>NC_082728.1:9687020-9999520 GCF_030144855.1 Hypanus sabinus
AACAAACTTCTGTAGACGTTCAGTGGAAGGTAATCCTACCAAACTTCTACAGATGTACAGTGCAAAGCATCTAACAAACTTCTGTAGACGTTCAGTGGAAGGTATCCTATCAAACTTCTACAGAAGTACAGTGGAAAGTATCCTAACTAAATTCTACAGATGTACAGTGGAAAGTATCCTAACAAAGTTCTGTTGCTGTACAGTGGAAAGCATCCTAACAAACTTCTGTAGATGTTCAGTGGGAAAGTAACCTAAGAAACTTCTGCAGATGTTCAGTGGAAAGCATCCTAACAAACTTCTGTAGACGTACAGTGGAAAGTATCCTAACTAAATTCTACAGATGGACAGTGGAAAGTATCCTAACTAAATTCTGTAGATGTACAATGGAAGGTATCCTAACAAACTTCTACAGAGGTACAGTGGAAAGAATCCTAACAAACTTATGTAGATGTACAGAGGAAAGTATCCTAACAAACCTCAACAGATGCACAGTGGAAAGTATCCTAACAAAGTTCTGTAGATGTACAGTGGAAAGTAATTAAAAAAATTCTACAGATGTCCAGTGGACAGCATCCTAACAAACTTCTGTAGATGTTCAGTGGAAAGTAACCTAAGAAACGTCTGCAGATGTACAGTGGAAAGCATCCTAACAAACTTCTGTAGAAGTACAGTGGAAAGTATCCTAACAAAATTCTGTAGATGTACAGTAGAAGGTATCCTAACAAACTTGTGTTGAAGTTCAGGGGCAAGTATCCTAACAAACTTCTACAGATGTACAGTTGAAAGTCTCCTAACAAACGTCTTTAAATGTACAGTGGAAAGTAACCAAACAAACTGCTGTAGATGTTCCGTGGAAATTATCCTAAAAAACTTCTGTGATGTTCTTTGGAAAGTATCATAACCAATCTTCTACAGATGTACAGTGGAAATTTGTCCTAACAAACTTCTGTTGATGTCCAGTGGAAAGTATCCTAACAAACTTCTACAGATGTACAGTTGAAAGTATCCTAGCAAACTTCTGTAGATGTTCAGTTGAAAGTATTCTAACAAACTTGTGTGATGTTAAGGGGAAAGTTCCCTAACAAACTTCTGCTGATGTATAGTGGAAAGTATCCTAACAAACTTCTACAGATGTACAGTGGAAAGTATCCTAAAAAACTTCTGTAGACGTTCAGTGGAAAGTATCCTAAACAAACGTTTGTAGATGTACAGTGGAAAGTATGCTAACAACTTCTACAGATGTACAGTGGAGAGGATACTAACAAACTTCTGTAGACGTAACAGTGGAAAGTATCCTAACAAACTTTTGTAGATGTACAGTGGAAAAGTATCCTAACAAACTTCTACAGATGTACAGTGGAGAGGATACTAACGAACCTCTGCAGATGTTCTGTTGAAAATATCCGAAAAAACCTCTACAGATTTACAGTGGAATGTATCCTAACAAACTTCGGTAGATGTACAGTGGAAATTATCCTAACAAAGTTCTGTGGACGTACAGGGAAAGTATCATAATGTTCTGGTAGATGTTCAGTGGAAATTATCCTAACAACTTCTGCAGATGTTCAGTGGAAAGTGTCCTAACAATCTTCTGTAGATGTTCAGTGGAAAGTATTCTAACAAACTTGTGTTGATGTTCAGGGGAACGTAACCTAACAAAATTGTGGTTGATGTTCAGGGGAAAGTATCCTAACAAACTTCTACAGATGTACAGTGGAAAGTGTCCTACAAACTTCTGTTGATGTACCGTCGAAAGTATCCTAACAAACTTCTCCAGACGTACAGTGGAACGTATCCTAACAAACTTCTGTAGACGTTCAGTGGAACGTTTCCTTACAAACTTCTACAGAAGTACAGTTGAATGTATCCTAACAAACTTCTGCAGATGCTCAGTGGAAAGTATTCTAACAAAATTCTGTAGATGTTCAGTGGAAGGTATCCTACCAAACTTCTACAGATGTACAGTGGAAAGCATCCTCACAAACTTCTGTAGATGTACAGTGGAAAGTATCCTAACTAAATTCTACAGATGTACAGTGGAAATTATCCCAACAAACTTCTGCAGATGCTCAGTGGAAAGTATTCTAACAAACTTCTGTAGATGTTTAGTGGAAGGTATCCTACCAAACTTCTACAGATGTACAGTGGAAAGCATCCTAACTAAATTCTACAGATGTACAGTGGAAAGTATCCTAACAAACTTCTGTAGATGTACAGTAGATGGTATCCTAACAAACTGCTGTAGATGTTAAGTGAAAGTATCCTAACAAACTTCTGTAGACGTACAGTGGAAAGTATCCTAACTAAATTCTACAGATGTACAGTTGAAAGTATCCTAACAAACTTCTGAGATGTTCAGTTGAAAGTATTCTAACAAACTTGTGTTGATGTTAAGGGGAACGTAACCTAACAAACTTGTTTTGATGTTCAGGGGCAAGTATCCTAACAAACTTCTGTAGACGTACTGTGGAAAGTAACCTAACAAAGTTCTGTTGCTGTACAGTGGAAAGCATCCTAACAAACTTCTGTAGATGTTCAGTGGAAAGTAACCTAAGAAACTTCTGCAGATGTTCAGTGGAAAGCATCCTAACAAACTTCTGTAGATGTACAGTGGAAAGTATCCTAACTAAATTCTACAGATGGACAGTGGAAAGTATCCTAACTAAATTCTACAGATGTACAGCGGAAAGTATCCTAACAAACTTCTGTAGACGTACAGTGGAAAGTATCCTAACTAAATTCTACAGATGTACAGTGGAAAGTATCCGAACAAAGTTCTGTTGCTGTACAGTGGAAAGCATCCGAACAAACTTCTGTAGATGTTCAGTGGAAAGTAACCTAAGAAACTTCTGCAGATGTTCAGTGGAAAGCATCCTAACAAACTTCTGTAGACGTACAGTGGAAAGTATCCTAACTAAATTCTACAGATGTACAGCGGAAGTATCCTAACAAACTTCTGTAGATGTACAATGGAAGGTATCCTAACAAACTTTTACAGATGTACAGTGGAAAGATCCTAACAAACTTATGTAGATGTACAGAGGAAAGTATCCTAACAAACCTCAACAGATGCACAGTGGAAAGTATCCTAACAAAGTTCTGTAGATGTACAGTGGAAAGTAAATTAAAAAAATTCTACAGATGTCCAGTGGACAGCATCCTAACAAACTTCTGTAGATGTTCAGTGGAAAGTAACCTAAGAAACGTCTGCAGATGTACAGTGGAAAGCATCCTAACAAACTTCTGTAGAAGTACAGTGGAAAGTATCCTAACAAAATCTGTAGATGTACAGTAGAAGGTATCCTAACAAACTTGTGTTGATGTTCAGGGGCAAGTATCCTAACAAACTTCTACAGATGTACAGTTGAAAGTCTCCTAACAAACGTCTGTAAATGTACAGTGGAAAGTAACCAAACAAACTGCTGTAGATGTTCCGTGGAAATTATCCTAAAAACTTTTGTTGATGTTCTTTGGAAAGTATCATAACAAACTTCTACAGATGTACAGTGGAAATTGTCCTAACAAACTTCTGTTGACGTCCAGTGGAAAGTATCCTAACAAACTTCGACAGATGTACAGTTGAAAGTATCCTAACAAACTTCTGTAGATGTTCAGTTGAAAGTATTCTAACAAACTTGTGTTGATGTTAAGGGGAACGTAACCTAACAAACTTGTGTTGGTGTTCAGGGGCAAGTATCCTAACAAACTTCTGTAGACGTACTGTGGAAAGTAACCTAACAAACTTCTGCTGATGTATAGTGGAAAGTATCCTAACAAACTTCTACAGATGTACAGTGGAAAGTATCCTAACAAACTTCTGTAGACGTTCAGTGGAAAGTTCCTTACAAACTTCTACAGATGTACAGTTGAATGTATCCTAACAAACTTCTGTAGACGAACAGTGGAAAGTATCCTAACAAACTTTTGTAGATGTACAGTGGAAAGTATCCTAACAAACTTCTACAGATGTAAAGTGGAAAGTATCCTAACAAATCTCTGTAGAAGTTCAGTGGAAAGTATCCTAACAAACTTCTACAGATGTACAGTGGAGAGGATACTAACGAACCTCTGCAGATGTTCTGTTGAAAATATCCGAAAAAACCTCTACAGATTTACAGTGGAATGTATCCTAACAAACTTCGGTAGATGTACAGTGGAAATTATCCTTACAAAGTTCTGTGGACGTACAGGGGAAAGAATCCTAATGTTCTGTAGATGTTCAGTGGAATGTATCCGACCAAACTGCTGTCGAAGTACAGTGGAAATTATCCTAACAAACTTCTGCAGATGTTCAGTGGAAAGTGTCCTAACAACTTCTGTAGATGTTCAGTGGAAAGTATTCTAACAAACTTCTGTAGATGTTCAGTGGAAGGTATCCTACCAAACTTCTACAGATGTACACTGGAAAGCATCCTAACAAACTTCTGTAGACGTACAGTGGAAAGTATCCTAACTAAATTCTACAGATGTACAGTGGAAAGTATCCTAACAAACTTCTGTAGATGTACAGTAGAAGGTATCCTAACAAACTGCTGTAGATGTTAAGTGGAAAGTATCCTAACAAACTTCTGTAGAAGTTCAGTGGAAGGTATCCTATCAAACTTCTACAGAAGTACAGTGGAAAGTATCCTAACTAAATTCTACAGATGTACAGTGGAAAGTATCCCAACAAAGTTCTGTTGCTGTACAGTGGAAAGCATCCTAACAAACTTCTGTAGATGTTCAGTGGAAAGTAACCTAAGAAACTTCTGCAGATGTTCAGTGGAAAGCATCCTAACAAACTTCTGTAGACGTACAGTGGAAAGTATCCTAACTAAATTCTACAGATGTACAGTGGAAAGTATCCTAACAAAGTTCTGTTGCTGTACAGTGGAAAGCATGCTAACAAACTTCTGTAGATGTTCAGTGGAAAGTAACCTAAGAAACTTCTGCAGATGTTCAGTGGAAAGCATCCTAACAAACTTCTGTGGACGTACAGTGGAAAGTATCCTAACTAAATTCTACAGATGTACAGCGGAAAGTATCCTAACAAACTTCTGTAGATGTACAATGGAAGGTATCCTAACAAACTTCTACAGATGTACAGTGGAAAGAATCCTAACAAACTTATGTAGATGTACAGAGGAAAGTATCCTAACAAACCTCAACAGATGCACAGTGGAAAGTATCCGAACAAAGTTCTGTAGATGTACAGTGGAAAGTAAATTAAAAAAATTCTACAGATGTCCAGTGGACAGCATCCTAACAAACTTCTGTAGATGTTCAGTGGAAAGTAACCTAAGAAACGTCTGCAGATGTACAGTGGAAAGCATCCTAACAAACTTCTGTAGAAGTACAGTGGAAAGTATCCTAACAAAATTCTGTAGATGTACAGTAGAAGGTATCCTAACAAACTTGTGTTGATGTTCAGGGGCAAGTATCCTAACAAACTTCTACAGATGTACAGTTGAAAGTCTCCTAACAAACGTCTGTAAATGTACAGTGGAAAGTAACCAAACAAACTGCTGTAGATGTTCCGTGGAAATTATCCTATAAAACTTCTGTTGATGTTCTTTGGAAAGTATCATAACAAACTTCTACAGATGTACAGTGGAAATTGTCCTAACAAACTTCTGTTGACGTCCAGTGGAAAGTATCCTAACAAACTTCTACAGATGTACAGTTGAAAGTATCCTAACAAACTTCTGTAGATGTTCAGTGGAAGGTATCCTACCAAACTTCTACAGATGTACACTGGAAAGCATCCTAACAAACTTCTGTAGACGTACAGTGGAAAGTATCCTAACTAAATTCTACAGATGTACAGTGGAAAGTATCCTAACAAACTTCTGTAGATGTACAGTAGAAGGTATCCTAACAAACTGCTGTAGATGTTAAGTGGAAAGTATCCTAACAAACTTCTGTAGAAGTTCAGTGGAAGGTATCCTATCAAACTTCTACAGAAGTACAGTGGAAAGTATCCTAACTAAATTCTACAGATGTACAGTGGAAAGTATCCCAACAAAGTTCTGTTGCTGTACAGTGGAAAGCATCCTAACAAACTTCTGTAGATGTTCAGTGGAAAGTAACCTAAGAAACTTCTGCAGATGTTCAGTGGAAAGCATCCTAACAAACTTCTGTAGACGTACAGTGGAAAGTATCCTAACTAAATTCTACAGATGTACAGTGGAAAGTATCCTAACAAAGTTCTGTTGCTGTACAGTGGAAAGCATCCTAACAAACTTCTGTAGATGTTCAGTGGAAAGTAACCTAAGAAACTTCTGCAGATGTTCAGTGGAAAGCATCCTAACAAACTTCTGTGGACGTACAGTGGAAAGTATCCTAACTAAATTCTACAGATGTACAGCGGAAAGTATCCTAACAAACTTCTGTAGATGTACAATGGAAGGTATCCTAACAAACTTCGACAGATGTACAGTTGAAAGTATCCTAACAAACTTCTGTAGATGTTCAGTTGAAAGTATCTAACAAACTTGTGTTGATGTTAAGGGGAACGTAACCTAACAAACTTGTGTGATGTTCAGGGGCAAGTATCCTAACAAACTTCTGTAGACGTACTGTGGAAAGTAACCTAACAAACTTCTGCTGATGTATAGTGGAAAGTATCCTAACAAACTTCTACAGATGTACAGTGGAAAGTTCCTTACAAACTTCTACAGATGTACAGTTGAATGTATCCTAACAAACTTCTGTATATGTACAGTGGAAAGTATCCTAACAAACTTCTGTAGACGTTCAGTGGAAAGTTTCCTTACAAACTTCTACAGATGTACAGTTGAATGTATCCTAACAAACTTCTGTATATGTACAGTGGAAAGTATCCTAACAAACTTCTGTAGATGTTCAGTGGAAGGTATCCTACCAAACTTCTACAGATGTGCAGTGCAAAGCATCCTAACAAACTTCTGTAGACGTACAGTGGAAAGTATCCTAACTAAATTCTACAGATGTACAGTGGAAAGTATCCTAACAAACTTCTGTAGATGTACAGTAGAAGGTATCCTAACAAACTGCTGTAGATGTACAGTGGAAAGTATCCTAACTAACTTATGTCGATGTACAGAGGAAAAGTATCCTAACAAACCTCAACAGATGCACAGTGGAAAGTATCCTAACAAAGTTCTGTAGATGTACAGTGGAAAGTAAATTAAAAAAATTCTACAGATGTCCAGTGGACAGCATCCTAACAAACTTCTGTAGATGTTCAGTGGAAAGTAACCTAAGAAACGTCTGCAGATGTACAGTGGAAAGCATCCTAACAAACTTCTGTAGAAGTACAGTGGAAAGTATCCTAACAAAATTCTGTAGATGTACAGTAGAAGGTATCCTAACAAACTTGTGTTGATGTTCAGGGGCAAGTATCCTAACAAACTTCTACAGATGTACAGTTGAAAGTCTCCTAACAAACGTCTGTAAATGTACAGTGGAAAGTAACCAAACAAACTGCTGTAGATGTTCCGTGGAAATTATCCTAAAAAACTTCTGTTGATGTTCTTTGGAAAGTATCATAACAAACTTCTACAGATGTACAGTGGAAATTGTCCTAACAAACTTCTGTTGACGTCCAGTGGAAAGTATCCTAACAAACTTCGACAGATGTACAGTTGAAAGTATCCTAACAAACTTCTGTAGATGTTCAGTTGAAAGTATTCTAACAAACTTGTGTTGATGTTAAGGGGAACGTAACCTAACAAACTTGTGTTGGTGTTCAGGGGCAAGTATCCTAACAAACTTCTGTAGACGTACTGTGGAAAGTAACCTAACAAACTTCTGCTGATGTATAGTGGAAAGTATCCTAACAAACTTCTACAGATGTACAGTGGAAAGTATCCTAACAAACTTCTGTAGACGTTCAGTGGAAAGTTTCCTTACAAACTTCTACAGATGTACAGTTGAATGTATCCTAACAAACTTCTGTAGACGTACAGTGGAAAGTATCCTAACAAACTTTTGTAGATGTACAGTGGAAAGTATCCTAACAAACTTCTACAGATGTAAAGTGGAAAGTATCCTAACAAATCTCTGTAGAAGTTCAGTGGAAAGTATCCTAACAAACTTCTACAGATGTACAGTGGAGAGGATACTAACGAACCTCTGCAGATGTTCTGTTGAAAATATCCGAAAAAACCTCTACAGATTTACAGTGGAATGTATCCTAACAAACTTCGGTAGATGTACAGTGGAAATTATCCTTACAAAGTTCTGTGGACGTACAGGGGAAAGAATCCTAATGTTCTGTAGATGTTCAGTGGAATGTATCCGACCAAACTGCTGTCGAAGTACAGTGGAAATTATCCTAACAAACTTCTGCAGATGTTCAGTGGAAAGTGTCCTAACAAACTTCTGTAGATGTTCAGTGGAAAGTATTCTAACAAACTTCTGTAGATGTTCAGTGGAAGGTATCCTACCAAACTTCTACAGATGTACACTGGAAAGCATCCTAACAAACTTCTGTAGACGTACAGTGGAAAGTATCCTAACTAAATTCTACAGATGTACAGTGGAAAGTATCCTAACAAACTTCTGTAGATGTACAGTAGAAGGTATCCTAACAAACTGCTGTAGATGTTAAGTGGAAAGTATCCTAACAAACTTCTGTAGAAGTTCAGTGGAAGGTATCCTATCAAACTTCTACAGAAGTACAGTGGAAAGTATCCTAACTAAATTCTACAGATGTACAGTGGAAAGTATCCCAACAAAGTTCTGTTGCTGTACAGTGGAAAGCATCCTAACAAACTTCTGTAGATGTTCAGTGGAAAGTAACCTAAGAAACTTCTGCAGATGTTCAGTGGAAAGCATCCTAACAAACTTCTGTAGACGTACAGTGAAAGTATCCTAACTAAATTCTACAGATGTACAGTGGAAAGTATCCTAACAAAGTTCTGTTGCTGTACAGTGGAAAGCATGCTAACAAACTTCTGTAGATGTTCAGTGGAAAGTAACCTAAGAAACTTCTGCAGATGTTCAGTGGAAAGCATCCTAACAAACTTCTGTGGACGTACAGTGGAAAGTATCCTAACTAAATTCTACAGATGTACAGCGGAAAGTATCCTAACAAACTTCTGTAGATGTACAATGGAAGGTATCCTAACAAACTTCTACAGATGTACAGTGGAAAGAATCCTAACAAACTTATGTAGATGTACAGAGGAAAGTATCCTAACAAACCTCAACAGATGCACAGTGGAAAGTATCCGAACAAAGTTCTGTAGATGTACAGTGGAAAGTAAATTAAAAAAATTCTACAGATGTCCAGTGGACAGCATCCTAACAAACTTCTGTAGATGTTCAGTGGAAAGTAACCTAAGAAACGTCTGCAGATGTACAGTGGAAAGCATCCTAACAAACTTCTGTAGAAGTACAGTGGAAAGTATCCTAACAAAATTCTGTAGATGTACAGTAGAAGGTATCCTAACAAACTTGTGTTGATGTTCAGGGGCAAGTATCCTAACAAACTTCTACAGATGTACAGTTGAAAGTCTCCTAACAAACGTCTGTAAATGTACAGTGGAAAGTAACCAAACAAACTGCTGTAGATGTTCCGTGGAAATTATCCTATAAAACTTCTGTTGATGTTCTTTGGAAAGTATCATAACAAACTTCTACAGATGTACAGTGGAAATTGTCCTAACAAACTTCTGTTGACGTCCAGTGGAAAGTATCCTAACAAACTTCTACAGATGTACAGTTGAAAGTATCCTAACAAACTTCTGTAGATGTTCAGTGGAAGGTATCCTACCAAACTTCTACAGATGTACACTGGAAAGCATCCTAACAAACTTCTGTAGACGTACAGTGGAAAGTATCCTAACTAAATTCTACAGATGTACAGTGGAAAGTATCCTAACAAACTTCTGTAGATGTACAGTAGAAGGTATCCTAACAAACTGCTGTAGATGTTAAGTGGAAAGTATCCTAACAAACTTCTGTAGAAGTTCAGTGGAAGGTATCCTATCAAACTTCTACAGAAGTACAGTGGAAAGTATCCTAACTAAATTCTACAGATGTACAGTGGAAAGTATCCCAACAAAGTTCTGTTGCTGTACAGTGGAAAGCATCCTAACAAACTTCTGTAGATGTTCAGTGGAAAGTAACCTAAGAAACTTCTGCAGATGTTCAGTGGAAAGCATCCTAACAAACTTCTGTAGACGTACAGTGGAAAGTATCCTAACTAAATTCTACAGATGTACAGTGGAAAGTATCCTAACAAAGTTCTGTTGCTGTACAGTGGAAAGCATCCTAACAAACTTCTGTAGATGTTCAGTGGAAAGTAACCTAAGAAACTTCTGCAGATGTTCAGTGGAAAGCATCCTAACAAACTTCTGTGGACGTACAGTGGAAAGTATCCTAACTAAATTCTACAGATGTACAGCGGAAAGTATCCTAACAAACTTCTGTAGATGTACAATGGAAGGTATCCTAACAAACTTCGACAGATGTACAGTTGAAAGTATCCTAACAAACTTCTGTAGATGTTCAGTTGAAAGTATTCTAACAAACTTGTGTTGATGTTAAGGGGAACGTAACCTAACAAACTTGTGTTGATGTTCAGGGGCAAGTATCCTAACAAACTTCTGTAGACGTACTGTGGAAAGTAACCTAACAAACTTCTGCTGATGTATAGTGGAAAGTATCCTAACAAACTTCTACAGATGTACAGTGGAAAGTTCCTTACAAACTTCTACAGATGTACAGTTGAATGTATCCTAACAAACTTCTGTATATGTACAGTGGAAAGTATCCTAACAAACTTCTGTAGACGTTCAGTGGAAAGTTTCCTTACAAACTTCTACAGATGTACAGTTGAATGTATCCTAACAAACTTCTGTATATGTACAGTGGAAAGTATCCTAACAAACTTCTGTAGATGTTCAGTGGAAGGTATCCTACCAAACTTCTACAGATGTGCAGTGCAAAGCATCCTAACAAACTTCTGTAGACGTACAGTGGAAAGTATCCTAACTAAATTCTACAGATGTACAGTGGAAAGTATCCTAACAAACTTCTGTAGATGTACAGTAGAAGGTATCCTAACAAACTGCTGTAGATGTACAGTGGAAAGTATCCTAACTAACTTATGTCGATGTACAGAGGAAAGTATCCTAACAAACCTCAACAGATGCACAGTGGAAAGTATCCTAACAAAGTTCTGTAGATGTACAGTGGAAAGTAAATTAAAAAAATTCTACAGATGTCCAGTGGACAGCATCCTAACAAACTTCTGTAGATGTTCAGTGGAAAGTAACCTAAGAAACGTCTGCAGATGTACAGTGGAAAGCATCCTAACAAACTTCTGTAGAAGTACAGTGGAAAGTATCCTAACAAAATTCTGTAGATGTACAGTAGAAGGTATCCTAACAAACTTGTGTTGATGTTAAGGGGAACGTAACCTAACAAACTTGTGTTGATGTTCAGGGCCAAGTATCCTAACAAACTTCTACAGATGTAGAGTGGAAAGTATCCTAACAAATCTCTGTAGAAGTTCAGTGGACAGTAACCTAAGAAACGTCTGCAGATGTACAGTGGAAAGCATCCTAACAAACTTCTGTAGAAGTACAGTGGAAAGTATCCGAACAAAGTTCTGTAGATGTACAGGGGCAAGTATCCAAACAAACTTCTACAGATGTACAGTTGAAAGTCTCCTAACAAACGTCTGTAAATGTACAGTGGAAAGTAACCAAACAAACTGCTGTAGATGTTCCGTGGAAATTATCCTAAAAAACTTCTGTTGATGTTCTTTGGAAAGTATCATAACAAACTTCTACAGATGTACAGTGGAAATTGTCCTAACAAACTTCTGTTGACGTCCAGTGGAAAGTATCCTAACAAACTCCTACAGATGTACAGTTGAAAGTATCCTAACAAACTTCTGTAGATGTTCAGTTGAAAGTATTCTAACAAACTTGTGTTGATGTTAAGGGGAACGTAACCTAACAAACTTGTGTTGATGTTCAGGGGCAAGTATCCTAACAAACTTCTGTAGACATACTGTGGAAAGTAACCTAACAAACTTCTGCTGATGTATAGTGGAAAGTATCCTAACAAACTTATATAGAGGTACAGTGGAAAGTATCCTAACAAAATTCTACTGATGTACAGAGGAAATTATCCTAACAAACTTCTGTAGATGTACAGTAGAAGGTATCGTAACAAACTGCTGTAGATGTTAAGTGGAAAGTATCCTAACAAACTTCTGTAGAAGTTCAGTGGAAAGTATTCAAACAAACTTCTGTAGATGTACAGTGGAAAGTATCCTAACAAACTTCTGTAGATGTTCAGTGGAAGGTATCCTACCAAACTTCTGTAGACGTACAGTGGAAAGTATCCTAACAAACTTCTGTAGACGTACAGTGGAAAGTATCCTAACTAAATTCTACAGATGTACAGTTGAATGTATCCTAACAAACTTCTGTAGACGTACAGTGGAAAGTATCCTAACAAACTTTTGTAGATGTACAGTGGAAAGTATCCTAACAAACTTCTACAGATGTATAGTGGAAAGTATCCTAACAAATCTCTGTAGAAGTTCAGTGGAAAGTATCCTAACAAACTTCTACAGATGTAGAGTGGAAAGTATCCTAACAAATCTCTGTAGAAGTTCAGTGGAAAGTATCCTAACAAACTTCTACAGATGTACAGTGGAGAGGATACTAACGAACCTCTGCAGATGTTCTGTTGAAAATATCCAAAAAAACCTCTACAGATTTACAGTGGAATGTATCCTAACAAACTTCGGTAGATGTACAGTGGAAATTATCCTAACAAAGTTCTGTGGACGTACAGGGGAAAGTATCCTAATGTTCTGTAGATGTTCAGTGGAATGTATCCGATCAAACTGCTGTCGAAGTACAGTGGAAGTTATCCTAACAAACTTCTGCAGATGTTCAGTGGAAAGTGTCCTAACAAACTTCTGTAGATGTTCAGTGGAAAGTATCCTAACAAACTTCTGTAGATGTTCAGTGGAAGGTATCCTAACAAACTGCTGTAGATGTTAAGTGGAAAGTATCCTAACAAACTTCTGTAGAAGTTCAGTGGAAGGTATCCTATCAAACTTCTACAGAAGTACAGTGGAAAGTATCCTAACTAAATTCTACAGATGTACAGTGGAAAGTATCCTAACAAAGTTCTGTTGCTGTACAGTGGAAAGCATCCTAACAAACTTCTGTAGATGTTCAGTGGAAAGTAACCTAAGAAACTTCTGCAGATGTTCAGTGGAAAGCATCCTAACAAACTTCTGTAGACGTACAGTGGAAAGTATCCTAACTAAATTCTACAGATGGACAGTGGAAAGTATCCTAACTAAATTCTGTAGATGTACAATGGAAGGTATCCTAACAAACTTCTACAGAGGTACAGTGGAAAGAATCCTAACAAACTTATGTAGATGTACAGAGGAAAGTATCCTAACAAACCTCAACAGATGCAGAGTGGAAAGTATCCTAACAAAGTTCTGTAGATGTACAGTGGAAAGTAAATTAAAAAAATTCTACAGATGTCCAGTGGACAGCATCCTAACAAACTTCTGTAGATGTTCAGTGGAAAGTAACCTAAGAAACGTCTGCAGATGTACAGTGGAAAGCATCCTAACAAACTTCTGTAGAAGTACAGTGGAAAGTATCCTAACAAAATTCTGTAGATGTACAGTAGAAGGTATCCTAACAAACTTGTGTTGATGTTCAGGGGCAAGTATCCTAACAAACTTCTACAGATGTACAGTTGAAAGTCTCCTAACAAACGTCTTTAAATGTACAGTGGAAAGTAACCAAACAAACTGCTGTAGATGTTCCATGGAAATTATCCTAAAAAACTTCTGTTGATGTTCTTTGGAAAGTATCATAACAATCTTCTACAGATGTACAGTGGAAATTGTCCTAACAAACTTCTGTTGATGTCCAGTGGAAAGTATCCTAACAAACTTCTACAGATGTACAGTTGAAAGTATCCTAGCAAACTTCTGTAGATGTTCAGTTGAAAGTATTCTAACAAACTTGTGTTGATGTTAAGGGGAAAGTTCCCTAACAAACTTCTGCTGATGTATAGTGGAAAGTATCCTAACAAACTTCTACAGATGTACAGTGGAAAGTATCCTAAAAAACTTCTGTAGACGTTCAGTGGAAAGTATCCTAACAAACGTTTGTAGATGTACAGTGGAAAGTATGCTAACAAACTTCTACAGATGTACAGTGGAGAGGATACTAACAAACTTCTGTAGACGTACAGTGGAAAGTATCCTAACAAACTTTTGTAGATGTACAGTGGAAAGTATCCTAACAAACTTCTACAGATGTACAGTGGAGAGGATACTAACGAACCTCTGCAGATGTTCTGTTGAAAATATCCGAAAAAACCTCTACAGATTTACAGTGGAATGTATCCTAACAAACTTCGGTAGATGTACAGTGGAAATTATCCTAACAAAGTTCTGTGGACGTACAGGGGAAAGTATCATAATGTTCTGTAGATGTTCAGTGGAAATTATCCTAACAAACTTCTGCAGATGTTCAGTGGAAAGTGTCCTAACAATCTTCTGTAGATGTTCAGTGGAAAGTATTCTAACAAACTTGTGTTGATGTTCAGGGGAACGTAACCTAACAAAATTGTGTTGATGTTCAGGGGAAAGTATCCTAACAAACTTCTACAGATGTACAGTGGAAAGTGTCCTAACAAACTTCTGTTGATGTACCGTCGAAAGTATCCTAACAAACTTCTCCAGACGTACAGTGGAACGTATCCTAACAAACTTCTGTAGACGTTCAGTGGAACGTTTCCTTACAAACTTCTACAGAAGTACAGTTGAATGTATCCTAACAAACTTCTGCAGATGCTCAGTGGAAAGTATTCTAACAAACTTCTGTAGATGTTTAGTGGAAGGTATCCTACCAAACTTCTACAGATGTACAGTGGAAAGCATCCTAACTAAATTCTACAGATGTACAGTGGAAAGTATCCTAACAAACTTCTGTAGATGTACAGTAGATGGTATCCTAACAAACTGCTGTAGATGTTAAGTGGAAAGTATCCTAACAAACTTCTGTAGACGTACAGTGGAAAGTATCCTAACTAAATTCTACAGATGTACAGTTGAAAGTATTCTAACAAACTTGTGTTGATGTTCAGGGGCAAGTATCCTAACAAACTTCTGTAGACGTACTGTGGAAAGTAACCTAACAAAGTTCTGTTGCTGTACAGTCGAAAGCATCCTAACAAACTTCTGTAGATGTTCAGTGGAAAGTAACCTAAGAAACTTCTGCAGATGTTCAGTGGAAAGCATCCTAACAAACTTCTGTAGATGTACAGTGGAAAGTATCCTAACTAAATTCTACAGATGGACAGTGGAAAGTATCCTAACTAAATTCTACAGATGTACAGCGGAAAGTATCCTAACAAACTTCTGTAGATGTACAATGGAAGGGATCCTAACAAACTTCTACAGAGGTACAGTGGAAAGAATCCTAACAAACTTATGTAGATGTACAGAGGAAAGTATCCTAACAAACCTCAACAGATGCACAGTGGAAAATATCCTAACAAAGTTCTGTAGATGTACAATGGAAAGTAAATTAAAAAAATTCTACAGATGTCCAGTGGAAAGCATCCTAACAAACTTCTGTAGAAGTACAGTGGAAAGTATCCTAACAAAATTCTGTAGATGTACAGGGGCAAGTATCCAAACAATCTTCTACAGATGTACAGTTGAAAGTCTCCTAACAAACGTCTGTAAATGTACAGTGGAAAGTAACCAAACAAACTGCTGTAGATGTTCCGTTGAAATTATCCTAAAAAACTTCTGTTGATGTTCTTTGGAAAGTATCATAACAAACTTCTACAGATGTACAGTGGAAATTGTCCTAACAAACTTCTGATGACGTCCAGTGGAAAGTATCCTAACAAACTTCTACAGATGTACAGTTGAAAGTATCCTAACAAACTTCTGTAGATGTTCAGTTGAAAGTATTCTAACAAACTTGTGTTGATGTTAAGGGGAACGTAACCTAACAAACTTGTGTTGATGTTCAGGGGCAAGTATCCTAACAAACTTCTACAGATGTACAGTGGAAATTGTCCTAACAAACTTCTGTTGACGTCCAGTGGAAAGTATCCTAACAAACTTCTACAGATGTACAGTTGAAAGTATCCTAACAAACTTCTGTAGATGTTCAGTTGAAAGTATTCTAACAAACTTGTGTTGATGTTAAGGGGAACGTAACCTAACAAACTTGTGTTGATGTTCAGGGGCAAGTATCCTAACAAACTTCTGTAGACGTACTGTGGAAAGTAACCTAACAAACGTCTGCTGATGTACAGTGGAAAGTATCCTAACAAACTTCTACAGATGTACAGTGGAAAGTATCCTAACAAACTTCTGTAGACGTTCAGTGGAAAGTTTCCTTACAAACTTCTACAGATGTACAGTTGAATGTATCCTAACAAACTTCTGTAGACGTACAGTGGAAAGTATCCTAACAAACTTCTGTAGATGTACAGTGGAAAGTATCCTAACAAACTTCTACAGATGTAGAGTGGAAAGTATCCGAACAAATCTCTGTAGAAGTTCAGTGGAAAGTATCCTAACAAACTTCTACAGATGTACAGTGGAGAGGATACTAACGAACCTCTGCAGATGTTCTGTTGAAAATATCCGACAAAACCTCTACAGATTTACAGTGGAATGTATCCTAACAAACTTCGGTAGATGTACAGTGGAAATTATCCTAACAAAGTTCTGTGGACGTACAGGGGAAAGTATCCTAATGTTCCGTAGATGTTCAGTGGAATGTATCCGATCAAACTGCTGTCGAAGTACAGTGGAAATTGTCTTAACAAACTTCTGCAGATGTTCAGTGGAAAGTGTCCTAACAAACTTCTGTAGATGTTCAGTGGAAAGTATTCTAACAAACTTCTGTAGATGTTCAGTGGAAGGTATCCTACCAAACTTCTACAGATGTACAGTGGAAAGCATCCTAACAAACTTCTGTAAACGTACAGTGGAAAGTATCCTAACTAAATTCTACAGTTGTACAGTGGAAAGTATCCTAACAAACTTCTGTAGATGCACAGTAGAAGGTATCCTAACAAACTGCTGTAGATGTTAAGTGGAAAGTATCCTAACAAACTTCTGTAGAAGTTCAGTGGAAGGTATCCTATCAAACTTCTACAGAAGTACGGTGGAAAGTATCCTAACTAAATTCTACAGATGTACAGTGGAAAGTATCCTAACAAAGTTCTGTTGCTGTACAGTGGAAAGCATCCTAACAAACTTCTGTAGATGTTCAGTGGAAAGTAACCTAAGAAACTTCTGCAGATGTTCAGTGGAAAGCATCCTAACAAACTTCTGTAGACGTACAGTGGAAAGTATCCTAACTAAATTCTACAGATGGAAAGTGGAAAGTATCCTAACTAAATTCTGTAGATGTACAATGGAAGGTATCCTAACAAACTTCTGTAGACGTACAGTGGAAAGTATCCTAACTAAATTCTACAGATGGAAAGTGGAAAGTATCCTAACTAAATTCTGTAGATGTACAATGGAAGGTATCCTAACAAACTTCTACAGAGGTACAGTGGAAAGAATCCTAACAAACTTATGTAGATGTACAGAGGAAAGTATCCTAACAAACCTCAACAGATGCACAGTGGAAAGTATCCTAACAAAGTTCTGTAGATGTACAGTGGAAAGTAAATTAAAAAAATTCTACAGATGTCCAGTGGACAGCATCCTAACAAACTTCTGTAGATGTTCAGTGGACCGTAACCTAAGAAACGTCTGCAGATGTACAGTGGAAAGCATCCTAACAAACTTCTGTAGAAGTACAGTGGAAAGTATCCTAACAAAATTCTGTAGATGTACAGGGGCAAGTATCCAAACAAACTTCTACAGATGTACAGTTGAAAGTAACCAAACAAACTGCTGTTGATGTTCCGTGGAAATTATCCTAAAAAACTTCTGTTGATGTTCTTTGGAAAGTATCATAACAAACTTCTACAGATGTACAGTGGAAATTGTCCTAACAAACTTCTGTTGACGTCTAGTGGAAAGTATCCTAACAAGCTTCTACAGATGTACAGTTGAAAGTATCCTAACAAACTTCTGTAGATATTCAGTTGAAAGTATTCTAACAAACTTGTGTTGATGTTAAGGGGAACGTAACCTAACAAACTTGTGTTGATATTCAGGGGCAAGTATCCTAACAAACTTCTGTAGACGTACTGTGGAAAGTAACCTAACAAACTTCTGCTGATGTATAGTGGAAAGTATCCTAACAAACTTATATAGAGGTACAGTGGAAAGTATCCTAACAAAATTCTACTGATGTTCAGTTGAAAGTCTCCTAACAAACGTCTGTAAATGTACAGTGGAAAGTAACCAAACAAACTGCTGTAGATGTTCCGTGGGAATTATCCTAAAAAACTTCTGTTGATGTTCTTTGGAAAGTATCATAACAAACTTCTACAGATGTACAGTGGAAATTGTCCTAACAAACTTCTGTTGACGTCCAGTGGAAAGTATCCTAACAAACTTCTACAGATGTACAGTTGAAAGTATCCTAACAAACTTCTGTAGATGTTCAGTTGAAAGTATTCTAACAAACTTGTGTTGATGTTAAGGGGAACGTAACCTAACAAACTTGTGTTGATGTTCAGGGGCAAGTATCCTAACAAACTTCTGTAGACGTACTGTGGAAAGTAACCTAACAAACTTCTGCTGATGTATAGTGGAAAGTATCCTAACAAACTTATATAGAGGTACAGTGGAAAGTATCCTAACAAAATTCTACTGATGTACAGAGGAAATTATCCTAACAAACTTCTGTAGATGTACAGTAGAAGGTATCCTAACAAACTGCTGTAGATGTTAAGTGGAAAGTATCCTAACAAACTTCTGTAGAAGTTCAGTGGAAAGTATTCAAACAAACTTCTGTAGATGTACAGTAGAAGGTATCCTAACAAACTGCTGTAGATGTTAAGTGGAAAGTATCCTAACAAACTTCTGTAGAAGTTCAGTGGAAAGTATCCTAACAAACTTCTGTAGACGTACTGTGGAAAGTAACCTAACAAACTTCTGCTGATGTATAGTGGAAAGTATCCTAACAAACTTATATAGAGGTACAGTAGAAGGTATCCTAACAAACTGCTGTAGATGTTAAGTGGAAAGTATCCTAACAAACTTCTGTAGAAGTTCAGTGGAAAGTATTCAAACAAACTTCTGTAGATGTACAGTAGAAGGTATCCTAACAAACTGCTGTAGATGTTAAGTGGAAAGTATCCTAACAAACTTCTGTAGAAGTTCAGTGGAAAGTATCCTAACAAACTTCTGTAGACGTACTGTGGAAAGTAACCTAAGAAACTTCTGCTGATGTATAGTTAAAAGTATCCTAACAAACTTATATAGAGGTACAGTGGAAAGTATCCTAACAAAATTCTACCGATGTACAGAGGAAATTATCCTAACAAACTTCTGTAGATGTACAGTAGAAGGTATCCTAACAAACTGCTGTAGATGTTAAGTGGAAAGTATCCTAACAAACTTCTGTAGAAGTTCAGTGGAAAGTATTCAAACAAACTTCTGTAGATGTACAGTGGAAAGTATCCTAACAAACTTCTGTAGATGTTCAGTGGAAGGTATCCTACCAAACTTCTACAGATGTACAGTGGAAAGCATCCTAACAAACTTCTGTAGACGTAAAGTGGAAAGTAGCCTAACTAAATTCTACAGATGTACAGTTGAATGTATCCTAACAAACTTTTGTAGATGTACAGTGGAAAATATCCTAACAAACTTCTACAGATGTATAGTGGAAATTATCCTACCAAATCTCTGTAGAAGTTCAGTGGAAAGTATCCTAACAAACTTCTACAGATGTAGAGTGGAAAGTATCCTAACAAATCTCTGTAGAAGTTCAGTGGAAAGTATCCTAACAAACTTCTACAGATGTACAGTGGAGAGGATACTAACGAACCTCTGCAGATGTTCTGTTGAAAATATCTGAAAAAACCTCTACAGATTTACTGTGGAATGTATCCTTACAAACTTCGGTAGATGTACAGTGGAAATTATCCTAACAAAGTTCTGTGGACGTACAGGGGAAAGTATCCTAATGTTCTGTAGATGTTCAGTGGAATATATCCGTTCAAACTGCTGTCGAAGTACAGTGGAAATTATCCTAACAAACTTCTGCAGATATTCAGTGGAAAGTGTCCTAACAAACTTCTGTAGATGTTCAGTGGAAAGTATTCTAACAAACTTCTGTAGATGTTCAGTGGAAGGTATCCTACCAAACTTCTACAGATGTACAGTGGAAAGCATCCTAACAAACTTCTGTAAACGTACAGTGGAAAGTATACTAACTAAATTCTACAGTTGTACAGTGGAAAGTATCCTAACAAACTTCTGTAGATGCACAGTAGAAGGTATCCTAACAAACTGCTGTAGATGTTAAGTGGAAAGTATCCTAACAAACTTCTGTAGAAGTTCAGTGGAAGGTATCCTATCAAACTTCTACAGAAGTACGGTGGAAAGTATCCTAACTAAATTCTACAGATGTACAGTGGAAAGTATCCTAACAAAGTTCTGTTGCTGTACAGTGGAAAGCATCCTAACAAACTTCTGTAGATGTTCAGTGGAAAGTAACCTAAGAAACTTCTGCATATGTTCAGTGGAAAGCATCCTAACAAACTTCTGTAGACGTACAGTGGAAAGTATCCAAACTAAATTCTACAGATGGACAGTGGAAAGTATCCTAACTAAATTCTGTAGATGTACAATGGAAGGTATCCTAACAGACTTCTACAGAGGTACAGTGGAAAGAATCCTAACAAACTTATGTAGATGTACAGTGGAAAGTAAATTAAAAAAATTCTACAGATGTCCAGTGGACAGCATCCTAACAAACTTCTGTAGATGTTCAGTGGACCGTAACCTAAGAAACGTCTGCAGATGTACAGTGGAAAGCATCCTAACAAAATTCTGAAGATGTACAGGGGCAAGTATCCAAACAAACTTCTACAGATGTACAGTTGAAAGTAACCAAACAAACTGCTGTAGATGTTCCGTGGAAATTATCCTAAAAAACTTCTGTTGATGTTCTTTGGAAAGTATCATAACAAACTTCTACAGATGTACAGTGGAAATTGTCCTAACAAACTTCTGTTGACGTCCAGTGGAAAGTATTCAAACAAACTTCTGTAGATGTACAGTGGAAAGTATCCTAACAAAATTCTGTAGATGTACAGTAGAAGGTATCCTAACAAACTTGTGTTGATGTTCAGGGGCAAGTATCCAAACAAACTTCTACAGATGTACAGTTGAAAGTCTCCTAACAAACGTCTGTAAATGTACAGTGGAAAGTAACCAAACAAACTGCTGTAGATGTTCCGTGGAAATTATCCTAAAAAACTTCTGTTGATATTCTTTGGAAAGTATCATAACAAACTTCTACAGATGTACAGTGGAAATTGTCCTAACAAACTTCTGTTGACGTCCAGTGGAAAGTATCCTAACAAACTTCTACAGATGTACAGTTGAAAGTATCCTAACAAACTTCTGTAGATGTTCAGTTGAAAGTATTCTAACAAACTTGTGTTGATGTTAAGGGGAACGTAACCTAACAAACTTGTGTTGATGTTCAGGGGCAAGTATCCTAACAAACTTCTGTAGACGTACTGTGGAAAGTAACCTAACAAACTTCTGCTGATGTATAGTGGAAAGTATCCTAACAAACTTATATAGAGGTACAGTGGAAAGTATCCTAACAAAATTCTACTGATGTACAGAGGAAATTATCCTAACAAACTTCTGTAGATGTACAGTAGAAGGTATCCTAACAAACTGCTGTAGATGTTATGTGGAAAGTATCCTAACAAACTTCTGTAGAAGTTCAGTGGAAAGTATTCAAACAAACTTCTGTAGATGTACAGTAGAAGGTATCCTAACAAACTGCTGTAGATGTTAAGTGGAAAGTATCCTAACAAACTTCTGTAGAAGTTCAGTGGAAAGTATCCTAACAAACTTCTGTAGACGTACTGTGGAAAGTAACCTAACAAACTTCTGCTGATGTATAGTGGAAAGTATCCTAACAAACTTATATAGAGGTACAGTAGAAGGTATCCTAACAAACTGCTGTAGATGTTAAGTGGAAAGTATCCTAACAAACTTCTGTAGAAGTTCAGTGGAAAGTATTCAAACAAACTACTGTAGATGTACAGTAGAAGGTATCCTAACAAACTGCTGTAGATGTTAAGTGGAAAGTATCCTAACAAACTTCTGTAGAAGTTCAGTGGAAAGTATCCTAACAAACTTCTGTAGACGTACTGTGGAAAGTAACCTAACAAACTTCTGCTGATGTATAGTGGAAAGTATCCTAACAAACTTATATAGAGGTACAGTGGAAAGTATCCTAACAAAATTCTACTGATGTACAGAGGAAATTATCCTAACAAACTTCTGTAGATGTACAGTAGAAGGTATCCTAACAAACTGCTGTAGATGTTAAGTGGAAAGTATCCTAACAAACTTCTGTAGAAGTTCAGTGGAAAGTATTCAAACAAACTTCTGTAGATGTACAGTGGAAAGTATCCTAACAAACTTCTGTAGATGTTCAGTGGAAGGTATCCTACCAAACTTCTACAGATGTACAGTGGAAAGCATCCTAACAAACTTCTGTAGATGTACAGTGGAAAATATCCTAACAAACTTCTACAGATGTATAGTGGAAAGTATCCTAACAAATCTCTGTAGAAGTTCAGTGGAAAGTATCCTAACAAACTTCTACAGATGTAGAGTGGAAAGTATCCTAACAAATCTCTGTAGAAGTTCAGTGGAAAGTATCCTAACAAACTTCTACAGATGTACAGTGGAGAGGATACTAACAAACCTCTGCAGATGTTCTGTTGAAAATATCCGAAAAAACCTCTACCGATTTACAGTGGAATGTATCCTAACAAACTTCGGTAGATGTACAGTGGAAATTATCCTAACAAAGTTCTGTGGACGTACAGGGGAAAGTATCCTAATGTTCTGTAGATGTTCAGTGGAATGTATCCGATCAAACTGCTGTCGAAGTACAGTGGAAATTATCCTAACAAACTTCTGCAGATGTTCAGTGGAAAGTGTCCTAACAAACTTCTGTAGATGTTCAGTGGAAAGTATTCTAACAAACTTCTGTAGATGTTCAGTGGAAGGTATCCTATCAAACTTCTACAGAAGTACAGTGGAAAGTATCCTAACTAAATTCTACAGATGTACAGTGGAAAGTATCCTAACAAAGTTCTGTTGCTGTACAGTGGAAAGCATCCTAACAAACTTCTGTAGATGTTCAGTGGAAAGTAACCTAAGAAACTTCTGCAGATGTTCAGTGGAAAGCATCCTAACAAACTTCTGTAGATGTACAGTGGAAAGTATCCTAACTAAATTCTACAGATGGACAGTGGAAAGTATCCTAACTAAATTCTGTAGATGTACAATGGAAGGTATCCTAACAAACTTCTACAGAGGTACAGTGGAAAGAATCCTAACAAGCTTAATAGATGTACAGAGGAAAGTATCCTAACAAACCTCAACAGATGCACAGTGGAAAGTATCCTAACAAAGTTCTGTAGATGTACAGTGGAAAGTAAATTAAAAAAATTCTACAGATGTCCAGTGGACAGCATCCTAACAAACTTCTGTAGATGTTCAGTGGACCGTAACCTAAGAAACGTCTGCAGATGTACAGTGGAAAGCATCCTAACAAACTTCTGTAGAAGTACAGTGGAAAGTATCCTAACAAAATTCTGAAGATGTACAGGGGCAAGTATCCAAACAAACTTCTACAGATGTACAGTTGAAAGTAACCAAACAAACTGCTGTAGATGTTCCGTGGAAATTATCCTAAAAAACTTCTGTTGATGTTCTTTGGAAAGTATCATAACAAACTTCTACAGATGTACAGTGGAAATTGTCCTAACAAACTTCTGTTGACGTCCAGTGGAAAGTATTCAAACAAACTTCTGTAGATGTACAGTGGAAAGTATCCTAACAAAATTCTGTAGATGTACAGTAGAAGGTATCCTAACAAACTTGTGTTGATGTTCAGGGGCAAGTATCCAAACAAACTTCTACAGATGTACAGTTGAAAGTCTCCTAACAAACGTCTGTAAATGTACAGTGGAAAGTAACCAAACAAACTGCTGTAGATGTTCCGTGGAAATTATCCTAAAAAACTTCTGTTGATATTCTTTGGAAAGTATCATAACAAACTTCTACAGATGTACAGTGGAAATTGTCCTAACAAACTTCTGTTGACGTCCAGTGGAAAGTATCCTAACAAACTTCTACAGATGTACAGTTGAAAGTATCCTAACAAACTTCTGTAGATGTTCAGTTGAAAGTATTCTAACAAACTTGTGTTGATGTTAAGGGGAACGTAACCTAACAAACTTGTGTTGATGTTCAGGGGCAAGTATCCTAACAAACTGCTGTAGACGTACTGTGGAAAGTAACCTAACAAACTTCTGCTGATGTATAGTGGAAAGTATCCTAACAAACTTATATAGAGGTACAGTGGAAAGTATCCTAACAAAATTCTACTGATGTACAGAGGAAATTATCCTAACAAACTTCTGTAGATGTACAGTAGAAGGTATCCTAACAAACTGCTGTAGATGTTATGTGGAAAGTATCCTAACAAACTTCTGTAGAAGTTCAGTGGAAAGTATTCAAACAAACTTCTGTAGATGTACAGTAGAAGGTATCCTAACAAACTGCTGTAGATGTTAAGTGGAAAGTATCCTAACAAACTTCTGTAGAAGTTCAGTGGAAAGTATCCTAACAAACTTCTGTAGACGTACTGTGGAAAGTAACCTAACAAACTTCTGCTGATGTATAGTGGAAAGTATCCTAACAAACTTATATAGAGGTACAGTAGAAGGTATCCTAACAAACTGCTGTAGATGTTAAGTGGAAAGTATCCTAACAAACTTCTGTAGAAGTTCAGTGGAAAGTATTCAAACAAACTACTGTAGATGTACAGTAGAAGGTATCCTAACAAACTGCTGTAGATGTTAAGTGGAAAGTATCCTAACAAACTTCTGTAGAAGTTCAGTGGAAAGTATCCTAACAAACTTCTGTAGACGTACTGTGGAAAGTAACCTAACAAACTTCTGCTGATGTATAGTGGAAAGTATCCTAACAAACTTATATAGAGGTACAGTGGAAAGTATCCTAACAAAATTCTACTGATGTACAGAGGAAATTATCCTAACAAACTTCTGTAGATGTACAGTAGAAGGTATCCTAACAAACTGCTGTAGATGTTAAGTGGAAAGTATCCTAACAAACTTCTGTAGAAGTTCAGTGGAAAGTATTCAAACAAACTTCTGTAGATGTACAGTGGAAAGTATCCTAACAAACTTCTGTAGATGTTCAGTGGAAGGTATCCTACCAAACTTCTACAGATGTACAGTGGAAAGCATCCTAACAAACTTCTGTAGATGTACAGTGGAAAATATCCTAACAAACTTCTACAGATGTATAGTGGAAAGTATCCTAACAAATCTCTGTAGAAGTTCAGTGGAAAGTATCCTAACAAACTTCTACAGATGTAGAGTGGAAAGTATCCTAACAAATCTCTGTAGAAGTTCAGTGGAAAGTATCCTAACAAACTTCTACAGATGTACAGTGGAGAGGATACTAACAAACCTCTGCAGATGTTCTGTTGAAAATATCCGAAAAAACCTCTACCGATTTACAGTGGAATGTATCCTAACAAACTTCGGTAGATGTACAGTGGAAATTATCCTAACAAAGTTCTGTGGACGTACAGGGGAAAGTATCCTAATGTTCTGTAGATGTTCAGTGGAATGTATCCGATCAAACTGCTGTCGAAGTACAGTGGAAATTATCCTAACAAACTTCTGCAGATGTTCAGTGGAAAGTGTCCTAACAAACTTCTGTAGATGTTCAGTGGAAAGTATTCTAACAAACTTCTGTAGATGTTCAGTGGAAGGTATCCTATCAAACTTCTACAGAAGTACAGTGGAAAGTATCCTAACTAAATTCTACAGATGTACAGTGGAAAGTATCCTAACAAAGTTCTGTTGCTGTACAGTGGAAAGCATCCTAACAAACTTCTGTAGATGTTCAGTGGAAAGTAACCTAAGAAACTTCTGCAGATGTTCAGTGGAAAGCATCCTAACAAACTTCTGTAGATGTACAGTGGAAAGTATCCTAACTAAATTCTACAGATGGACAGAGGAAATTATCCTAACAAACTTCTGTAGATGTACAGTAGAAGGTATCCTAACAAACTGCTGTAGATGTTATGTGGAAAGTATCCTAACAAACTTCTGTAGAAGTTCAGTGGAAAGTATTCAAACAAACTTCTGTAGATGTACAGTAGAAGGTATCCTAACAAACTGCTGTAGATGTTAAGTGGAAAGTATCCTAACAAACTTCTGTAGAAGTTCAGTGGAAAGTATCCTAACAAACTTCTGTAGACGTACTGTGGAAAGTAACCTAACAAACTTCTGCTGATGTATAGTGGAAAGTATCCTAACAAACTTATATAGAGGTACAGTAGAAGGTATCCTAACAAACTGCTGTAGATGTTAAGTGGAAAGTATCCTAACAAACTTCTGTAGAAGTTCAGTGGAAAGTATTCAAACAAACTACTGTAGATGTACAGTAGAAGGTATCCTAACAAACTGCTGTAGATGTTAAGTGGAAAGTATCCTAACAAACTTCTGTAGAAGTTCAGTGGAAAGTATCCTAACAAACTTCTGTAGACGTACTGTGGAAAGTATCCTAACAAAATTCTACTGATGTACAGAGGAAATTATCCTAACAAACTTCTGTAGATGTACAGTAGAAGGTATCCTAACAAACTGCTGTAGATGTTAAGTGGAAAGTATCCTAACAAACTTCTGTAGAAGTTCAGTGGAAAGTATTCAAACAAACTTCTGTAGATGTACAGTGGAAAGTATCCTAACAAACTTCTGTAGATGTTCAGTGGAAGGTATCCTACCAAACTTCTACAGATGTACAGTGGAAAGCATCCTAACAAACTTCTGTAGATGTACAGTGGAAAATATCCTAACAAACTTCTACAGATGTATAGTGGAAAGTATCCTAACAAATCTCTGTAGAGGTTCAGTGGAAAGTATCCTAACAAACTTCTACAGATGTAGAGTGGAAAGTATCCTAACAAATCTCTGTAGAAGTTCAGTGGAAAGTATCCAAACAATCTTCTACAGATGTACAGTTGAAAGTCTCCTAACAAACGTCTGTAAATGTACAGTGGAAAGTAACCAAACAAACTGCTGTAGATGTTCCGTGGAAATTATCCTAAAAAACTTCTGTTGATGTTCTTTGGAAAGTATCATAACAAACTTCTACAGATGTACAGTGGAAATTGTCCTAACAAACTTCTGTTGACGTCCAGTGGAAAGAATCCTAACAAACTTATGTAGATGTACAGAGGAAAGTATCCTAACAAACCTCAACAGATGCACAGTGGAAAGTATCCTAACAAAGTTTTGTAGATGTACAGTGGAAAGTATTCAAACAAACTTCTGTAGATGTACAGTGGAAATTATCCTAACAAACTTCTGTAGATGATCAGTGGAAGGTATCCTACCAAACTTCTACAGATGTACAGTGGAAAGCATCCTAACAAACTTCTGTAGACGTACAGTGGAAAGTAGCCTAACTAAATTCTACAGATGTACAGTTGAATGTATCCTAACAAACTTTTGTAGATGTACAGTGGAAAATATCCTAACTAACTTCTACAGATGTATAGTGGAAATTATCCTACCAAATCTCTGTAGAAGTTCAGTGGAAAGTATCCTAACAAACTTCTACAGATGTAGAGTGGAAAGTATCCTAACAAATCTCTGTAGAAGTTCAGTGGAAAGTATCCTAACAAACTTCTACAGATGTACAGTGGAGAGGATACTAACGAACCTCTGCAGATGTTCTGTTGAAAATATCTGAAAAAACCTCTACAGATTTACTGTGGAAAGTATCCTAACAAACTTCGGTAGATGTACAGTGGAAATTATCCTAACAAAGTTCTGTGGACGTACAGGGGAAAGTATCCTAATGTTCTGTAGATGTTCAGTGGAATGTATCCGTTCAAACTGCTGTCGAAGTACAGTGGAAATTATCCTAACAAACTTCTGCAGATATTCAGTGGAAAGTGTCCTAACAAACTTCTGTAGATGTTCAGTGGAAAGTATTCTAACAAACTTCTGTAGATGTTCAGTGGAAGGTATCCTACCAAACTTCTACAGATGTACAGTGGAAAGCATCCTAACAAACTTCTGTAAACGTACAGTGGAAAGTATACTAACTAAATTCTACAGTTGTACAGTGGAAAGTATCCTAACAAACTTCTGTAGATGCACAGTAGAAGGTATCCTAACAAACTGCTGTAGATGTTAAGTGGAAAGTATCCTAACAAACTTCTGTAGAAGTTCAGTGGAAGGTATCCTATCAAACTTCTACAGAAGTACGGTGGAAAGTATCCTAACTAAATTCTACAGATGTACAGTGGAAAGTATCCTAACAAAGTTCTGTTGCTGTACAGTGGAAAGCATCCTAACAAACTTCTGTAGATGTTCAGTGGAAAGTAACCTAAGAAACTTCTGCATATGTTCAGTGGAAAGCATCCTAACAAACTTCTGTAGACGTACAGTGGAAAGTATCCTAACTAAATTCTACAGATGGACAGTGGAAAGTATCCTAACTAAATTCTGTAGATGTACAATGGAAGGTATCCTAACAAACTTCTACAGAGGTACAGTGGAAAGAATCCTAACAAGCTTAATAGATGTACAGAGGAAAGTATCCTAACAAACCTCAACAGATGCACAGTGGAAAGTATCCTAACAAAGTTCTGTAGATGTACAGTGGAAAGTAAATTAAAAAAATTCTACAGATGTCCAGTGGACAGCATCCTAACAAACTTCTGTAGATGTTCAGTGGACCGTAACCTAAGAAACGTCTGCAGATGTACAGTGGAAAGCATCCTAACAAACTTCTGTAGAAGTACAGTGGAAAGTATCCTAACAAAATTCTGAAGATGTACAGGGGCAAGTATCCAAACAAACTTCTACAGATGTACAGTTGAAAGTAACCAAACAAACTGCTGTAGATGTTCCGTGGAAATTATCCTAAAAAACTTCTGTTGATGTTCTTTGGAAAGTATCATAACAAACTTCTACAGATGTACAGTGGAAATTGTCCTAACAAACTTCTGTTGACGTCCAGTGGAAAGTATTCAAACAAACTTCTGTAGATGTACAGTGGAAAGTATCCTAACAAAATTCTGTAGATGTACAGTAGAAGGTATCCTAACAAACTTGTGTTGATGTTCAGGGGCAAGTATCCAAACAAACTTCTACAGATGTACAGTTGAAAGTCTCCTAACAAACGTCTGTAAATGTACAGTGGAAAGTAACCAAACAAACTGCTGTAGATGTTCCGTGGAAATTATCCTAAAAAACTTCTGTTGATGTTCTTTGGAAAGTATCATAACAAACTTCTACAGATGTACAGTGGAAATTGTCCTAACAAACTTCTGTTGACGTCCAGTGGAAAGTATCCTAACAAACTTCTACAGATGTACAGTTGAACGTATCCTAACAAACTTCTGTAGATGTTCAGTTGAAAGTATTCTAACAAACTTGTGTTGATGTTAAGGGGAACGTAACCTAACAAACTTGTGTTGATGTTCAGGGGCAAGTATCCTAACAAACTTCTGTAGACGTACTGTGGAAAGTAACCTAACAAACTTCTGCTGATGTATAGTGGAAAGTATCCTAACAAACTTATATAGAGGTACAGTGGAAAGTATCCTAACAAAATTCTACTGATGTACAGAGGAAATTATCCTAACAAACTTCTGTAGATGTACAGTAGAAGGTATCCTAACAAACTGCTGTAGATGTTATGTGGAAAGTATCCTAACAAACTTCTGTAGAAGTTCAGTGGAAAGTATTCAAACAAACTTCTGTAGATGTACAGTAGAAGGTATCCTAACAAACTGCTGTAGATGTTAAGTGGAAAGTATCCTAACAAACTTCTGTAGAAGTTCAGTGGAAAGTATCCTAACAAACTTCTGTAGACGTACTGTGGAAAGTAACCTAACAAACTTCTGCTGATGTATAGTGGAAAGTATCCTAACAAACTTATATAGAGGTACAGTAGAAGGTATCCTAACAAACTGCTGTAGATGTTAAGTGGAAAGTATCCTAACAAACTTCTGTAGAAGTTCAGTGGAAAGTATTCAAACAAACTACTGTAGATGTACAGTAGAAGGTATCCTAACAAACTGCTGTAGATATTAAGTGGAAAGTATCCTAACAAACTTCTGTAGAAGTTCAGTGGAAAGTATTCAAACAAACTTCTGTAGATGTACAGTGGAAAGTATCCTAACAAACTTCTGTAGATGTTCAGTGGAAGGTATCCTACCAAACTTCTACAGATGTACAGTGGAAAGCATCCTAACAAACTTCTGTAGATGTACAGTGGAAAATATCCTAACAAACTTCTACAGATGTATAGTGGAAAGTATCCTAACAAATCTCTGTAGAAGTTCAGTGGAAAGTATCCTAACAAACTTCTACAGATGTAGAGTGGAAAGTATCCTAACAAATCTCTGTAGAAGTTCAGTGGAAAGTATCCTAACAAACTTCTACAGATGTAGAGTGGAAAGTATCCTAACAAATCTCTGTAGAAGTTCAGTGGAAAGTATCCTAACTAAATTCTACAGATGTACAGTGGAAAGTATCCTAACAAAGTTCTGTTGCTGTACAGTGGAAAGCATCCTAACAAACTTCTGTAGATGTTCAGTGGAAAGTAACCTAAGAAACTTCTGCAGATGTTCAGTGGAAAGCATCCTAACAAACTTCTGTAGATGTACAGTGGAAAGTATCCTAACTAAATTCTACAGATGGACAGTGGAAAGTATCCTAACTAAATTCTGTAGATGTACAATGGAAGGTATCCTAACAAACTTCTACAGAGGTACAGTGGAAAGAATCCTAACAAACTTAATAGATGTACAGAGGAAAGTATCCTAACAAACCTCAACAGATGCACAGTGGAAAGTATCCTAACAAAGTTCTGTAGATGTACAGTGGAAAGTAAATTAAAAAAATTCTACAGATGTCCAGTGGACAGCATCCTAACAAACTTCTGTAGATGTTCAGTGGACCGTAACCTAAGAAACGTCTGCAGATGTACAGTGGAAAGCATCCTAACAAACTTCTGTAGAAGTACAGTGGAAAGTATCCTAACAAAATTCTGAAGATGTACAGGGGCAAGTATCCAAACAAACTTCTACAGATGTACAGTTGAAAGTAACCAAACAAACTGCTGTAGATGTTCCGTGGAAATTATCCTAAAAAACTTCTGTTGATGTTCTTTGGAAAGTATCATAACAAACTTCTACAGATGTACAGTGGAAATTGTCCTAACAAACTTCTGTTGACGTCCAGTGGAAAGTATTCAAACAAACTTCTGTAGATGTGCAGTGGAAAGTATCCTAACAAAATTCTGTAGATGTACAGTAGAAGGTATCCTAACAAACTTGTGTTGATGTTCAGGGGCAAGTATCCAAACAAACTTCTACAGATGTACAGTTGAAAGTCTCCTAACAAACGTCTGTAAATGTACAGTGGAAAGTAACCAAACAAACTGCTGTAGATGTTCCGTGGAAATTATCCTAAAAAACTTCTGTTGATATTCTTTGGAAAGTATCATAACAAACTTCTACAGATGTACAGTGGAAATTGTCCTAACAAACTTCTGTTGACGTCCAGTGGAAAGTATCCTAACAAACTTCTACAGATGTACAGTTGAAAGTATCCTAACAAACTTCTGTAGATGTTCAGTTGAAAGTATTCTAACAAACTTGTGTTGATGTTAAGGGGAACGTAACCTAACAAACTTGTGTTGATGTTCAGGGGCAAGTATCCTAACAAACTTCTGTAGACGTACTGTGGAAAGTAACCTAACAAACTTCTGCTGATGTATAGTGGAAAGTATCCTAACAAACTTATATAGAGGTACAGTGGAAAGTATCCTAACAAAATTCTACTGATGTACAGAGGAAATTATCCTAACAAACTTCTGTAGATGTACAGTAGAAGGTATCCTAACAAACTGCTGTAGATGTTATGTGGAAAGTATCCTAACAAACTTCTGTAGAAGTTCAGTGGAAAGTATTCAAACAAACTTCTGTAGATGTACAGTAGAAGGTATCCTAACAAACTGCTGTAGATGTTAAGTGGAAAGTATCCTAACAAACTTCTGTAGAAGTTCAGTGGAAAGTATCCTAACAAACTTCTGTAGACGTACTGTGGAAAGTAACCTAACAAACTTCTGCTGATGTATAGTGGAAAGTATCCTAACAAAGTTCTGTAGATGTACAGTGGAAAGTAAATTAAAAAAATTCTACAGATGTCCAGTGGACAGCATCCTAACAAACATCTGTAGATATTCAGTGGACAGTAACCTAAGAAACTTCTGTAGAAGTACAGTGGAAAGTATCCTAACAAAATTCTGTAGATGTACAGGGGCAAGTATCCAAACAAACTTCTACAGATGTACAGTTGAAAGTCTCCTAACAAACGTCTGTAAATGTACAGTGGAAAGTAACCAAACAAACTGCTGTAGATGTTCCGTGGAAATTATCCTAAAAAACTTCTGTTGATGTTCTTTGGAAAGTATCATAACAAACTTCTACAGATGTACAGTGGAAATTGTCCTAACAAACTTCTGTTGACGTCCAGTGGAAAGAATCCTAACAAACTTATGTAGATGTACAGAGGAAAGTATCCTAACAAACCTCAACAGATGCACAGTGGAAAGTATCCTAACAAAGTTTTGTAGATGTACAGTGGAAAGTATTCAAAAAAACTTCTGTAGATGTACAGTGGAAAGTATCCTAACAAACTTCTGTAGATGTTCAGTGGAAGGTATCCTACCAAACTTCTACAGATGTACAGTGGAAAGCATCCTAACAAACTTCTGTAGACGTACAGTGGAAAGTAGCCTAACTAAATTCTACAGTTGTACAGTGGAAAGTATCCTAACAAATCTCTGTAGAAGTTCAGTGGAAAGTATCCTAACAAACTTCTACAGATGTACAGTGGAGAGGATACTAACGAACCTCTGCAGATGTTCTGTTGAAAATATCTGAAAAAACCTCTACAGATTTACTGTGGAATGTATCCTAACAAACTTCGGTAGATGTACAGTGGAAATTATCCTAACAAAGTTCTGTGGACGTACAGGGGAAAGTATCCTAATGTTCTGTAGATGTTCAGTGGAATGTATCCGTTCAAACTGCTGTCGAAGTACAGTGGAAATTATCCTAACAAACTTCTGCAGATATTCAGTGGAAAGTGTCCTAACAAACTTCTGTAGATGTTCAGTGGAAAGTATTCTAACAAACTTCTGTAGATGTTCAGTGGAAGGTATCCTACCAAACTTCTACAGATGTACAGTGGAAAGCATCCTAACAAACTTCTGTAAACGTACAGTGGAAAGTATACTAACTAAATTCTACAGTTGTACAGTGGAAAGTATCCTAACAAACTTCTGTAGATGCACAGTAGAAGGTATCCTAACAAACTGCTGTAGATGTTAAGTGGAAAGTATCCTAACAAACTTCTGTAGAAGTTCAGTGGAAGGTATCCTATCAAACTTCTACAGATGTACAGTGGAAAGTATCCTAACAAAGTTCTGTTGCTGTACAGTGGAAAGCATCCTAACAAACTTCTGTAGATGTTCAGTGGAAAGTAACCTAAGAAACTTCTGCATATGTTCAGTGGAAAGCATCCTAACAAACTTCTGTAGACGTACAGTGGAAAGTATCCTAACTAAATTCTACAGATGGACAGTGGAAAGTATCCTAACTAAATTCTGTAGATGTACAATGGAAGGTATCCTAACAGACTTCTACAGAGGTACAGTGGAAAGTATTCAAACAAACTTCTGTAGATGTACAGTGGAAAGTATCCTAACAAAATTCTGTAGATGTACAGTAGAAGGTATCCTAACAAACTTGTGTTGATGTTCAGGGGCAAGTATCCAAACAAACTTCTACAGATGTACAGTTGAAAGTCTCCTAACAAACGTCTGTAAATGTACAGTGGAAAGTAACCAAACAAACTGCTGTAGATGTTCCGTGGAAATTATCCTAAAAAACTTCTGTTGATATTCTTTGGAAAGTATCATAACAAACTTCTACAGATGTACAGTGGAAATTGTCCTAACAAACTTCTGTTGACGTCCAGTGGAAAGTATCCTAACAAACTTCTACAGATGTACAGTTGAAAGTATCCTAACAAACTTCTGTAGATGTTCAGTTGAAAGTATTCTAACAAACTTGTGTTGATGTTAAGGGGAACGTAACCTAACAAACTTGTGTTGATGTTCAGGGGCAAGTATCCTAACAAGCTTCTGTAGACGTACTGTGGAAAGTAACCTAACAAACTTCTGCTGATGTATAGTGGAAAGTATCCTAACAAACTTATATAGAGGTACAGTGGAAAGTATCCTAACAAAATTCTACTGATGTACAGAGGAAATTATCCTAACAAACTTCTGTAGATGTACAGTAGAAGGTATCCTAACAAACTGCTGTAGATGTTATGTGGAAAGTATCCTAACAAACTTCTGTAGAAGTTCAGTGGAAAGTATTCAAACAAACTTCTGTAGATGTACAGTAGAAGGTATCCTAACAAACTGCTGTAGATGTTAAGTGGAAAGTATCCTAACAAACTTCTGTAGAAGTTCAGTGGAAAGTATCCTAACAAACTTCTGTAGACGTACTGTGGAAAGTAACCTAACAAACTTCTGCTGATGTATAGTGGAAAGTATCCTAACAAACTTATATAGAGGTACAGTAGAAGGTATCCTAACAAACTGCTGTAGATGTTAAGTGGAAAGTATCCTAACAAACTTCTGTAGAAGTTCAGTGGAAAGTATTCAAACAAACTACTGTAGATGTACAGTAGAAGGTATCCTAACAAACTGCTGTAGATGTTAAGTGGAAAGTATCCTAACAAACTTCTGTAGAAGTTCAGTGGAAAGTATCCTAACAAACTTCTGTAGACGTACTGTGGAAAGTAACCTAACAAACTTCTGCTGATGTATAGTGGAAAGTATCCTAACAAACTTATATAGAGGTACAGTGGAAAGTATCCTAACAAAATTCTACTGATGTACAGAGGAAATTATCCTAACAAACTTCTGTAGATGTACAGTAGAAGGTATCCTAACAAACTGCTGTAGATGTTAAGTGGAAAGTATCCTAACAAACTTCTACAGATGTATAGTGGAAAGTATCCTAACAAATCTCTGTAGAAGTTCAGTGGAAAGTATCCTAACAAACTTCTACAGATGTAGAGTGGAAAGTATCCTAACAAATCTCTGTAGAAGTTCAGTGGAAGGTATCCTAACAAACTTCTACAGATGTACAGTGGAGAGGATACTAACGAACCTCTGCAGATGTTCTGTTGAAAATATCCGAAAAAACCTCTACCGATTTATAGTGGAATGTATCCTAACAAACTTCGGTAGATGTACAGTGGAAATTATCCTAACAAAGTTCTGTGGACGTACAGGGGAAAGTATCCTAATGTTCTGTAGATGTTCAGTGGAATGTATCCGATCAAACTGCTGTCGAAGTACAGTGGAAATTATCCTAACAAACTTCTGCAGATGTTCAGTGGAAAGTGTCCTAACAAACTTCTGTAGATGTTCAGTGGAAAGTATTCTAACAAACTTCTGTAGATGTTCAGTGGAAGGTATCCTATCAAACTTCTACAGAAGTACAGTGGAAAGTATCCTAACTAAATTCTACAGATGTACAGTGGAAAGTATCCTAACAAAGTTCTGTTGCTGTACAGTGGAAAGCATCCTAACAAACTTCTGTAGATGTTCAGTGGAAAGTAACCTAAGAAACTTCTGCAGATGTTCAGTGGAAAGCATCCTAACAAACTTCTGTAGATGTACAGTGGAAAGTATCCTAACTAAATTCTACAGATGGACAGTGGAAAGTATCCTAACTAAATTCTGTAGATGTACAATGGAAGGTATCCTAACAAATTTCTACAGAGGTACAGTGGAAAGAATCCTAACAAACTTAATAGATGTACAGAGGAAAGTATCCTAACAAACCTCAACAGATGCACAGTGGAAAGTATCCTCACAAAGTTCTGTAGATGTACAGTGGAAAGTAAATTAAAAAAATTCTACAGATGTCCAGTGGACAGCATCCTAACAAACATCTGTAGATATTCAGTGGACAGTAACCTAAGAAACTTCTGTAGAAGTACAGTGGAAAGTATCCTAACAAAATTCTGTAGATGTACAGGGGCAAGTATCCAAACAAACTTCTACAGATGTACAGTTGAAAGTCTCCTAACAAACGTCTGTAAATGTACAGTGGAAAGTAACCAAACAAACTGCTGTAGATGTTCCGTGGAAATTATCCTAAAAAACTTCTGTTGATGTTCTTTGGAAAGTATCATAACAAACTTCTACAGATGTACAGTGGAAATTGTCCTAACAAACTTCTGTTGACGTCCAGTGGAAAGAATCCTAACAAACTTATGTAGATGTACAGAGGAAAGTATCCTAACAAACCTCAACAGATGCACAGTGGAAAGTATCCTAACAAAGTTTTGTAGATGTACAGTGGAAAGTATTCAAACAAACTTCTGTAGATGTACAGTGGAAAGTATCCTAACAAACTTCTGTAGATGTTCAGTGGAAGGTATCCTACCAAACTTCTACAGATGTACAGTGGAAAGCATCCTAACAAACTTCTGTAGACGTACAGTGGAAAGTAGCCTAACTAAATTCTACAGATGTACAGTTGAATGTATCCTAACAAACTTTTGTAGATGTACAGTGGAAAATATCCTAACTAACTTCTACAGATGTATAGTGGAAATTATCCTACCAAATCTCTGTAGAAGTTCAGTGGAAAGTATCCTAACAAACTTCTACAGATGTAGAGTGGAAAGTATCCTAACAAATCTCTGTAGAAGTTCAGTGGAAAGTATCCTAACAAACTTCTACAGATGTACAGTGGAGAGGATACTAACGAACCTCTGCAGATGTTCTGTTGAAAATATCTGAAAAAACCTCTACAGATTTACTGTGGAAAGTATCCTAACAAACTTCGGTAGATGTACAGTGGAAATTATCCTAACAAAGTTCTGTGGACGTACAGGGGAAAGTATCCTAATGTTCTGTAGATGTTCAGTGGAATGTATCCGTTCAAACTGCTGTCGAAGTACAGTGGAAATTATCCTAACAAACTTCTGCAGATATTCAGTGGAAAGTGTCCTAACAAACTTCTGTAGATGTTCAGTGGAAAGTATTCTAACAAACTTCTGTAGATGTTCAGTGGAAGGTATCCTACCAAACTTCTACAGATGTACAGTGGAAAGCATCCTAACAAACTTCTGTAAACGTACAGTGGAAAGTATACTAACTAAATTCTACAGTTGTACAATGGAAAGTATCCTAACAAACTTCTGTAGATGCACAGTAGAAGGTATCCTAACAAACTGCTGTAGATGTTAAGTGGAAAGTATCCTAACAAACTTCTGTAGAAGTTCAGTGGAAGGTATCCTATCAAACTTCTACAGAAGTACGGTGGAAAGTATCCTAACTAAATTCTACAGATGTACAGTGGAAAGTATCCTAACAAAGTTCTGTTGCTGTACAGTGGAAAGCATCCTAACAAACTTCTGTAGATGTTCAGTGGAAAGTAACCTAAGAAACTTCTGCATATGTTCAGTGGAAAGCATCCTAACAAACTTCTGTAGACGTACAGTGGAAAGTATCCTAACTAAATTCTACAGATGGACAGTGGAAAGTATCCTAACTAAATTCTGTAGATGTACAATGGAAGGTATCCTAACAGACTTCTACAGAGGTACAGTGGAAAGAATCCTAACAAACTTATGTAGATGTACAGAGGAAAGTATCCTAACAAACCTCAACAGATGCACAGTGGAAAGTATCCTAACAAAGTTCTGTAGATGTACAGTGGAAAGTAAATTAAAAAAATTCTACAGATGTCCAGTGGACAGCATCCTAACAAACTTCTGTAGATGTTCAGTGGACCGTAACCTAAGAAACGTCTGCAGATGTACAGTGGAAAGCATCCTAACAAACTTCTGTAGAAGTACAGTGGAAAGTATCCTAACAAAATTCTGAAGATGTACAGGGGCAAGTATCCAAACAAACTTCTACAGATGTACAGTTGAAAGTAACCAAACAAACTGCTGTAGATGTTCCGTGGAAATTATCCTAAAAAACTTCTGTTGATGTTCTTTGGAAAGTATCATAACAAACTTCTACAGATGTACAGTGGAAATTGTCCTAACAAACTTCTGTTGACGTCCAGTGGAAAGTATTCAAACAAACTTCTGTAGATGTACAGTGGAAAGTATCCTAACAAAATTCTGTAGATGTACAGTAGAAGGTATCCTAACAAACTTGTGTTGATGTTCAGGGGCAAGTATCCAAACAAACTTCTACAGATGTACAGTTGAAAGTCTCCTAACAAACGTCTGTAAATGTACAGTGGAAAGTAACCAAACAAACTGCTGTAGATGTTCCGTGGAAATTATCCTAAAAAACTTCTGTTGATGTTCTTTGGAAAGTATCATAACAAACTTCTACAGATGTACAGTGGAAATTGTCCTAACAAACTTCTGTTGACGTCCAGTGGAAAGTATCCTAACAAACTTCTACAGATGTACAGTTGAACGTATCCTAACAAACTTCTGTAGATGTTCAGTTGAAAGTATTCTAACAAACTTGTGTTGATGTTAAGGGGAACGTAACCTAACAAACTTGTGTTGATGTTCAGGGGCAAGTATCCTAACAAACTTCTGTAGACGTACTGTGGAAAGTAACCTAACAAACTTCTGCTGATGTATAGTGGAAAGTATCCTAACAAACTTATATAGAGGTACAGTGGAAAGTATCCTAACAAAATTCTACTGATGTACAGAGGAAATTATCCTAACAAACTTCTGTAGATGTACAGTAGAAGGTATCCTAACAAACTGCTGTAGATGTTATGTGGAAAGTATCCTAACAAACTTCTGTAGAAGTTCAGTGGAAAGTATTCAAACAAACTTCTGTAGATGTACAGTAGAAGGTATCCTAACAAACTGCTGTAGATGTTAAGTGGAAAGTATCCTAACAAACTTCTGTAGAAGTTCAGTGGAAAGTAACCTAAGAAACTTCTGCAGATGTTCAGTGGAAAGCATCCTAACAAACTTCTGTAGATGTACAGTGGAAAGTATCCTAACTAAATTCTACAGATGGACAGTGGAAAGTATCCTAACTAAATTCTGTAGATGTACAATGGAAGGTATCCTAACAAACTTCTACAGAGGTACAGTGGAAAGAATCCTAACAAACTTAATAGATGTACAGAGGAAAGTACCCTAACAAACCTCAACAGATGCACAGTGGAAAGTATCCTAACAAAGTTCTGTAGATGTACAGTGGAAAGTAAATTAAAAAAATTCTACAGATGTCCAGTGGACAGCATCCTAACAAACATCTGTAGATATTCAGTGGACAGTAACCTAAGAAACTTCTGTAGAAGTACAGTGGAAAGTATCCTAACAAAATTCTGTAGATGTACAGGGGCAAGTATCCAAACAAACTTCTACAGATGTACAGTTGAAAGTCTCCTAACAAACTTCTGTAGAAGTACAGTGGAAAGTATCCTAACAAAATTCTGTAGATGTACAGGGGCAAGTATCCAAACAAACTTCTACAGATGTACAGTTGAAAGTCTCCTAACAAACGTCTGTAAATGTACAGTGGAAAGTAACCAAACAAACTGCTGTAGATGTTCCGTGGAAATTATCCTAAAAAACTTCTGTTGATGTTCTTTGGAAAGTATCATAACAAACTTCTACAGATGTACAGTGGAAATTGTCCTAACAAACTTCTGTTGACGTCCAGTGGAAAGAATCCTAACAAACTTATGTAGATGTACAGAGGAAAGTATCCTAACAAACCTCAACAGATGCACAGTGGAAAGTATCCTAACAAAGTTTTGTAGATGTACAGTGGAAAGTATTCAAACAAACTTCTGTAGATGTACAGTGGAAAGTATCCTAACAAACTTCTGTAGATGTTCAGTGGAAGGTATCCTACCAAACTTCTACAGATGTACAGTGGAAAGCATCCTAACAAACTTCTGTAGACGTACAGTGGAAAGTAGCCTAACTAAATTCTACAGATGTACAGTTGAATGTATCCTAACAAACTTTTGTAGATGTACAGTGGAAAATATCCTAACTAACTTCTACAGATGTAGAGTGGAAAGTATCCTAACAAATCTCTGTAGAAGTTCAGTGGAAAGTATCCTAACAAACTTCTACAGATGTACAGTGGAGAGGATACTAACGAACCTCTGCAGATGTTCTGTTGAAAATATCTGAAAAAACCTCTACAGATTTACTGTGGAAAGTATCCTAACAAACTTCGGTAGATGTACAGTGGAAATTATCCTAACAAAGTTCTGTGGACGTACAGGGGAAAGTATCCTAATGTTCTGTAGATGTTCAGTGGAATGTATCCGTTCAAACTGCTGTCGAAGTACAGTGGAAATTATCCTAACAAACTTCTGCAGATATTCAGTGGAAAGTGTCCTAACAAACTTCTGTAGATGTTCAGTGGAAAGTATTCTAACAAACTTCTGTAGATGTTCAGTGGAAGGTATCCTACCAAACTTCTACAGATGTACAGTGGAAAGCATCCTAACAAACTTCTGTAAACGTACAGTGGAAAGTATACTAACTAAATTCTACAGTTGTACAGTGGAAAGTATCCTAACAAACTTCTGTAGATGCACAGTAGAAGGTATCCTAACAAACTGCTGTAGATGTTAAGTGGAAAGTATCCTAACAAACTTCTGTAGAAGTTCAGTGGAAGGTATCCTATCAAACTTCTACAGAAGTACGGTGGAAAGTATCCTAACTAAATTCTACAGATGTACAGTGGAAAGTATCCTAACAAAGTTCTGTTGCTGTACAGTGGAAAGCATCCTAACAAACTTCTGTAGATGTTCAGTGGAAAGTAACCTAAGAAACTTCTGCATATGTTCAGTGGAAAGCATCCTAACAAACTTCTGTAGACGTACAGTGGAAAGTATCCTAACTAAATTCTACAGATGGACAGTGGAAAGTATCCTAACTAAATTCTGTAGATGTACAATGGAAGGTATCCTAACAGACTTCTACAGAGGTACAGTGGAAAGAATCCTAACAAACTTATGTAGATGTACAGAGGAAAGTATCCTAACAAACCTCAACAGATGCACAGTGGAAAGTATCCTAACAAAGTTCTGTAGATGTACAGTGGAAAGTAAATTAAAAAAATTCTACAGATGTCCAGTGGACAGCATCCTAACAAACTTCTGTAGATGTTCAGTGGACCGTAACCTAAGAAACGTCTGCAGATGTACAGTGGAAAGCATCCTAACAAACTTCTGTAGAAGTACAGTGGAAAGTATCCTAACAAAATTCTGAAGATGTACAGGGGCAAGTATCCAAACAAACTTCTACAGATGTACAGTTGAAAGTAACCAAACAAACTGCTGTAGATGTTCCGTGGAAATTATCCTAAAAAACTTCTGTTGATGTTCTTTGGAAAGTATCATAACAAACTTCTACAGATGTACAGTGGAAATTGTCCTAACAAACTTCTGTTGACGTCCAGTGGAAAGTATTCAAACAAACTTCTGTAGATGTACAGTGGAAAGTATCCTAACAAAATTCTGTAGATGTACAGTAGAAGGTATCCTAACAAACTTGTGTTGATGTTCAGGGGCAAGTATCCAAACAAACTTCTACAGATGTACAGTTGAAAGTCTCCTAACAAACGTCTGTAAATGTACAGTGGAAAGTAACCAAACAAACTGCTGTAGATGTTCCGTGGAAATTATCCTAAAAAACTTCTGTTGATGTTCTTTGGAAAGTATCATAACAAACTTCTACAGATGTACAGTGGAAATTGTCCTAACAAACTTCTGTTGACGTCCAGTGGAAAGTATCCTAACAAACTTCTACAGATGTACAGTTGAACGTATCCTAACAAACTTCTGTAGATGTTCAGTTGAAAGTATTCTAACAAACTTGTGTTGATGTTAAGGGGAACGTAACCTAACAAACTTGTGTTGATGTTCAGGGGCAAGTATCCTAACAAACTTCTGTAGACGTACTGTGGAAAGTAACCTAACAAACTTCTGCTGATGTATAGTGGAAAGTATCCTAACAAACTTATATAGAGGTACAGTGGAAAGTATCATAACAAAATTCTACTGATGTACAGAGGAAATTATCCTAACAAACTTCTGTAGATGTACAGTAGAAGGTATCCTAACAAACTGCTGTAGATGTTATGTGGAAAGTATCCTAACAAACTTCTGTAGAAGTTCAGTGGAAAGTATTCAAACAAACTTCTGTAGATGTACAGTAGAAGGTATCCTAACAAACTGCTGTAGATGTTAAGTGGAAAGTATCCTAACAAACTTCTGTAGAAGTTCAGTGGAAAGTATCCTAACAAACTTCTGTAGACGTACTGTGGAAAGTAACCTAACAAACTTCTGCTGATGTATAGTGGAAAGTATCCTAACAAACTTATATAGAGGTACAGTAGAAGGTATCCTAACAAACTGCTGTAGATGTACAGTAGAAGGTATCCTAACAAACTGCTGTAGATGTTAAGTGGAAAGTATCCTAACAAACTTCTGTAGAAGTTCAGTGGAAAGTATCCTAACAAACTTCTGTAGACGTACTGTGGAAAGTAACCTAACAAACTTCTGCTGATGTATAGTGGAAAGTATCCTAACAAACTTATATAGAGGTACAGTGGAAATTATCCTAACAAAATTCTACTGATGTACAGAGGAAATTATCCTAACAAACTTCTGTAGATGTACAGTAGAAGGTATCCTAACAAACTGCTGTAGATGTTAAGTGGAAAGTATCCTAACAAACTTCTGTAGAAGTTCAGTGGAAAGTATTCAAACAAACTTCTGTAGATGTACAGTAGAAGGTATCCTACCAAACTTCTACAGATGTACAGTGGAAAGCATCCTAACAAACTTCTGTAAACGTACAGTGGAAAGTATACTAACTAAATTCTACAGTTGTACAGTGGAAAGTATCCTAACAAACTTCTGTAGATGCACAGTAGAAGGTATCCTAACAAACTGCTGTAGATGTTAAGTGGAAAGTATCCTAACAAACTTCTGTAGAAGTTCAGTGGAAGGTATCCTATCAAACTTCTACAGAAGTACGGTGGAAAGTATCCTAACTAAATTCTACAGATGTACAGTGGAAAGTATCCTAACAAAGTTCTGTTGCTGTACAGTGGAAAGCATCCTAACAAACTTCTGTAGATGTTCAGTGGAAAGTAACCTAAGAAACTTCTGCATATGTTCAGTGGAAAGCATCCTAACAAACTTCTGTAGACGTACAGTGGAAAGTATCCTAACTAAATTCTACAGATGGACAGTGGAAAGTATCCTAACTAAATTCTGTAGATGTACAATGGAAGGTATCCTAACAGACTTCTACAGAGGTACAGTGGAAAGAATCCTAACAAACTTATGTAGATGTACAGAGGAAAGTATCCTAACAAACCTCAACAGATGCACAGTGGAAAGTATCCTAACAAAGTTCTGTAGATGTTCAGTGGAAAGTATTCTAACAAACTTCTGTAGATGTTCAGTGGAAGGTATCCTATCAAACTTCTACAGAAGTACAGTGGAAAGTATCCTAACTAAATTCTACAGATGTACAGTGGAAAGTATCCTAACAAAGTTCTGTTGCTGTACAGTGGAAAGCATCCTAACAAACTTCTGTAGATGTTCAGTGGAAAGTAACCTAAGAAACTTCTGCAGATGTTCAGTGGAAAGCATCCTAACAAACTTCTGTAGATGTACAGTGGAAAGTATCCTAACTAAATTCTACAGATGGACAGTGGAAAGTATCCTAACTAAATTCTGTAGATGTACAATGGAAGGTATCCTAACAAACTTCTACAGAGGTACAGTGGAAAGAATCCTAACAAACTTAATAGATGTACAGAGGAAAGTATCCTAACAAACCTCAACAGATGCACAGTGGAAAGTATCCTAACAAAGTTCTGTAGATGTACAGTGGAAAGTAAATTATAAAATTCTACAGATGTCCAGTGGACAGCATCCTAACAAACATCTGTAGATATTCAGTGGACAGTAACCTAAGAAACTTCTGTAGAAGTACAGTGGAAAGTATCCTAACAAAATTCTGTAGATGTACAGGGGCAAGTATCCAAACAAACTTCTACAGATGTACAGTTGAAAGTCTCCTAACAAACTTCTGTAGAAGTACAGTGGAAAGTATCCTAACAAAATTCTGTAGATGTACAGGGGCAAGTATCCAAACAAACTTCTACAGATGTACAGTTGAAAGTCTCCTAACAAACGTCTGTAAATGTACAGTGGAAAGTAACCAAACAAACTGCTGTAGATGTTCCGTGGAAATTATCCTAAAAAACTTCTGTTGATGTTCTTTGGAAAGTATCATAACAAACTTCTACAGATGTACAGTGGAAATTGTCCTAACAAACTTCTGTTGACGTCCAGTGGAAAGAATCCTAACAAACTTATGTAGATGTACAGAGGAAAGTATCCTAACAAACCTCAACAGATGCACAGTGGAAAGTATCCTAACAAAGTTTTGTAGATGTACAGTGGAAAGTATTCAAACAAACTTCTGTAGATGTACAGTGGAAAGTATCCTAACAAACTTCTGTAGATGTTCAGTGGAAGGTATCCTACCAAACTCCTACAGATGTACAGTGGAAAGCATCCTAACAAACTTCTGTAGACGTACAGTGGAAAGTAGCCTAACTAAATTCTACAGATGTACAGTTGAATGTATCCTAACAAACTTTTGTAGATGTACAGTGGAAAATATCCTAACTAACTTCTACAGATGTATAGTGGAAATTATCCTACCAAATCTCTGTAGAAGTTCAGTGGAAAGTATCCTAACAAACTTCTACAGATGTAGAGTGGAAAGTATCCTAACAAATCTCTGTAGAAGTTCAGTGGAAAGTATCCTAACAAACTTCTACAGATGTACAGTGGAGAGGATACTAACGAACCTCTGCAGATGTTCTGTTGAAAATATCTGAAAAAACCTCTACAGATTTACTGTGGAAAGTATCCTAACAAACTTCGGTAGATGTACAGTGGAAATTATCCTAACAAAGTTCTGTGGACGTACAGGGGAAAGTATCCTAATGTTCTGTAGATGTTCAGTGGAATGTATCCGTTCAAACTGCTGTCGAAGTACAGTGGAAATTATCCTAACAAACTTCTGCAGATATTCAGTGGAAAGTGTCCTAACAAACTTCTGTAGATGTTCAGTGGAAAGTATTCTAACAAACTTCTGTAGATGTTCAGTGGAAGGTATCCTACCAAACTTCTACAGATGTACAGTGGAAAGCATCATAACAAACTTCTGTAAACGTACAGTGGAAAGTATACTAACTAAATTCTACAGTTGTACAGTGGAAAGTATCCTAACAAACTTCTGTAGATGCACAGTAGAAGGTATCCTAACAAACTGCTGTAGATGTTAAGTGGAAAGTATCCTAACAAACTTCTGTAGAAGTTCAGTGGAAGGTATCCTATCAAACTTCTACAGAAGTACGGTGGAAAGTATCCTAACTAAATTCTACAGATGTACAGTGGAAAGTATCCTAACAAAGTTCTGTTGCTGTACAGTGGAAAGCATCCTAACAAACTTCTGTAGATGTTCAGTGGAAAGTAACCTAAGAAACTTCTGCATATGTTCAGTGGAAAGCATCCTAACAAACTTCTGTAGACGTACAGTGGAAAGTATCCTAACTAAATTCTACAGATGGACAGTGGAAAGTATCCTAACTAAATTCTGTAGATGTACAATGGAAGGTATCCTAACAGACTTCTACAGAGGTACAGTGGAAAGAATCCTAACAAACTTATGTAGATGTACAGAGGAACGTATCCTAACAAACCTCAACAGATGCACAGTGGAAAGTATCCTAACAAAGTTCTGTAGATGTACAGTGGAAAGTAAATTAAAAAAATTCTACAGATGTCCAGTGGACAGCATCCTAACAAACTTCTGTAGATGTTCAGTGGACCGTAACCTAAGAAACGTCTGCAGATGTACAGTGGAAAGCATCCTAACAAACTTCTGTAGAAGTACAGTGGAAAGTATCCTAACAAAATTCTGAAGATGTACAGGGGCAAGTATCCAAACAAACTTCTACAGATGTACAGTTGAAAGTAACCAAACAAACTGCTGTAGATGTTCCGTGGAAATTATCCTAAAAAACTTCTGTTGATGTTCTTTGGAAAGTATCATAACAAACTTCTACAGATGTACAGTGGAAATTGTCCTAACAAACTTCTGTTGACGTCCAGTGGAAAGTATTCAAACAAACTTCTGTAGATGTACAGTGGAATGTATCCTAACAAAATTCTGTAGATGTACAGTAGAAGGTATCCTAACAAACTTGTGTTGATGTTCAGGGGCAAGTATCCAAACAAACTTCTACAGATGTACAGTTGAAAGTCTCCTAACAAACGTCTGTAAATGTACAGTGGAAAGTAACCAAACAAACTGCTGTAGATGTTCCGTGGAAATTATCCTAAAAAACTTCTGTTGATATTCTTTGGAAAGTATCATAACAAACTTCTACAGATGTACAGTGGAAATTGTCCTAACAAACTTCTGTTGACGTCCAGTGGAAAGTATCCTAACAAACTTCTACAGATGTACAGTTGAACGTATCCTAACAAACTTCTGTAGATGTTCAGTTGAAAGTATTCTAACAAACTTGTGTTGATGTTAAGGGGAACGTAACCTAACAAACTTGTGTTGATGTTCAGGGGCAAGTATCCTAACAAACTTCTGTAGACGTACTGTGGAAAGTAACCTAACAAACTTCTGCTGATGTATAGTGGAAAGTATCCTAACAAACTTATATAGAGGTACAGTGGAAAGTATCCTAACAAAATTCTACTGATGTACAGAGGAAATTATCCTAACAAACTTCTGTAGATGTACAGTAGAAGGTATCCTAACAAACTGCTGTAGATGTTATGTGGAAAGTATCCTAACAAACTTCTGTAGAAGTTCAGTGGAAAGTATTCAAACAAACTTCTGTAGATGTACAGTAGAAGGTATCCTAACAAACTGCTGTAGATGTTAAGTGGAAAGTATCCTAACAAACTTCTGTAGAAGTTCAGTGGAAAGTATCCTAACAAACTTCTGTAGACGTACTGTGGAAAGTAACCTAACAAACTTCTGCTGATGTATAGTGGAAAGTATCCTAACAAACTTATATAGAGGTACAGTAGAAGGTATCCTAACAAACTGCTGTAGATGTTAAGTGGAAAGTATCCTAACAAACTTCTGTAGAAGTTCAGTGGAAAGTATTCAAACAAACTACTGTAGATGTACAGTAGAAGGTATCCTAACAAACTGCTGTAGATGTTAAGTGGAAAGTATCCTAACAAACTTCTGTAGAAGTTCAGTGGAAAGTATCCTAACAAACTTCTGTAGACGTACTGTGGAAAGTAACCTAACAAACTTCTGCTGATGTATAGTGGAAAGTATCCTAACAAACTTATATAGAGGTACAGTGGAAAGTATCCTAACAAAATTCTACTGATGTACAGAGGAAATTATCCTAACAAACTTCTGTAGATGTACAGTAGAAGGTATCCTAACAAACTGCTGTAGATGTTAAGTGGAAAGTATCCTAACAAACTTCTGTAGAAGTTCAGTGGAAAGTATTCAAACAAACTTCTGTAGATGTACAGTGGAAAGTATCCTAACAAACTTCTGTAGATGTTCAGTGGAAGGTATCCTACCAAACTTCTACAGATGTACAGTGGAAAGCATCCTAACAAACTGCTGTAGATGTACAGTGGAAAATATCCTAACAAACTTCTACAGATGTATAGTGGAAAGTATCCTAACAAATCTCTGTAGAAGTTCAGTGGAAAGTATCCTAACAAACTTCTACAGATGTAGAGTGGAAAGTATCCTAACAAATCTCTGTAGAAGTTCAGTGGAAAGTATCCTAACAAACTTCTACAGATGTACAGTGGAGAGGATACTAACGAACCTCTGCAGATGTTCTGTTGAAAATATCCGAAAAAACCTCTACCGATTTACAGTGGAATGTATCCTAACAAACTTCGGTAGATGTACAGTGGAAATTATCCTAACAAAGTTCTGTGGACGTACAGGGGAAAGTATCCTAATGTTCTGTAGATGTTCAGTGGAATGTATCCGATCAAACTGCTGTCGAAGTACAGTGGAAATTATCCTAACAAACTTCTGCAGATGTTCAGTGGAAAGTGTCCTAACAAACTTCTGTAGATGTTCAGTGGAAAGTATTCTAACAAACTTCTGTAGATGTTCAGTGGAAGGTATCCTATCAAACTTCTACAGAAGTACAGTGGAAAGTATCCTAACTAAATTCTACAGATGTACAGTGGAAAGTATCCTAACAAAGTTCTGTTGCTGTACAGTGGAAAGCATCCTAACAAACTTCTGTAGATGTTCAGTGGAAAGTAACCTAAGAAACGTCTGCAGATGTTCAGTGGAAAGCATCCTAACAAACTTCTGTAGATGTACAGTGGAAAGTATCCTAACTAAATTCTGCAGATGGACAGTGGAAAGTATCCTAACTAAATTCTGTAGATGTACAATGGAAGGTATCCTAACAAACTTCTACAGAGGTACAGTGGAAAGAATCCTAACAAACTTAATAGATGTACAGAGGAAAGTATCCTAACAAACCTCAACAGATGCACAGTGGAAAGTATCCTAACAAAGTTCTGTAGATGTACAGTGGAAAGTAAATTAAAAAAATTCTACAGATGTCCAGTGGACAGCATCCTAACAAACATCTGTAGATATTCAGTGGACAGTAACCTAAGAAACTTCTGTAGAAGTACAGTGGAAAGTATCCTAACAAAATTCTGTAGATGTACAGGGGCAAGTATCCAAACAAACTTCTACAGATGTACAGTTGAAAGTCTCCTAACAAACTTCTGTAGAAGTACAGTGGAAAGTATCCTAACAAAATTCTGTAGATGTACAGGGGCAAGTATCCAAACAAACTTCTACAGATGTACAGTTGAAAGTCTCCTAACAAACGTCTGTAAATGTACAGTGGAAAGTAACCAAACAAACTGCTGTAGATGTTCCGTGGAAATTATCCTAAAAAACTTCTGTTGATGTTCTTTGGAAAGTATCATAACAAACTTCTACAGATGTACAGTGGAAATTGTCCTAACAAACTTCTGTTGACATCCAGTGGAAAGAATCCTAACAAACTTATGTAGATGTACAGAGGAAAGTATCCTAACAAACCTCAACAGATGCACAGTGGAAAGTATCCTAACAAAGTTTTGTAGATGTACAGTGGAAAGTATTCAAAAAAACTTCTGTAGATGTACAATGGAAAGTATCCTAACAAACTTCTGTAGATGTTCAGTGGAAGGTATCCTACCAAACTTCTACAGATGTATAGTGGAAAGTATCCTAACAAATCTCTGTAGAAGTTCAGTGGAAAGTATCCTAACAAACTTCTACAGATGTAGAGTGGAAAGTATCCTAACAAATCTCTGTAGAAGTTCAGTGGAAAGTATCCTAACAAACTTCTACAGATGTACAGTGGAGAGGATACTAACGAACCTCTGCAGATGTTCTGTTGAAAATATCTGAAAAAACCTCTACAGATTTACTGTGGAATGTATCCTAACAAACTTCGGTAGATGTACAGTGGAAATTATCCTAACAAAGTTCTGTGGACGTACAGGGGAAAGTATCCTAATGTTCTGTAGATGTTCAGTGGAATGTATCCGTTCAAACTGCTGTCGAAGTACAGTGGAAATTATCCTAACAAACTTCTGCAGATATTCAGTGGAAAGTGTCCTAACAAACTTCTGTAGATGTTCAGTGGAAAGTATTCTAACAAACTTCTGTAGATGTTCAGTGGAAGGTATCCTACCAAACTTCTACAGATGTACAGTGGAAAGCATCCTAACAAACTTCTGTAAACGTACAGTGGAAAGTATACTAACTAAATTCTACAGTTGTACAGTGGAAAGTATCCTAACAAACTTCTGTAGATGCACAGTAGAAGGTATCCTAACAAACTGCTGTAGATGTTAAGTGGAAAGTATCCTAACAAACTTCTGTAGAAGTTCAGTGGAAGGTATCCTATCAAACTTCTACAGAAGTACGGTGGAAAGTATCCTAACTAAATTCTACAGATGTACAGTGGAAAGTATCCTAACAAAGTTCTGTTGCTGTACAGTGGAAAGCATCCTAACAAACTTCTGTAGATGTTCAGTGGAAAGTAACCTAAGAAACTTCTGCATATGTTCAGTGGAAAGCATCCTAACAAACTTCTGTAGACGTACAGTGGAAAGTATCCTAACTAAATTCTACAGATGGACAGTGGAAAGTATCCTAACTAAATTCTGTAGATGTACAATGGAAGGTATCCTAACAGACTTCTACAGAGGTACAGTGGAAAGAATCCTAACAAACTTATGTAGATGTACAGAGGAAAGTATCCTAACAAACCTCAACAGATGCACAGTGGAAAGTATCCTAACAAAGTTCTGTAGATGTACAGTGGAAAGTAAATTAAAAAAATTCTACAGATGTCCAGTGGACAGCATCCTAACAAACTTCTGTAGATGTTCAGTGGACCGTAACCTATGAAACGTCTGCAGATGTACAGTGGAAAGCATACTAACAAACTTCTGTAGAAGTACAGTGGAAAGTATCCTAACAAAATTCTGAAGATGTACAGGGGCAAGTATCCAAACAAACTTCTACAGATGTACAGTTGAAAGTAACCAAACAAACTGCTGTAGATGTTCCGTGGAAATTATTCTAAAAAACTTCTGTTGATGTTCTTTGGAAAGTATCATAACAAACTTCTACAGATGTACAGTGGAAATTGTCCTAACAAACTTCTGTTGACGTCCAGTGGAAAGTATTCAAACAAACTTCTGTAGATGTACAGTGGAAAGTATCCTAACAAAATTCTGTAGATGTACAGTAGAAGGTATCCTAACAAACTTGTGTTGATGTTCAGGGGCAAGTATCCAAACAAACTTCTACAGATGTACAGTTGAAAGTCTCCTAACAAACGTCTGTAAATGTACAGTGGAAAGTAACCAAACAAACTGCTGTAGATGTTCCGTGGAAATTATCCTAAAAAACTTCTGTTGATGTTCTTTGGAAAGTATCATAACAAACTTCTACAGATGTACAGTGGAAATTGTCCTAACAAACTTCTGTTGACGTCCAGTGGAAAGTATCCTAACAAACTTCTACAGATGTACAGTTGAAAGTATCCTAACAAACTTCTGTAGATGTTCAGTTGAAAGTATTCTAACAAACTTGTGTTGATGTTAAGGGGAACGTAACCTAACAAACTTGTGTTGATGTTCAGGGGCAAGTATCCTAACAAACTTCTGTAGACGTACTGTGGAAAGTAACCTAACAAACTTCTGCTGATGTATAGTGGAAAGTATCCTAACAAACTTATATAGAGGTACAGTGGAAAGTATCCTAACAAAATTCTACTGATGTACAGAGGAAATTATCCTAACAAACTTCTGTAGATGTACAGTAGAAGGTATCCTAACAAACTGCTGTAGATGTTATGTGGAAAGTATCCTAACAAACTTCTGTACAAGTTCAGTGGAAAGTATTCAAACAAACTTCTGTAGATGTACAGTAGAAGGTATCCTAACAAACTGCTGTAGATGTTAAGTGGAAAGTATCCTAACAAACTTCTGTAGAAGTTCAGTGGAAAGTATCCTAACAAACTTCTGTAGACGTACTGTGGAAAGTAACCTAACAAACTTCTGCTGATGTATAGTGGAAAGTATCCTAACAAACTTATATAGAGGTACAGTAGAAGGTATCCTAACAAACTGCTGTAGATGTTAAGTGGAAAGTATCCTAACAAACTTCTGTAGACGTACTGTGGAAAGTAACCTAACAAACTTCTGCTGATGTATAGTGGAAAGTATCCTAACAAACTTATATAGAGGTACAGTAGAAGGTATCCTAACAAACTGCTGTAGATGTTAAGTGGAAAGTATCCTAACAAACTTCTGTAGAAGTTCAGTGGAAAGTATTCAAACAAACTACTGTAGATGTACAGTAGAAGGTATCCTAACAAACTGCTGTAGATGTTAAGTGGAAAGTATCCTAACAAACTTCTGTAGAAGTTCAGTGGAAAGTATCCTAACAAACTTCTGTAGACGTACTGTGGAAAGTAACCTAACAAACTTCTGCTGATGTATAGTGGAAAGTATCCTAACAAACTTATATAGAGGTACAGTGGAAAGTATCCTAACAAAATTCTACTGATGTACAGTGGAAAGTATCCTAACAAACTTCTGTAGATGTTCAGTGGAAGGTATCCTACCAAACTTCTACAGATGTACAGTGGAAAGCATCCTAACAAACTTCTGTAGATGTACAGTGGAAAATATCCTAACAAACTTCTGTAGATGTTAAGTGGAAAGTATCCTAACAAACTTCTGTAGAAGTTCAGTGGAAGGTATCCTATCAAACTTCTACAGAAGTACGGTGGAAAGTATCCTAACTAAATACTACAGATGTACAGTGGAAAGTATCCTAACAAAGTTCTGTTGCTGTACAGTGGAAAGCATCCTAACAAACTTCTGTAGATGTTCAGTGGAAAGTAACCTAAGAAACTTCTGCATATGTTCAGTGGAAAGCATCCTAACAAACTTCTGTAGACGTACAGTGGAAAGTATCCTAACTAAATTCTACAGATGGACAGTGGAAAGTATTCTAACTAAATTCTGTAGATGTACAATGGAAGGTATCCTAACAGACTTCTACAGAGGTACAGTGGAAAGAATCCTAACAAACTTATGTAGATGTACAGAGGAAAGTATCCTAACAAACCTCAACAGATGCACAGTGGAAAGTATCCTAACAAAGTTCTGTAGATGTACAGTGGAAAGTAAATTAAAAAAATTCTACAGATGTCCAGTGGACAGCATCCTAACAAACTTCTGTAGATGTTCAGTGGACCGTAACCTATGAAACGTCTGCAGATGTACAGTGGAAAGCATACTAACAAACTTCTGTAGAAGTACAGTGGAAAGTATCCTAACAAAATTCTGAAGATGTACAGGGGCAAGTATCCAAACAAACTTCTACAGATGTACAGTTGAAAGTAACCAAACAAACTGCTGTAGATGTTCCGTGGAAATTATTCTAAAAAACTTCTGTTGATGTTCTTTGGAAAGTATCATAACAAACTTCTACAGATGTACAGTGGAAATTGTCCTAACAAACTTCTGTTGACGTCCAGTGGAAAGTATTCAAACAAACTTCTGTAGATGTACAGTGGAAAGTATCCTAACAAAATTCTGTAGATGTACAGTAGAAGGTATCCTAACAAACTTGTGTTGATGTTCAGGGGCAAGTATCCAAACAAACTTCTACAGATGTACAGTTGAAAGTCTCCTAACAAACGTCTGTAAATGTACAGTGGAAAGTAACCAAACAAACTGCTGTAGATGTTCCGTGGAAATTATCCTAAAAAACTTCTGTTGATGTTCTTTGGAAAGTATCATAACAAACTTCTACAGATGTACAGTGGAAATTGTCCTAACAAACTTCTGTTGACGTCCAGTGGAAAGTATCCTAACAAACTTCTACAGATGTACAGTTGAAAGTATCCTAACAAACTTCTGTAGATGTTCAGTTGAAAGTATTCTAACAAACTTGTGTTGATGTTAAGGGGAACGTAACCTAACAAACTTGTGTTGATGTTCAGGGGCAAGTATCCTAACAAACTTCTGTAGACGTACTGTGGAAAGTAACCTAACAAACTTCTGCTGATGTATAGTGGAAAGTATCCTAACAAACTTATATAGAGGTACAGTGGAAAGTATTCTAACAAAATTCTACTGATGTACAGAGGAAATTATCCTAACAAACTTCTGTAGATGTACAGTAGAAGGTATCCTAACAAACTGCTGTAGATGTTATGTGGAAAGTATCCTAACAAACTTCTGTACAAGTTCAGTGGAAAGTATTCAAACAAACTTCTGTAGATGTACAGTAGAAGGTATCCTAACAAACTGCTGTAGATGTTAAGTGGAAAGTATCCTAACAAACTTCTGTAGAAGTTCAGTGGAAAGTATCCTAACAAACTTCTGTAGACGTACTGTGGAAAGTAACCTAACAAACTTCTGCTGATGTATAGTGGAAAGTATCCTAACAAACTTATATAGAGGTACAGTAGAAGGTATCCTAACAAGCTGCTGTAGATGTTAAGTGGAAAGTATCCTAACAAACTTCTGTAGACGTACTGTGGAAAGTAACCTAACAAACTTCTGCTGATGTATAGTGGAAAGTATCCTAACAAACTTATATAGAGGTACAGTAGAAGGTATCCTAACAAACTGCTGTAGATGTTAAGTGGAAAGTATCCTAACAAACTTCTGTAGAAGTTCAGTGGAAAGTATTCAAACAAACTACTGTAGATGTACAGTAGAAGGTATCCTAACAAACTGCTGTAGATGTTAAGTGGAAAGTATCCTAACAAACTTCTGTAGAAGTTCAGTGGAAAGTATCCTAACAAACTTCTGTAGACGTACTGTGGAAAGTAACCTAACAAACTTCTGCTGATGTATAGTGGAAAGTATCCTAACAAACTTATATAGAGGTACAGTGGAAAGTATCCTAACAAAATTCTACTGATGTACAGTGGAAAGTATCCTAACAAATCTCTGTAGATGTTCAGTGGAAAGTATCCTAACAAACTTCTACAGATGTAGAGTGGAAAGTATCCTAACAAATCTCTGTAGATGTTCAGTGGAAAGTATCCTAACAAACTTCTACAGATGTACAGTGGAGAGGATACTAACGAACCTCTGCAGATGTTCTGTTGAAAATATCCGAAAAAACCTCTACCGATTTACAGTGGAATGTATCCTAACAAACTTCGGTAGATGTACAGTGGAAATTATCCTAACAAAGTTCTGTGGACGTACAGGGGAAAGTATCCTAATGTTCTGTAGATGTTCAGTGGAATGTATCCGATCAAACTGCTGTCGAAGTACAGTGGAAATTATCCTAACAAACTTCTGCAGATGTTCAGTGGAAAGTGTCCTAACAAACTTCTGTAGATGTTCAGTGGAAAGTATTCTAACAAACTTCTGTAGATGTTCAGTGGAAGGTATCCTATCAAACTTCTACAGAAGTACAGTGGAAAGTATCCTAACTAAATTCTACAGATGTACAGTGGAAAGTATCCTAACAAAGTTCTGTTGCTGTACAGTGGAAAGCATCCTAACAAACTTCTGTAGATGTTCAGTGGAAAGTAACCTAAGAAACTTCTGCAGATGTTCAGTGGAAAGCATCCTAACAAACTTCTGTAGATGTACAGTGGAAAGTATCCTAACTAAATTCTACAGATGGACAGTGGAAAGTATCCTAACTAAATTCTGTAGATGTACAATGGAAGGTATCCTAACAAACTTCTACAGAGGTACAGTGGAAAGAATCCTAACAAACTTAATAGATGTACAGAGGAAAGTATCCGAACAAACCTCAACAGATGCACAGTGGAAAGTATCCTAACAAAGTTCTGTAGATGTACAGTGGAAAGTAAATTAAAAAAATTCTACAGATGTCCAGTGGACAGCATCCTAACAAACATCTGTAGATATTCAGTGGACTGTAACCTAAGAAACTTCTGTAGAAGTACAGTGGAAAGTATCCTAACAAAATTCTGTAGATGTACAGGGGCAAGTATCCAAACAAACTTCTACAGATGTACAGTTGAAAGTCACCTAACAAACTTCTGTAGAAGTACAGTGGAAAGTATCCTAACAAAATTCTGTAGATGTACAGGGGCAAGTATCCAAACAAACTTCTACAGATGTACAGTTGAAAGTCTCCTAACAAACGTCTGTAAATGTACAGTGGAAAGTAACCAAACAAACTGCTGTAGATGTTCCGTGGAAATTATCCTAAAAAACTTCTGTTGATGTTCTTTGGAAAGTATCATAACAAACTTCTACAGATGTACAGTGGAAATTGTCCTAACAACCTTCTGTTGACGTCCAGTGGAAAGTATCCTAACAAACTTCTACAGATGTACAGTTGAAAGTATCCTAACAAACTTCTGTAGATGTTCAGTTGAAAGTATTCTAACAAACTTGTGTTGATGTTAAGGGGAACGTAACCTAACAAACTTGTGTTGATGTTCAGGGGCAAGTATCCTAACAAACTTCTGTAGACGTACTGTGGAAAGTAACCTAACAAACTTCTGCTGATGTATAGTGGAAAGTATCCTAACAAACTTATATAGAGGTACAGTGGAAAGTATCCTAACAAAATTCTACTGATGTACAGTTGAAAGTCTCCTAACAAACGTCTGTAAATGTACAGTGGAAAGTAACCAAACAAACTGCTGTAGATGTTCCGTGGAAATTATCCTAATAAACTTCTGTTGATGTTCTTTGGAAAGTATCATAACAAACTTCTACAGATGTACAGTGGAAATTGTCCTAACAAACTTCTGTTGACGTCCAGTGGAAAGTATCCTAACAAACTTCTACAGATGTACAGTTGAAAGTATCCCAACAAACTTCTGTAGATGTTCAGTTGAAAGTATTCTAACAAACTTGTGTTGATGTTAAGGGGAACGTAACCTAACAAACTTGTGTTGATGTTCAGGGGCAAGTATCCTAACAAACTTCTGTAGACGTACTGTGGAAAGTAACCTAACAAACTTCTGCTGATGTATAGTGGAAAGTATCCTTACAAACTTATATAGAGGTACAGTGGAAAGTATCCTAACAAAATTCTACTGATGTACAGTTGAAAGTCTCCTAACAAACGTCTGTAAATGTACAGTGGAAAGTAACCAAACAAACTGCTGTAGATGTTCCGTGGAAATTATCCTAATAAACTTCTGTTGATGTTCTTTGGAAAGTATCCTAACAAAATTCTGTAGATGTACAGTAGAAGGTATCCTAACAAACTTGTGTTGATGTTCAGGGGCAAGTATCCTAACAAACTTCTACAGATGTACAGTTGAAAGTCTCCTAACAAACGTCTGTAAATGTACAGTGGAAAGTAACCGAAGAAATGTCTGCTGATGTATAGTGGAAAGTATCCTAACAAACTTCTACAGATGTACAGTGGAAAGTATCCTAAAAAACTTCTGTAGACGTTCAGTGGAAAGTATCCTAACAAACTTTTGTAGATGTACAGTGGAAAGTATGCTAACAAACTTCTACAGATGTACAGTGGAGTGGATACTAACAAACTTCTGTAGATGTACAGTGGAAAGTATCCTAACAAACTTTTGTAGATGTACAGTGGAAAGTATCCTAACAAACTTCTACAGATGTACAGTGGAGAGGATACTAACAAACCTCTGCAGATGTTCTGTTGAAAATATCCGAAAAAACCTCTACAGATTTACAGTGGAATGTATCCTAACAAACTTCGGTAGATGTACAGTGGAAATTATCCTAACAAAGTTCTGTGGACGTAGAGGGGAAAGTATCCTAATGTTCTCTAGATGTTCAGTGGAAATTATCCTAACAAACTTATATAGAGGTACAGTAGAAGGTATCCTAACAAACTGCTGTAGATGTTAAGTGGAAAGTATCCTAACAAACTTCTGTAGAAGTTCAGTGGAAAGTATTCAAACAAACTTCTGTAGATGTACAGTAGAAGGTATCCTAACAAACTGCTGTAGATGTTAAGTGGAAAGTATCCTAACAAACTTCTGTAGAAGTTCAGTGGAAAGTATCCTAACAAACTTCTGTAGACGTACTGTGGAAAGTAACCTAACAAACTTCTGCTGATGTATAGTGGAAAGTATCCTAACAAACTTATATAGAGGTACAGTGGAAAGTATCCTAACAAAATTCTACTGATGTACAGAGGAAATTATCCTAACAAACTTCTGTAGATGTACAGTAGAAGGTATCCTAACAAACTGCTGTAGATGTTAAGTGGAAAGTATCCTAACAAACTTCTGTAGAAGTTCAGTGGAAAGTATTCAAACAAACTTCTGTAGATGTACAGTGGAAAGTATCCTAACAAACTTCTGTAGATGTTCAGTGGAAGGTATCCTACCAAACTTCTACAGATGTACAGTGGAAAGCATCCTAACAAACTTCTGTAGACGTACAGTGGAAAGTATCCTAACTAAATTCTACAGATGGACAGTTGAATGTATCCTAACAAACTTTTGTAGATGTACAGTGGAAAATATCCTAACAAACTTCTACAGATGTATAGTGGAAAGTATCCTAACAAATCTCTGTAGAAATTCAGTGGAAAGTATCCTAACAAACTTCTACAGATGTAGAGTGGAAAGTATCCTAACAAATCTCTGTAGAAGTTCAGTGGAAAGTATCCTAACAAACTTCTACAGATGTACAGTGGAGAGGATACTAACGAACCTCTGCAGATGTTCTGTTGAAAATATCCGAAAAAACCTCTACCGATTTACAGTGGAATGTATCCTAACAAACTTCGGTAGATGTACAGTGGAAATTATCCTAACAAAGTTCTGTGGACGTACAGGGGAAAGTATCCTAATGTTCTGTAGATGTTCAGTGGAATGTATCCGATCAAACTGCTGTCGAAGTACAGTGGAAATTATCCTAACAAACTTCTGCAGATGTTCAGTGGAAAGTGTCCTAACAAACTTCTGTAGATGTTCAGTGGAAAGTATTCTAACAAACTTCTGTAGATGTTCAGTGGAAGGTATCCTACCAAACTTCTACAGATGTACAGTGGAAAGCATCCTAACAAACTTCTGTAAACGTACAGTGGAAAGTATCCTAACTAAATTCTACAGTTGTACAGTGGAAAGTATCCTAACAAACTTCTGTAGATGTACAGTAGAAGGTATCCTAACAAACTGCTGTAGATGTTAAGTGGAAAGTATCCTAACAAACTTCTGTAGAAGTTCAGTGGAAGGTATCCTATCAAACTTCTACAGAAGTACAGTGGAAAGTATCCTAACTAAATTCTACAGATGTACAGTGGAAAGTATCCTAACAAAGTTCTGTTGCTGTACAGTGGAAAGCATCCTAACAAACTTCTGTAGATGTTCAGTGGAAAGTAACCTAAGAAACTTCTGCAGATATTCAGTGGAAAGCATCCTAACAAACTTCTGTAGATGTACAGTGGAAAGTATCCTAACTAAATTCTACAGATGGACAGTGGAAAGTATCCTAACTAAATTCTGTAGATGTACAATGGAAGGTATCCTAACAAAATTCTACAGAGGTACAGTGGAAAGAATCCTAACAAACTTATGTAGATGTACAGAGGAAAGTATCCTAACAAACCTCAACAGATGCACAGTGGAAAGTATTCTAACAAAGTTCTGTAGATGTACAGTGGAAAGTAAATTAAAAAAATTCTACAGATGTCCAGTGGACAGCATCCTAACAAACATCTGTAGATATTCAGTGGACAGTAACCTAAGAAACTTCTGTAGAAGTACAGTGGAAAGTATCCTAACAAAATTCTGTAGATGTACAGGGGCAAGTATCCAAACAAACTTCTACAGATGTACAGTTGAAAGTCTCCTAACAAACTTCTGTAGAAGTACAGTGGAAAGTATCCTAACAAAATTCTGTAGATGTACAGGGGCAAGTATCCAAACAAACTTCTACAGATGTACAGTTGAAAGTCTCCTAACAAACGTCTGTAAATGTACAGTGGAAAGTAACCAAACAAACTGCTGTAGATGTTCCGTGGAAATTATCCTAATAAACTTCTGTTGATGTTCTTTGGAAAGTATCATAACAAACTTCTACAGATGTACAGTGGAAATTGTCCTAACAAACTTCTGTTGACGTCCAGTGGAAAGTATCCTAACAAACTTCTACAGATGTACAGTTGAAAGTATCCCAACAAACTTCTGTAGATGTTCAGTTGAAAGTATTCTAACAAACTTGTGTTGATGTTAAGGGGAACGTAACCTAACAAACTTGTGTTGATGTTCAGGGGCAAGTATCCTAACAAACTTCTGTAGACGTACTGTGGAAAGTAACCTAACAAACTTCTGCTGATGTATAGTGGAAAGTATCCTTACAAACTTATATAGAGGTACAGTGGAAAGTATCCTAACAAAATTCTACTGATGTACAGTTGAAAGTCTCCTAACAAACGTCTGTAAATGTACAGTGGAAAGTAACCAAACAAACTGCTGTAGATGTTCCGTGGTAATTATCCAAAAAAACTTCTGTTGATGTTCTTTGGAAAGTATTCAAACAAACTTCTGTAGATGTACAGTGGAAATTGTCCTAACAAAATTCTGTAGATGTACAGTAGAAGGTATCCTAACAAACTTGTGTTGATGTTCAGGGGCAAGTATCCTAACAAACCTCTACAGATGTACAGTTGAAAGTCTCCTAACAAACGTCTGTAAATGTACAGTGGAAAGTAACCTAAGAAATGTCTGCTGATGTATAGTGGAAAGTATCCTAACAAACTTCTACAGATGTACAGTGGAAAGTATCCTAAAAAACTTCTGTAGACGTTCAGTGGAAAGTATCCTAACAAACTTTTGTAGATGTACAGTGGAAAGTATGCTAACAAACTTCTACAGATGTACAGTGGAGAGGATACTAACAAACTTCTGTAGACGTACAGTGGAAAGTATCCTAACAAACTTTTGTAGATCTACAGTGGAAAGTATCCTAACAAACTTCTACAGATGTACAGTGGAGAGGATACTAACGAACCTCAGCAGATGTTCTGTTGAAAATATCCGAAAAAACCTCTACAGATTTACAGTGGAATGTATCCTAACAAACTTCGGTAGATGTACAGTGGAAATTATCCTAACAAAGTTCTGTGGACGTACAGGGGAAAGTATCCTAATGTTCTGTAGATGTTCAGTGGAAATTATCCTAACAAACTTCTGCAGATGTTCAGTGGAAAGTGTCCTAACAATCTTCTGTAGATGTTCAGTGGAAAGTATTCTAACAAACTTGTGTTGATGTTCAGGGGAACGTAACCTAACAAAATTGTGTTGATGTTCAGGGGAAAGTATCCTAACAAACTTCTACAGATGTACAGTGGAACGTGTCCTAACAAACTTCTGTTGATGTACCGTCGAAAGTATCCTAACAAACTTCTCCAGACGTACAGTGGAACGTATCCTAACAAACTTCTGTAGACGTTCAGTGGAACGTTTCCTTACAAACTTCTACAGATGTACAGTTGAATGTATCCTAACAAACTTCTGCAGATGCTCAGTGGAAAGTATTCTAACAAACTTCTGTAGATGTTCAGTGGAAGGTATCCTACCAAACTTCTACAGATGTACAGTGGAAAGCATCCTAACAAACTTCTGTAGACGTACAGTGGAAAGTATCCTAACTAAATTCTACAGATGTACAGTGGAAATTATCCCAACAAACTTCTGCAGATGCTCAGTGGAAAGTATTCTAACAAACGTCTGTAGATGTTCAGTGGAAGGTATCCTACCAAACTTCTGTAGATGTACAGTAGAAGGTATCCTAACAAACTGCTGTAGATGTTAAGTGGAAAGTATCCTAACAAACTTCTGTAGAAGTTCAGTGGAAGGTATCCTATCAAACTTCTACAGAAGTACAGTGGAAAGTATCCTAACTAAATTCTACAGATGTACAGTGGAAAGTATCCTAACAAAGTTCTGTTGCTGTACAGTGGAAAGCATCCTAACAAACTTCTGCAGATGTTCAGTGGAAAGCATCCTAACAAACTTCTGTAGACGTACAGTGGAAAGTATCCTAACTAAATTCTACAGATGGACAGTGGAAAGTATCCTAACTAAATTCTACAGATGTACAGCGGAAAGTATCCTAAGAAACTTCTGTAGATGTACAATGGAAGGGATCCTAACAAACTTCTACAGAGGTACAGTGGAAAGAATCCTAACAAACTTATGTAGATGTACAGAGGAAAGTATCCTAACAAACCTCAACAGATGCACAGTGGAAAGTATCCTAACAAAGTTCTGTAGATGTACAGTGGAAAGTAAATTAAAAAAATTCTACAGATGTCCAGTGGACAGCATCCTAACAAACTTCTGTAGATGTTCAGTGGAAAGTAACCTAAGAAACGTCTGCAGATGTTCAGTGGAAATCATCCTAACAAACTTCTGTAGAAGTACAGTGGAAAGTATCCTAACAAAATTCTGTAGATGTACAGGGGCAAGTATCCAAACAAACTTCTACAGATGTACAGTTGAATGTCTCCTAACAAACATCTGGAAATGTACAGTGGAAAGTAACCAAACAAACTGCTGTAGATGTTCCGTGGAAATTATCCTAAAAAACTTCTGTTGATGTTCTTTGGAAAGTATTCAAACAAACTTCTGTAGATGTACAGTGGAAAGTATCCTAACAAAATTCTGTAGATGTACTGTAGAAGGTATCCTAACAAACTTGTGTTGATGTTCAGGGGCAAGTATCCTAACAAACTTCTACAGATGTACAGTTGAAAGTCTCCTAACAAATGTCTGTAAATGTACAGTGGAAAGTAACCTAAGAAATGTCTGCTGATGTATAGTGGAAAGTATCCTACCAAACTTCTACAGATGTACAGTGGAAAGTATCCTAAAAAACTTCTGTAGACGTTCAGTGGAAAGTATACTAACAAACTTTTGTAGATGTACAGTGGAAAGTATGCTAACAAGCTTCTACAGATGTACAGTGGAGAGGATACTAACAAACTTCTGTAGACGTACAGTGGAAAGTATCCTAACAAACTTTTGTAGATGTACAGTGGAGAGGATACTAACGAACCTCTGCAGATGTTCTGTTGAAAATATCCGAAAAAACCTCTACAGATTTACAGTGGAATGTATCCTAACAAACTTCGGTAGATGTACAGTGGAAATTATCCTAACAAAGTTCTGTGGACGTACAGGGGAAAGTATCCTAAAGTTCTGTAGATGTTCAGTGGAAATTATCCTAACAAACGTCTGCAGATGTTCAGTGGAAAGTGTCCTAACAATCTTCTGTAGATGTTCAGTGGAAAGTATTCTAACAAACTTGTGTTGATGTTCAGGGGAACGTAACCTAACAAAATTGTGTTGATGTTCAGGGGAAAGTATCCTAACAAACTTCTACAGATGTACAGTGGAAAGTGTCCTAACAAACTTCTGTTGATGTACCGTCGAAAGTATCCTAACAAACTTCTCCAGACGTACAGTGGAACGTATCCTAACAAACTTCTGTAGACATTCAGTGGAACGTTTCCTTACAAACTTCTACAGATGTACAGTTGAATGTATCCTAACAAACTTCTGCAGATGCTCTGTGGAAAGTATTCTAACAAACTTCTGTAGATGTTCAGTGGAAGGTATCCTACCAAACTTCTACAGATGTACAGTGGAAATTATCCCAACAAACTTCTGCAGATGCTCAGTGGAAAGTATTCTAACAAACTTCTGTAGATGTTCAGTGGAAGGTATCCTACCAAACTTCTGTAGATGTACAGTAGAAGGTATCCTAACAAACTGCTGTAGATGTTAAGTGGAAAGTATCCTAACAAACTTCTGTAGAAGTTCAGTGGAAGGTATCCTATCAAACTTCTACAGAAGTACAGTGGAAAGTATCCTAACTAAATTCTACAGATGTACAGTGGAAAGTATCCTAACAAAGTTCTGTTGCTGTACAGTGGAAAGCATCCTAACAAACTTCTGTCGATGTTCAGTGGAAAGTAACCTAAGAAACTTCTGCAGATGTTCAGTGGAAAGCATCCTAACAAACTTCTGTAGACGTACAGTGGAAAGTATCCTAACTAAATTCTACAGATGGACAGTGGAAAGTATCCTAACTAAATTCTACAGATGTACAGCGGAAAGTATCCTAACAAACTTCTGTAGATGTACAATGGAAGGGAACTTAACAAACTTCTACAGAGGTACAGTGGAAAGAATCCGAACAAACTTCAACAGATGCACAGTGGAAAGTATCCTAACAAAGTTCTGTAGATGTACAGTGGAAAGTAAATTAAAAAAATTCTACAGATGTCCAGTGGACAGCATCCTAACAAACTTCTGTAGATGTTCAGTGGAAAGTAACCTAAGAAACGTCTGCAGATGTGCAGTGGAAAGCATCCTAACAAACTTCTGTAGAAGTACAGTGGAAAGTATTCTAACAAAATTCTGTAGATGTACAGGGGCAAGTATCCAAACAAACTTCTACAGATGTACAGTTGAAAGTCTCCTAACAAACATCTGTAAATGTACAGTGGAAAGTAACCAAACAAACTTCTGTAGATGTTGAGTGGAAATTATCCTAAAAAACTTCTGTTGATGTTCTTTGGAAAGTATCATAACAAACTTCTACAGATGTACAGTGGAAAGTGTCCTAACAAACTTCTGTTGACGTCCAGTGGAAAGAATCCTAACAAACTTATGTAGATGTACAGAGGAAAGTATCCTAACAAACCTCTACAGATGTACAGTTGAAAGTCTCCTAACAAACGTCTGTAAATGTACAGTGGAAAGTAACCTAAGAAATGTCTGCTGATGTATAGTGGAAAGTATCCTAACAAACTTCTACAGATGTACAGTGGAAAGTATCCTAAAAAACTTCTGTAGACGTTCAGTGGAAAGTATCCTAACAAACTTTTGTAGATGTACAGTGGAAAGTATGCTAACAAACTTCTACAGATGTACAGTGGAGAGGATACTAACAAACTTCTGTAGACGTACAGTGGAAAGTATCCTAACAAACTTTTGTAGATCTACAGTGGAAAGTATCCTAACAAACTTCTACAGATGTACAGTGGAGAGGATACTAACGAACCTCAGCAGATGTTCTGTTGAAAATATCCGAAAAAACCTCTACAGATTTACAGTGGAATGTATCCTAACAAACTTCGGTAGATGTACAGTGGAAATTATCCTAACAAAGTTCTGTGGACGTACAGGGGAAAGTATCCTAATGTTCTGTAGATGTTCAGTGGAAATTATCCTAACAAACTTCTGCAGATGTTCAGTGGAAAGTGTCCTAACAATCTTCTGTAGATGTTCAGTGGAAAGTATTCTAACAAACTTGTGTTGATGTTCAGGGGAACGTAACCTAACAAAATTGTGTTGATGTTCAGGGGAAAGTATCCTAACAAACTTCTACAGATGTACAGTGGAACGTGTCCTAACAAACTTCTGTTGATGTACCGTCGAAAGTATCCTAACAAACTTCTCCAGACGTACAGTGGAACGTATCCTAACAAACTTCTGTAGACGTTCAGTGGAACGTTTCCTTACAAACTTCTACAGATGTACAGTTGAATGTATCCTAACAAACTTCTGCAGATGCTCAGTGGAAAGTATTCTAACAAACTTCTGTAGATGTTCAGTGGAAGGTATCCTACCAAACTTCTACAGATGTACAGTGGAAAGCATCCTAACAAACTTCTGTAGACGTACAGTGGAAAGTATCCTAACTAAATTCTACAGATGTACAGTGGAAATTATCCCAACAAACTTCTGCAGATGCTCAGTGGAAAGTATTCTAACAAACGTCTGTAGATGTTCAGTGGAAGGTATCCTACCAAACTTCTGTAGATGTACAGTAGAAGGTATCCTAACAAACTGCTGTAGATGTTAAGTGGAAAGTATCCTAACAAACTTCTGTAGAAGTTCAGTGGAAGGTATCCTATCAAACTTCTACAGAAGTACAGTGGAAAGTATCCTAACTAAATTCTACAGATGTACAGTGGAAAGTATCCTAACAAAGTTCTGTTGCTGTACAGTGGAAAGCATCCTAACAAACTTCTGCAGATGTTCAGTGGAAAGCATCCTAACAAACTTCTGTAGACGTACAGTGGAAAGTATCCTAACTAAATTCTACAGATGGACAGTGGAAAGTATCCTAACTAAATTCTACAGATGTACAGCGGAAAGTATCCTAAGAAACTTCTGTAGATGTACAATGGAAGGGATCCTAACAAACTTCTACAGAGGTACAGTGGAAAGAATCCTAACAAACTTATGTAGATGTACAGAGGAAAGTATCCTAACAAACCTCAACAGATGCACAGTGGAAAGTATCCTAACAAAGTTCTGTAGATGTACAGTGGAAAGTAAATTAAAAAAATTCTACAGATGTCCAGTGGACAGCATCCTAACAAACTTCTGTAGATGTTCAGTGGAAAGTAACCTAAGAAACGTCTGCAGATGTTCAGTGGAAATCATCCTAACAAACTTCTGTAGAAGTACAGTGGAAAGTATCCTAACAAAATTCTGTAGATGTACAGGGGCAAGTATCCAAACAAACTTCTACAGATGTACAGTTGAATGTCTCCTAACAAACATCTGGAAATGTACAGTGGAAAGTAACCAAACAAACTGCTGTAGATGTTCCGTGGAAATTATCCTAAAAAACTTCTGTTGATGTTCTTTGGAAAGTATTCAAACAAACTTCTGTAGATGTACAGTGGAAAGTATCCTAACAAAATTCTGTAGATGTACTGTAGAAGGTATCCTAACAAACTTGTGTTGATGTTCAGGGGCAAGTATCCTAACAAACTTCTACAGATGTACAGTTGAAAGTCTCCTAACAAATGTCTGTAAATGTACAGTGGAAAGTAACCTAAGAAATGTCTGCTGATGTATAGTGGAAAGTATCCTACCAAACTTCTACAGATGTACAGTGGAAAGTATCCTAAAAAACTTCTGTAGACGTTCAGTGGAAAGTATACTAACAAACTTTTGTAGATGTACAGTGGAAAGTATGCTAACAAGCTTCTACAGATGTACAGTGGAGAGGATACTAACAAACTTCTGTAGACGTACAGTGGAAAGTATCCTAACAAACTTTTGTAGATGTACAGTGGAGAGGATACTAACGAACCTCTGCAGATGTTCTGTTGAAAATATCCGAAAAAACCTCTACAGATTTACAGTGGAATGTATCCTAACAAACTTCGGTAGATGTACAGTGGAAATTATCCTAACAAAGTTCTGTGGACGTACAGGGGAAAGTATCCTAAAGTTCTGTAGATGTTCAGTGGAAATTATCCTAACAAACGTCTGCAGATGTTCAGTGGAAAGTGTCCTAACAATCTTCTGTAGATGTTCAGTGGAAAGTATTCTAACAAACTTGTGTTGATGTTCAGGGGAACGTAACCTAACAAAATTGTGTTGATGTTCAGGGGAAAGTATCCTAACAAACTTCTACAGATGTACAGTGGAAAGTGTCCTAACAAACTTCTGTTGATGTACCGTCGAAAGTATCCTAACAAACTTCTCCAGACGTACAGTGGAACGTATCCTAACAAACTTCTGTAGACATTCAGTGGAACGTTTCCTTACAAACTTCTACAGATGTACAGTTGAATGTATCCTAACAAACTTCTGCAGATGCTCTGTGGAAAGTATTCTAACAAACTTCTGTAGATGTTCAGTGGAAGGTATCCTACCAAACTTCTACAGATGTACAGTGGAAATTATCCCAACAAACTTCTGCAGATGCTCAGTGGAAAGTATTCTAACAAACTTCTGTAGATGTTCAGTGGAAGGTATCCTACCAAACTTCTGTAGATGTACAGTAGAAGGTATCCTAACAAACTGCTGTAGATGTTAAGTGGAAAGTATCCTAACAAACTTCTGTAGAAGTTCAGTGGAAGGTATCCTATCAAACTTCTACAGAAGTACAGTGGAAAGTATCCTAACTAAATTCTACAGATGTACAGTGGAAAGTATCCTAACAAAGTTCTGTTGCTGTACAGTGGAAAGCATCCTAACAAACTTCTGTCGATGTTCAGTGGAAAGTAACCTAAGAAACTTCTGCAGATGTTCAGTGGAAAGCATCCTAACAAACTTCTGTAGACGTACAGTGGAAAGTATCCTAACTAAATTCTACAGATGGACAGTGGAAAGTATCCTAACTAAATTCTACAGATGTACAGCGGAAAGTATCCTAACAAACTTCTGTAGATGTACAATGGAAGGGAACTTAACAAACTTCTACAGAGGTACAGTGGAAAGAATCCGAACAAACTTCAACAGATGCACAGTGGAAAGTATCCTAACAAAGTTCTGTAGATGTACAGTGGAAAGTAAATTAAAAAAATTCTACAGATGTCCAGTGGACAGCATCCTAACAAACTTCTGTAGATGTTCAGTGGAAAGTAACCTAAGAAACGTCTGCAGATGTGCAGTGGAAAGCATCCTAACAAACTTCTGTAGAAGTACAGTGGAAAGTATTCTAACAAAATTCTGTAGATGTACAGGGGCAAGTATCCAAACAAACTTCTACAGATGTACAGTTGAAAGTCTCCTAACAAACATCTGTAAATGTACAGTGGAAAGTAACCAAACAAACTTCTGTAGATGTTGAGTGGAAATTATCCTAAAAAACTTCTGTTGATGTTCTTTGGAAAGTATCATAACAAACTTCTACAGATGTACAGTGGAAAGTGTCCTAACAATCATCTGTTGATGTCCAGTGGAAAGTATCCTAACAAATTTCTACAGATGTACAGTGGAAAGTATCCTAACAAACTTCTACAGATGTACAGTGGAAAGTATCCTAAAAAACTTCTGTAGACGTTCAGTGGAAAGTATCCTAACAAACTTTTGTAGATGTACAGTGGAAAGTATGCTAACAAACTTCTACAGATGTACAGTGGAGAGGATACTAACAAACTTCTGTAGACGTACAGTGGAAAGTATCCTAACAAACTTTTGTAGATCTACAGTGGAAAGTATCCTAACAAACTTCTACAGATGTACAGTGGAGAGGATACTAACGAACCTCAGCAGATGTTCTGTTGAAAATATCCGAAAAAACCTCTACAGATTTACAGTGGAATGTATCCTAACAAACTTCGGTAGATGTACAGTGGAAATTATCCTAACAAAGTTCTGTGGACGTACAGGGGAAAGTATCCTAATGTTCTGTAGATGTTCAGTGGAAATTATCCTAACAAACTTCTGCAGATGTTCAGTGGAAAGTGTCCTAACAATCTTCTGTAGATGTTCAGTGGAAAGTATTCTAACAAACTTGTGTTGATGTTCAGGGGAACGTAACCTAACAAAATTGTGTTGATGTTCAGGGGAAAGTATCCTAACAAACTTCTACAGATGTACAGTGGAACGTGTCCTAACAAACTTCTGTTGATGTACCGTCGAAAGTATCCTAACAAACTTCTCCAGACGTACAGTGGAACGTATCCTAACAAACTTCTGTAGACGTTCAGTGGAACGTTTCCTTACAAACTTCTACAGATGTACAGTTGAATGTATCCTAACAAACTTCTGCAGATGCTCAGTGGAAAGTATTCTAACAAACTTCTGTAGATGTTCAGTGGAAGGTATCCTACCAAACTTCTACAGATGTACAGTGGAAAGCATCCTAACAAACTTCTGTAGACGTACAGTGGAAAGTATCCTAACTAAATTCTACAGATGTACAGTGGAAATTATCCCAACAAACTTCTGCAGATGCTCAGTGGAAAGTATTCTAACAAACGTCTGTAGATGTTCAGTGGAAGGTATCCTACCAAACTTCTGTAGATGTACAGTAGAAGGTATCCTAACAAACTGCTATAGATGTTAAGTGGAAAGTATCCTAACAAACTTCTGTAGAAGTTCAGTGGAAGGTATCCTATCAAACTTCTACAGAAGTACAGTGGAAAGTATCCTAACTAAATTCTACAGATGTACAGTGGAAAGTATCCTAACAAAGTTCTGTTGCTGTACAGTGGAAAGCATCCTAACAAACTTCTGCAGATGTTCAGTGGAAAGCATCCTAACAAACTTCTGTAGACGTACAGTGGAAAGTATCCTAACTAAATTCTACAGATGGACAGTGGAAAGTATCCTAACTAAATTCTACAGATGTACAGCGGAAAGTATCCTAAGAAACTTCTGTAGATGTACAATGGAAGGGATCCTAACAAACTTCTACAGAGGTACAGTGGAAAGAATCCTAACAAACTTATGTAGATGTACAGAGGAAAGTATCCTAACAAACCTCAACAGATGCACAGTGGAAAGTATCCTAACAAAGTTCTGTAGATGTACAGTGGAAAGTAAATTAAAAAAATTCTACAGATGTCCAGTGGACAGCATCCTAACAAACTTCTGTAGATGTTCAGTGGAAAGTAACCTAAGAAACGTCTGCAGATGTTCAGTGGAAATCATCCTAACAAACTTCTGTAGAAGTACAGTGGAAAGTATCCTAACAAAATTCTGTAGATGTACAGGGGCAAGTATCCAAACAAACTTCTACAGATGTACAGTTGAATGTCTCCTAACAAACATCTGGAAATGTACAGTGGAAAGTAACCAAACAAACTGCTGTAGATGTTCCGTGGAAATTATCCTAAAAAACTTCTGTTGATGTTCTTTGGAAAGTATTCAAACAAACTTCTGTAGATGTACAGTGGAAAGTATCCTAACAAAATTCTGTAGATGTACTGTAGAAGGTATCCTAACAAACTTGTGTTGATGTTCAGGGGCAAGTATCCTAACAAACTTCTACAGATGTACAGTTGAAAGTCTCCTAACAAATGTCTGTAAATGTACAGTGGAAAGTAACCTAAGAAATGTCTGCTGATGTATAGTGGAAAGTATCCTACCAAACTTCTACAGATGTACAGTGGAAAGTATCCTAAAAAACTTCTGTAGACGTTCAGTGGAAAGTATACTAACAAACTTTTGTAGATGTACAGTGGAAAGTATGCTAACAAGCTTCTACAGATGTACAGTGGAGAGGATACTAACAAACTTCTGTAGACGTACAGTGGAAAGTATCCTAACAAACTTTTGTAGATGTACAGTGGAGAGGATACTAACGAACCTCTGCAGATGTTCTGTTGAAAATATCCGAAAAAACCTCTACAGATTTACAGTGGAATGTATCCTAACAAACTTCGGTAGATGTACAGTGGAAATTATCCTAACAAAGTTCTGTGGACGTACAGGGGAAAGTATCCTAAAGTTCTGTAGATGTTCAGTGGAAATTATCCTAACAAACGTCTGCAGATGTTCAGTGGAAAGTGTCCTAACAATCTTCTGTAGATGTTCAGTGGAAAGTATTCTAACAAACTTGTGTTGATGTTCAGGGGAACGTAACCTAACAAAATTGTGTTGATGTTCAGGGGAAAGTATCCTAACAAACTTCTACAGATGTACAGTGGAAAGTGTCCTAACAAACTTCTGTTGATGTACCGTCGAAAGTATCCTAACAAACTTCTCCAGACGTACAGTGGAACGTATCCTAACAAACTTCTGTAGACATTCAGTGGAACGTTTCCTTACAAACTTCTACAGATGTACAGTTGAATGTATCCTAACAAACTTCTGCAGATGCTCTGTGGAAAGTATTCTAACAAACTTCTGTAGATGTTCAGTGGAAGGTATCCTACCAAACTTCTACAGATGTACAGTGGAAATTATCCCAACAAACTTCTGCAGATGCTCAGTGGAAAGTATTCTAACAAACTTCTGTAGATGTTCAGTGGAAGGTATCCTACCAAACTTCTGTAGATGTACAGTAGAAGGTATCCTAACAAACTGCTGTAGATGTTAAGTGGAAAGTATCCTAACAAACTTCTGTAGAAGTTCAGTGGAAGGTATCCTATCAAACTTCTACAGAAGTACAGTGGAAAGTATCCTAACTAAATTCTACAGATGTACAGTGGAAAGTATCCTAACAAAGTTCTGTTGCTGTACAGTGGAAAGCATCCTAACAAACTTCTGTCGATGTTCAGTGGAAAGTAACCTAAGAAACTTCTGCAGATGTTCAGTGGAAAGCATCCTAACAAACTTCTGTAGACGTACAGTGGAAAGTATCCTAACTAAATTCTACAGATGGACAGTGGAAAGTATCCTAACTAAATTCTACAGATGTACAGCGGAAAGTATCCTAACAAACTTCTGTAGATGTACAATGGAAGGGAACTTAACAAACTTCTACAGAGGTACAGTGGAAAGAATCCGAACAAACTTCAACAGATGCACAGTGGAAAGTATCCTAACAAAGTTCTGTAGATGTACAGTGGAAAGTAAATTAAAAAAATTCTACAGATGTCCAGTGGACAGCATCCTAACAAACTTCTGTAGATGTTCAGTGGAAAGTAACCTAAGAAACGTCTGCAGATGTGCAGTGGAAAGCATCCTAACAAACTTCTGTAGAAGTACAGTGGAAAGTATTCTAACAAAATTCTGTAGATGTACAGGGGCAAGTATCCAAACAAACTTCTACAGATGTACAGTTGAAAGTCTCCTAACAAACATCTGTAAATGTACAGTGGAAAGTAACCAAACAAACTTCTGTAGATGTTGAGTGGAAATTATCCTAAAAAACTTCTGTTGATGTTCTTTGGAAAGTATCATAACAAACTTCTACAGATGTACAGTGGAAAGTGTCCTAACAATCATCTGTTGATGTCCAGTGGAAAGTATCCTAACAAATTTCTACAGATGTACAGTGGAAAGTATCCAAACAAACTTCTGTAGAGGTTCAGTGGAAAGTTTCCTTACAAACTTCTACAGATGTACAGTTGAAAGTATCCTAACAAACTTCTGTAGATGTTCAGTGGATTGTATCCTAACAAACTTGTGACGATGTTCAGGGGAAAGTAACCTAACAAACTTCTGTAGATGTACAGTGGAAACTCTCCTAACAAACTGCTGCAGATGTTCAGTGGAAAGTGTCCTAACAAACTTCTGTAGATGTTCAGTGGAACGAATTCTAACAAACTTCTGTTGATGTACAGTGGAAAGTATCCTAACAAACTGCTACAGATGTACAGTGGAAATTGTCCTAACAAACTTCTGATGACGTCCAGTGGAAAGTATCCTAACAAACTTCTACAGATGTACAGTTGAAAGTATCCTAACAAACTTCTGTAGATGTTCAGTTGAAAGTTTTCTAACAAACTTGTGTTGATGTTAAGGGGAACGTAACCTAACAAACTTGTGTTGATGTTCAGGGGCAAGTATCCTAACAAACTTCTGTAGACGTACTGTGGAAAGTAACCTAACAAACTTCTGCTGATGTATAGTGGAAAGTATCCTAACAAACTTCTACAGATGTACAGTGGAAAGAATCCTAACAAACTTATATAGAGGTACAGTGGAAAGTATCCTAACAAAATTCTACTGATGTACAGAGGAAATTATCCTAACAAACTTCTGTAGATGTACAGTAGAAGGTATCCTAACAAACTGCTGTAGAAGTTCAGTGGAAAGTATTCAAACAAACTTCTGTAGATGTACAGTGGAAAGTATCCTAACAAACTTCTGTAGATGTTCAGTGGAAGGTATCCTACCAAACTTCTACAGATGTACAGTGGAAAGCATCCTAACAAACTTCTGTAGACGTACAGTGGAAAGTATCCTAACTAAATTCTACAGATGTACGGTGGAAAGTATCCTAACAAACTTCTGTACATGTACAGTAGAAGGTATCCTGACAAACTGCTGTAGATGTTAAGTGGAAAGTATCCTAACAAACTTCTGTAGAAGTTCAGTGGAAGGTATCCTAACATACTTCTACAGATGTATAGTGGAAAGAATCCTAACAAACTTATGTAGATGTACAGTGGAAAGTATCCTAACAAAGTTCTGTAGATGTACAGTAGAAGGTATCCTAACAAACTGCTGTAGAAGTTCAGTGGAAAGTATTCAAACAATCTTCTGTAGATGTACAGTGGAAAGTATCCTAACAAACTTCTGTAGATGTTCAGTGGAAGGTATCCTACCAAACTTCTACAGATGTACAGTGGAAAGCATCCTAACAAACTTCTGTAGACGTACAGTGGAAAGTATCCTAACTAAATTCTACAGATGTACGGTGGAACGTATCCTAACAAACTTCTGTAGATGTACAGTAGAAGGTATCCTGACAAACTGCTGTAGATGTTAAGTGGAAAGTATCCTAACAAACTTCTGTAGAAGTTCAGTGGAAGGTATCCTAACATACTTCTACAGATGTACAGTGGAAAGAATCCTAACAAACTTATGTAGATGTACAGTGGAAAGTATCCTAACAAAGTTCTGTAGATGTACAGTAGAAGGTATCCTGACAAACTGCTGTAGATGTTAAGTGGAAAGTATCCTAACAAACTTCTGTAGAAGTTCAGTGGAAGGTATCCTAACATACTTCTACAGATATACAGTGGAAAGAATCCTAACAAACTTCTGTAGATGTTCAGTGGAAAGCAACCTAAGTAATGTCTGCAGATGTACAGTGGAAAGCATGCTAACAAACTTCTGTAGAAGTACTGTGGAAAGTATCCTAACAAAATTCTGTAGATGTACAGTAGAAGGTATCCTAACAAACTTGTGTTGATGTTCAGGGGCAAGTATCCAAACAAACTTCTACAGATGTAGAGTTGAAAGTCTCCTAACAAACGTCTGTAAATGTACAGTGGAAAGTAACCAAACAAATGTTCCGTGGAAATTATCCTAAAAAACTTCTGTTGATGTTCTTTGGAAAGTATCATAACAAACTTCTACAGATGTACAGTGGAAATTGTCCTAACAAACTTCTGTTGACGTCCAGTGGAAAGAATCTTAACAAACTTATGTAGATGTACAGAGGAAAGTATCCTAACAAACCTCAACAGATGCACAGTGGAAAGTATCCTAACAAAGTTCTGTAGATGTACAGTGGAAAGTAAATTAAAAAAATTCTACAGATGTCCAGTGGACAGCATCCTAACAAACTTCTGTAGATGTTCAGTGGACCGTAACCTAAGAAACGTCTGCAGATGTACAGTGGAAAGCATCCTAACAAACTTCTGTAGAAGTACAGTGGAAAGTATCCTAACAAAATTCTGTAGATGTACAGGGGCAAGTATCCAAACAAACTTCTACAGATGTACAGTTGAAAGTCTCCTAACAAACGTCTGTAAATGTACAGTGGAAAGTAACCAAACAAACTGCTGTAGATGTTCCGTGGAAATTATCCTAAAAAACTTCTGTTGATGTTCTTTGGAAAGTATCATAACAAACTTCTACAGATGTACAGTGGAAATTGTCCTAACAAACTTCTGTTGACGTCCAGTGGAAAGTATCCTAACAAACTTCTACAGATGTACAGTTGAAAGTATCCTAACAAACTTCTGTAGATGTTCAGTTGAAAGTATTCTAACAAACTTGTGTTGATGTTAAGGGGAACGTAACCTAACAAACTTGTGTTGATGTTCAGGGGCAAGTATCCTAACAAACTTCTGTAGACGTACTGTGGAAAGTAACCTAACAAACTTCTGCTGATGTATAGTGGAAAGTATCCTAACAAACTTATATAGAGGTACAGTGGAAAGTATCCTAACAAAATTCTACTGATGTACAGTTGAAAGTCTCCTAACAAACGTCTGTAAATGTACAGTGGAAAGTAACCAAACAAACTGCTGTAGATGTTCCGTGGAAATTATCCTAAAAAACTTCTGTTGATGTTCTTTGGAAAGTATTCAAACAAACTTCTGTAGATGTACAGTGGAAAGTATCCTAACAAAATTCTGTAGATGTACAGTAGAAGGTATCCTAACAAACTTGTGTTGATGTTCAGGGGCAAGTATCCTAACAAACTTCTACAGATGTACAGTTGAAAGTCTCCTAACAAACGTCTGTAAATGTACAGTGGAAAGTAACCAAACAAATGTTCCGTGGAAATTATCCTAAAAAACTTCTGTTGATGTTCTTTGGAAAGTATCATAACAAACTTCTACAGATGTACAGTGGAAATTGTCCTAACAAACTTCTGTTGACGTCCAGTGGAAAGAATCTTAACAAACTTATGTAGATGTACAGAAGAAAGTATCCTAACAAACCTCAACAGATGCACAGTGGAAAGTATCCTAACAAAGTTCTGTAGATGTACAGTGGAAAGTAAATTAAAAAAATTCTACAGATGTCCAGTGGACAGCATCCTAACAAACTTCTGTAGATGTTCAGTGGACCGTAACCTAAGAAACGTCTGCAGATGTACAGTGGAAAGCATCCTAACAAACTTCTGTAGAAGTACAGTGGAAAGTATCCTAACAAAATTCTGTAGATGTACAGGGGCAAGTATCCAAACAAACTTCTACAGATGTACAGTTGAAAGTCTCCTAACAAACGTCTGTAAATGTACAGTGGAAAGTAACCAAACAAACTGCTGTAGATGTTCCGTGGAAATTATCCTAAAAAACTTCTGTTGATGTTCTTTGGAAAGTATCATAACAAACTTCTACAGATGTACAGTGGAAATTGTCCTAACAAACTTCTGTTGACGTCCAGTGGAAAGTATCCTAACAAACTTCTACAGATGTACAGTTGAAAGTATCCTAACAAACTTGTGTTGATGTTAAGGGGAACGTAACCTAACAAACTTGTGTTGATGTTCAGGGGCAAGTATCCTAACAAACTTCTGTAGACGTACTGTGGAAAGTAACCGAACAAACTTCTGCTGATGTATAGTGGAAAGTATCCTAACAAACTTATATAGAGGTACAGTGGAAAGTATCCTAACAAAATTCTACTGATGTACAGTTGAAAGTCTCCTAACAAACGTCTGTAAATGTACAGTGGAAAGTAACCAAACAAACTGCTGTAGATGTTCCGTGGAAATTATCCTAAAAAACTTCTGTTGATGTTCTTTGGAAAGTATTCAAACAAACTTCTGTAGATGTACAGTGGAAAGTATCCTAACAAAATTCTGTAGATGTACAGTAGAAGGTATCCTAACAAACTTGTGTTGATGTTCAGGGGCAAGTATCCTAACAAACTTCTACAGATGTACAGTTGAAAGTCTCCTAACAAACGTCTGTAAATGTACAGTGGAAAGTAACCAAACAAATGTTCCGTGGAAATTATCCTAAAAAACTTCTGTTGATGTTCTTTGGAAAGTATCATAACAAACTTCTACAGATGTACAGTGGAAATTGTCCTAACAAACTTCTGTTGACGTCCAGTGGAAAGAATCCTAACAAACTTATGTAGATGTACAGATGAAAGTATCCTAACAAACCTCAACAGATGCACAGTGGAAAGTATCCTAACAAAGTTCTGTAGATGTACAGTGGAAAGTAAATTAAAAAAATTCTACAGATGTCCAGTGGACAGCATCCTAACAAACTTCTGTAGAAGTACAGTGGAAAGTATCCTAACAAAATTCTGTAGATGTACAGGGGCAAGTATCCAAACAAACTTCTACAGATGTACAGTTGAAAGTCTCCTAACAAACGTCTGTAAATGTACAGTGGAAAGTAACCAAACAAACTGCTGTAGATGTTCCGTGGAAATTATCCTAAAAAAACTTCTGTTGATGTTCTTTGGAAAGTATCATAACAAACTTCTACAGATGTACAGTGGAAATTGTCCTAACAAACTTCTGTTGATGTCCAATTGAAAGTATCCTAACAAACTTCTGTAGATGTTCAGTTGAAAGTATTCTAACAAACTTGTGTTGATGTTAAGGGGAAAGTAACCTAACAAACTTCTGCTGATGTATAGTGGAAAGTATCCTCACAAACTTCTACAGATGTACAGTGGAAAGTATCCTAAAAAACTTCTGTAGACGTTCAGTGGAAAGTATCCTAACAAACTTTTGTAGATGTACAGTGGAAAGTATGCTAACAAACTTCTACAGATGTACAGTGGAGAGGATACTAACAAACTTCTGTAGACGTACAGTGGAAAGTATCCTAACAAACTTTTGTAGATGTACAGTGGAAAGTATCCTAACAAACTTCTACAGATGTACAGTGGAGAGGATACTAACGAACCTCTGCAGATGTTCTGTTGAAAATATCCGAAAAAAACTCTACAGATTTACAGTGGAATGTATCCTAACAAACGTCGGTAGATGTACAGTGCAAATTATCCTAACAAAGTTCTGTGGACGTACAGGGGAAAGTATCCTAATGTTCTGTAGATGTTCAGTGGAAATTATCCTAACAAACTTCTGCAGATGTTCAGTGGAAAGTGTCCTAACAATCTTCTGTAGATGTTCAGTGGAAAGTATTCTAACAAACTTGTGTTGATGTTCAGGGGAACGTAACCTAACAAAATTGTGTTGATGTTCAGGGGAAAGTATCCTAACAAACTTCTACAGATGTACAGTGGAAAGTGTCCTAACAAACTTCTGTTGATGTACCGTCGAAAGTATCCTAACAAACTTCTCCAGACGTACAGTGGAACGTATCCTAACAAACTTCTGCAGATGCTCAGTGGAAAGTATTCTAACAAACTTTTGTAGATGTTCAGTGGAAGGTATCCTACCAAACTTCTACAGATGTACAGTGGAAAGCATCCTAACAAACTTCTGTGGACGTACAGTGGAAAGTATCCTAACTAAATTCTACAGATGTACAGTGGAAATTATCCCAACAAACTTCTGCAGATGCTCAGTGGAAAGTATTCTAACAAACTTCTGTAGATGTTCAGTGGAAGGTATCCTACCAAACTTCTACAGATGTACAGTGGAAAGCATCCTAACAAACTTCTGTAGACGTACAGTGGAAAGTATCCTAACTAAATTCTACAGATGTACAGTGGAAAGTATCCTAACAGACTTCTGTAGATGTACAGTAGAAGGTATCCTAACAAACTGCTGTAGATGTTAAGTGGAAAGTATCCTAACAAACTTCTGTAGAAGTTCAGTGGAAGGTATCCTATCAAACTTCTACAGAAGTACAGTGGAAAGTATCCTAACTAAATTCTACAGATGTACAGTGGAAAGTATCCTAACAAAGTTCTGTTGCTGTACAGTGGAAAGCATCCTAACAAACTTCTGTAGATGTTCAGTGGAAAGTAACCTAAGAAACTTCTGCAGATGTTCAGTGGAAAGCATCCTAACAAACTTCTGTAGATGTTCAGTGGAAAGTAACCTAAGAAACGTCTGCAGATGTACAGTGGAAAGCATCCTAACAAACTTCTGTAGAAGTACAGTGGAAAGTATCCTAACAAAATTCTGTAGATGTACAGGGGCAAGTATCCAAACAAACTTCTACAGATGTACAGTTGAATGTCTCCTAACAAACGTCTGTAAATGTACAGTGGAAAGTAACCAAACAAACTGCTGTAGATGTTCTGTGGAAATTATCCTAAAAAACTTCTGTTGATGTTCTTTGGAAAGTATTATAACAAACTTCTACAGATGTACAGTGGAAATTGTCCTAACAAACTTCTGACGACGTCCAGTGGAAAGTATCCTAACAAACTTCTACAGATGTACAGTTGAAAGTATCCTAACAAACTTCTGTAGATGTTCAGTTGAAAGTATTCTAACAAACTTGTGTTGATGTTAAGGGGAACGTAACCTAACAAACTTGTGTTGATGTTCAGGGGCAAGTATCCTAACAAACTTCTGTAGACGTACTGTGGAAAGTAACCTAACAAACTTCTGCTGATGTATAGTGGAAAGTATCCTAACAAACTTCTACAGATGTACAGTGGAAAGTATGCCAACAAACTTATATAGAGGTACAGTGGAAAGAAACCTAACAAAATTCTACTGATGTACAGAGGAAATTATCCTAACAAACTTCTGTAGATGTACAGTAGAAGGTATCCTAACAAACTGCTGTAGATGTTAAGTGGAAAGTATCCTTACAAACTTCTGTAGAAGTTCAGTGGAAAGTATTCAAACAAACTTCTGTAGATGTACAGTGGAAAGTATCCTAACAAACTTCTGTAGATGTTCAGTGGAAGGTATCCTACCAAACTTCTACAGATGTACAGTGGAAAGCATCCTAACAAACTTCTGTAGACGTACAGTGGAAAGTATCCTAACTAAATTCTACAGATGTACAGTGGAAAGTATCCTAACAAACTTCTGTAGATGTACAGTAGAAGGTATCCTAACAAACTGCTGTAGATGTTAAGTGGAAAGTATCCTAACAAACGTCTGTAGAATTTCAGTGGAAGGTATCCTATCAAGCTTCTACAGAAGTACAGTGGAAAGTATCCTAACTAAATTCTACAGATATACAGTGGAAAGTATCCTAACAAAGTTCTGTTGCTGTACAGTGGAAAGCATCCTAACAAACTTCTGTAGATGTTCAGTAGAAAGTAACCTAAGAAACATCTGCAGATATTCAGTGGAAAGCATCCTAACAAACTTCTGTAGACGTACAGTGGAAAGTATCCTAACTAAATTCTACAGATGGACAGTGGATAGTATCCTAACTAAATTCTACAGATGTACAGCGGAAAGTATCCTAACAAACTTCTGTAGATGTACAATGGAAGGTATCCTAACATACTTCTACAGATGTACAGTGGAAAGAATCCTAACAAATTTATGTAGATGTACAGAGGAAAGTATTCTAACAAAGCTCAACAGATGCACAGTGGAAAGTATCCTAACAAAGTTCTGTAGATGTACAGTGGAAAGTAAATTAAAAAAAATTCTACAGATGTCCAGTGGACAGCATCCTAACAAACTTTTGTAGATGTTCAGTGGAAAGTAACCTAAGAAATGTCTGCAGATGTACAGTGGAAAGTAAATTAAAAAAAATTCTACAGATGTCCAGTGGACAGCATCCTAACAAACTTCTGTAGATGTTCAGTGGAAAGTAACCTAAGAAATGTCTGCAGATGTACAGTGGAAAGTATCCTAACAAAATTCTGTAGATGTACAGTAGAAGGTATCCTAACAAACTTGTGTTGATGTTCAGGGGCAAGTATCCTAACAAACTTCTACAGATGTACAGTTGAAAGTCTCCTAACAAACGTCTGTAAATGTACAGTGGAAAGTAACCAAACAAACTGCTGTAGAAGTTCCGTGGAAATTATCCTAAAAAACTTCTGTTGATGTTCTTTGGAAAGTATCATAACAAACTTCTACAGATGTACAGTGGAAATTGTCCTAACAAACTTCTGTTGATGTCAAGTGGAAAGTATCCTAACAAACTTCTACAGATGTACAGTTGAAAGTATCCTAACAAACTTCTGTAGATGTTCAGTTGAAAGGATTCTAACAAACTTGTGTTGATGTTCAGGGGAACGTAACCTAACAAAATTGTGTTGATGTTCAGGGGAAAGTATCCTAACAACCTTCTGTAGATGTACAGAGGAAAGTAACCTAACAAACTTCTCTAGATGTATAGCAGAAAGTATCCTAACTAACTTCTACAGATGTACAGTGGAAAGTGTCCTAACAAACTTCTGTTGATGTACCGTCGAAAGTATCCTAACAAACTTCTCCAGACGTACAGTGGAACGTATCCTAACAAACTTCTGTAGACGTTCAGTGGAACGTTTCCTTACAAACTTCTACAGATGTACAGTTGAATGTATCCTAACAAACTTCTGTAGATGTTCAGTTGATAGTATCCTAACAAACTTGTGTTGATGTTCAGGGGAAAGTAACCTAACAAACTTCTGTAGATGTACAGAGGAAAGTATCCTATCAAACTTCTGTAGGGGTACAGTGGAAAGTGTCCTAACAAACGTTTGTAGTTGTACAGTGGAAAGTATCCTAACAAACTTCTAAACATGTACAGTGGAAAGTATCCTAACAAACTTCTGTAGATGTACAGTGGAAAGTAACCTAACAAACTTCTGTAGATGTATACCGGAAAGTATCCTAACAAACTTCTACAGATGTACAGTGGAAAGTATCCTAACAAACTTCTGTAGACGTTCAGTGGAAAATTTCCTTACAAACTTCTACAGATGTACAGTTGAAAGTATCCTAACAAACTTCTGTAGATGTTCAGTTGAAAGTATTCTAACAAACTTGTGTTGATGTTAAGGGGAACGTAACCTAACAAACTTGTGTTGATTTTCAGGGGCAAGTATCCTAACAAACTTCTACAGATGTACAGTGGAAATTGTCCTAACAAACTTCTGTTGACGTCCAGTGGAAAGTATCCTAACAAACTTCTACAGATGTACAGTGGAAAGTATCCTAACAAACTTCTGTAGATGTTCAGTAGAAAGTATTCAAACAAACTTGTGTTGATGTTAAGGGGAACGTAACCTAACAAACTTGTGTTGATGTTCAGTGGCAAGTATCCTAACAAACTTCTGTAGACGTACTGTGGAAAGTAACCTAACAAACTTCTGCTGATGTGTAGTGGAAAGTACCCTAACAAACTTCTACAGATGTACAGTGGAAAGTATCCTAACAAACTTCTGTAGACGTTCAGTGGGAAGTTTCCTTACAAACTTCTACAGATGTACAGTTGAATGTATCCTAACAAACTTCTGTATATGTACAGGGGAAAGTATCCTAACAAACTTCTGTAGACGTACAGTGGAAAGTATCTTAACAAACCGTTGTAGATGTACAGTGGAAAGTATCCTAACAAACTTCTACAGATGTAGAGTGGAAAGTATCCTAACAAATCTCTGTAGAAGTTCAGTGGAAAGTATCCTAACAAACTTCTACAGATGTACAGTGGAGAGGATCCTAACGAACCTCTGCCGATGTACTGTTGAAAATATCTGAAAAAACCTCTACAGATTTACAGTGGAATGTATCCTAACAAACTTCGGTAGATGTACAGTGGAAAGAATCCTAACAAACTTATATAGATGTACAGTGGAATGTATCCTAACAAAATTCTACAGATGTACAGAGGAAAGTATCCTAACAAACTTCTGTAGATGTACAGTGGAAAGTAAATTAAAAAAATTCTACAGATGTCCAGTGGACAGCATCCTAACAAACTTCTGTAGATGTTCAGTGGAAAGTAACCTAAGAAACCTCTGCAGATGTACAGTGGAAAGCATCCTAACAAACTTCTGTAGACGTACAGTGGAAAGTATCCTAACTAAATTCTACAGATGTACAGTGGAAAGTATCCTAACAAACTTCTGTAGATGTACAGTAGAAGGTATCCTAACAAACTGCTGTAGATGTTAAGTGGAAAGTATCCTCACAAACTTCTGTAGAAGTTCAGTGGAAGGTATCCTATCAAGCTTCTACAGAAGTACAGTGGAAAGTATCCTAACTAAATTCTACAGATGTACAGTGGAAAGTATCCTAACAAAGTTCTGTTGCTGTACAGTGGAAAGCATCCTAACAAACTACTGTAGACGTACAGTGGAAAGTATCCTAACTAAATTCTACAGATGGACAGTGGAAAGTATCCTAACTAAATTCTACAGATGTACAGCGGAAAGTATCCTAACAAACTTCTGTAGATGTTCAGTGGAAAGTAACCTAAGAAATGTCAGCAGATGCACAGTGGAAAGCATCCTAACAAACTTCTGTAGATGTACAGTAGAAGGTATCCTAACAAACTGCTGTAGATGTTAAGTGGAAAGTATCCTAACAAACTTCTGTAGAAGTTCAGTGGAAAGTATTCTAACAAACTTGTGTTGATGCTCAGGGGAAGGTAACCTAACAAAATTGTGTTGATGTTCAGGGGAAAGTATCCTAACAACCTTCTGTAGATGTACAGTGGAAAATTTCCTTACAATCTTCTACAGATGTACAGTTGAAAGTATCCTAACAAACTTCTGTAGATGTTCAGTTGAAAGTATTCTAACAAACTTGTGTCGATGTTAAGGGGAACGTAACCTAACAAACTTGTGTTGATGTTCAGGGGCAAGTATCCTAACAAACTTCTGTAGACGTACTGTGGAAAGTGACCTAACAAGCTTCTGCTGATGTATAGTGGAAAGTATCCTAACAAACTTCTACAGATGTACAGTGGAAAGTATCCTAACAAACTTCTGTAGACGTTCAGTGGAAAGTTTCCTTACAAACTTCTACAGATTTACAGTTGAATGTATCCTAACAAACTTCTGTATATGTACAGTGGAAAGTATCCTAACAAACTTCTGTAGACGTACAGTGGAAAGTATCCTAACAAACTTTTGTAGATGCACAGTGGAAAGTATCCTAACAAACTTCTACAGATGTCGAGTGGAAAGTATCCTAACAAACTTCTACAGATGTACAGTGGAGAGGATCCTAACGAACCTCTGCAGATGTACTGTTGAAAATATGCGAAAAAACCTCTACAGATGTTCAGTGGAATGTTTCCTAACAAAGATCTGTGGATGTACAGTGGAAACTCGCCTAACAAACTTCTGTGGATGTTCAGTGGAAAGTATCCGAGCAAACTTCTGTAGAGGTACAGTGGAAAGTGTCCTAACAAACTTCTGTAGATGTACAGTGGAAAGTATCCTAAGAAACTTCTAAAGATGTACAGTGGAAAGTATCCTAACAAACTTCCGTAGAAGTTCAATGGAAAGAATATGAAAAATCTTCTGTAGATATACTGTGTAAAGTATCCTAACAAAGTTCTGTAGATGTTCAGTGGAAAGTATCCTAACAAACTTGTGTTGATGTTCAGGGGAAAGTAACCTAACAAACTTCTGTAGATGTACAGTGGAAAGTAACCTAACAAATTTCCGTAGATGTATACCGGAAAGTATCCTAACAAACTTCTGTAGACTTTCACTGGAAAGTATCCGAACAAACTTCTACAGATGTACAGTTGAATGTATCCTAACAAACTTCTGTGGATGTTCAGTGGATAGTATCCTAACAAACTTGTGTTGATGTTCAGGGGAAAGTAACCTAACAAACTTCTGTAGATGTACATAGGAAAGTATCCTAGCAAACTTCTGTAGGGGTACTGTGGAAAGAGTCCTAACAAACGTTTGTAGATGTACAGTGGAAAGTATCCTAACAAACTTCTAAAGATGTACAGTGGAAAGTATCCTAACAAACTTCTGTAGACATTCAGTGGAAGGTTTCCTTATAAAGTTCTACAGATGTACAGTTGAAAGTATCCTAACAAAGTTCTGTAGATGTTCAGTGGATTGTATCCTAACAAACTTGTGATGATGTTCAGTGGAAAGTGTCCTAACAAACTTCTGCAGATGTTCAGTGGAAAGAATTCTAACAAACTTGTGTTGATGTTCAGGGGAAAGTATCCTAACAAACTTCTGTAGATTTACAGTAGAAAGTAACCTAACAAACTTCTGCAGATGCATAGTGGAAAGTGTCCTAACAAAATCCTGTTGATGTACAGTGGAAAGTATCCTAACAAACTTCTACAGATGTAGAGTGGAAAGTATCCTAACAAACTTCTGTAGACGTTGAGTGGAAAGTTTCCTTACAAACTTCTACAGATGTACAGTTGAATGTATCCTAACAAACTTCTGTAGATGTTCAGTGGATAGTATCCTAACAAACTTGTGTTGATGTTCAGGGGAAAGTAACCTAACAAACTTCTGTAGATGTACATAGGAAAGTATCCTAACAAACTTCTAAAGATGTACAGTGGAAAGTATCCTAAGAAACTTCTGTAGAAGTTCAATGGAAAGAATACGAAAAATCTTCTGTAGATATTCCGTGTAAAGTATCCTAACAAAGTTCTCTTGAAGTTCAGTGGAAAGTATCCTAACAAACTTGTATTGATGTTCAGGGGAAAGTAACCTAACAAACTTCTGTAGATGTACAGTGGAAAGTAACCTAAAAAACTTCTGTAGATGTATACCGGAAAGTATCCTAACAATCTTCTACAGATGTACAGTGGAAAGTATCCTAACAAACTTCTGTAGACGATTACTGGAAGGTATCCTAACAAACTTCTGCAGATGTACAGTTGAAAGTATCCTAACAAACTTCTGTAAATGTACAGTGGAAAGTAACCAAACAAACTGCTGTAGATGTTCCGTGGAAATTATACTAAAAAACTTCTGTTGATGTTCTTTGGAAAGTATCATAACAAACTTCTACAGATGTTCAGTGGAAAGTATCCTTACAAACTTCTGTAGAGGTACAGTGGAAAGTAACCTACCAAACTTCTGTAGATGTACAGAGGAAAGTATCCTAGCAAACCTCTGTAGGGGTACTGTGGAAAGTGTCCTAACAAACGTTTGTAGATGTACAGTGGACGGTATCCTAACAAACTTCTAAAGATGTACAGTGGAAAGTATCCTAACAAACTTGTGTTGATGTTCAGGGGAAAGTAACCTAACAAACTTCTGCAGATGTACATTTGAAAGTATCCTAACAAACTTCTGTAAATGTTCAGTGGAAAGTATCCTAACACACTTCTGAAGATGTTCAGACGAAAGTATCCTAACAAACTTCTGTAGTTGTTCAGTGAAACGTTTTCTAACAAATGTCTTTAGATCTTCAGTGGAATCTATCCTAACAAAGATCTGTAGATTTACAGTGGAAACTCTCCTAACAAACTTCTGTGGATGTTCAGTGGAAAGTATCCTATCAAACTTATGTAGAAGTACAGTGGATAGAACACGAAAAATCTTCTGTAGATATTCTGTGTAATGTATCCTAACAAAGTTCTGTAGATGTTCAGTGGAAAGTATCCTAACAAACTTGTGTTGATGTTCAGGGGAAAGTAACCTAACAAACTTCTGTAGATGTACAGTGGAAAGTAACCTAACAAACTTCCGTAGATGTACACCGGAACGTATCCTAACAAACTTCTACAGATGTACAGTGGAAAGTATCCTAGCAAACTTCTGTAGGGGTACAGTGGAAAGTGTCCTAACAAACTTTTGTAGATGTACAGTGGATAGTATCCTAGCAAACTTGTGTTGATGTTCAGGGGAAAGTAACCTAACAAACTTCTGTAGATGTACATAGGAAAGTATCCTAGCAAACTTCTGTAGGGGTACAGTGGAAAGTGTCCTAACAAACGTTTGTAGATGTACAGTGGAAAGAATCCTAACAAACTTCTAAAGATGTACAGTGGAAAGTATCCTAACAAACTTCTGTAGAAGTTCAATGGAAAGAATACGAAAAATCTTCTGTAGATATTCTGTGTAAAGTATCCTAACAAAGTTCTCTTGATGTTTAGTGGAAAGTATCCTAACAAACTTGTATTGATGTTCAGGGGAAAGTAACCTAACAAACCTCTGTAGATGTACAGTGGAAAGTAACCTAACAAACTTCTGCAGATGTACAGAGGAAAGTATCCTAGCAAACGTCTGTATGGGTACAGTGGAAAGTGTCCTAACAAGCTTTTGTAGATGTACAGTGGAAAGTATCCTAACAAACTTCTAAAGATGTACAGTGGAAAGTATCCTAACAAACTTCTGTAGACGTTCAGTGGAAGGTTTCCTTACAAAGTTCTACAGATGTACAGTTGAAAGTATCCTAACAAACTTCTGTAGATGTTCAGTGGATTGTATCCTAACAAACTTGTGATGATGTTCAGGGGAAAGTAACCAAACAAACTTCTGTAGATGTACAGTGGAAACTCTCCTAACAAACTGCTGCAGATGTTCAGTGGAAAGTGTCCTAACAAACTTCTGCAGATTTTCAATGGAAAGAATTCTAACAAACTTGTGTTGATGTTCAGGGGAAAGTATCCTAACAAACTTCTGTAGATTTACAGTAGAAAGTAACCTAACAAACTTCTGCAGATGCACAGTGGAAAGTGTCCTAACAAAATCCTGTTGATGTACAGTGGAAAGTATCCTAACAAACTTCTACAGATGTAGAGTGGAAAGTATCCTAACAAACTTCTGTAGATGTATAGTGGAAAGTATCCTAACAAACTTCTACAGACGTACAGTGGAAAGTATCCTAACAAACTTCTGCAGACGTTCAGTGGAACGTTTCCTTACAAACTTCTACAGATGTACAGTTGAATGTATCCTAACAAACTTCTGTAGATGTTCAGTGGATAGTATCCTAACAAACTTCTGTTGATGTTCTTTGGAAAGTACCCTTACAAACTTCTGTAGATGTACAGTGTTAAATATCCTAAGAAACTTCTGTGGACGTACAGTGGAAAGTATCCTAACAAACGTCTTTAGATGTTCAGTGGACAGTGTCCTAACAAACTTCTGAAGATTTTCAGTAAAATGTATCCTATCAAACTTCTTTAGATGTTCAGTGGAAAGTGTCCTAACACACCTCTGTCGATGTTCAGTGGAAAGTATCCATATAAACAAATGTAGATGTTCAGTGGAACCTATCCTAACAAAGATCTGTAGATGTACAGTGGAAACTCTCCTAACAAACTTCTGTGGATGTTCAGTGGAAAGTAGCCTAACAGACTTCTGTAGGTGTTCAGTGGAATGTATCCTAACAAAGTTCTGTAGATGTTCAGTGGAAAGTATCCTAACAAACTTGTGTTGATGTTCAGGGGAAAGTATCCTAACAAACTTCTACAGATGTACAGTGGAAAGTATCCTAACAAACTTCTGTAGATGTACAGTGGAAAGTAACCTAACAAACTTCCGTAGATGTATACCGGAAAGTATCCTAACAATCTTCTAAAGATGTTCAGTGGAAAGTATCCTAACAAACTTGTGTTGATGTTCAGGTGAAAGTAACCTAACAAACTTCTGTAGATGTACAGTGGAAAGTATCCTAGCAAACTTCTATAGGGGTACAGTGGAAAGTGTCCTAACAAACTTTTGTAGATGTACAGAGGAAAGTATCCTAGCAAACTTCTGTAGGGGTACTGTGGAAAGTGTCCTAACAAACTTTTGTAGATGTACAGACGAAAGTATCCTAGCAAACTTCTGTAGGGGTACAGTGGAAAGTGTCCTAACAAACGTTTGTAGATGTACAGTGGAAAGAATCCTAGCAAACTTCTGTAGGGGTACTGTGGAAAGTGTCCTAACAAACTTTTGTAGATGTACAGACGAAAGTATCCTAGCAAACTTCTGTAGGGGTACAGTGGAAAGTGTCCTAACAAACGTTTGTAGATGTACAGTGGAAACTCTCCTAACAGACTTCTGTGGATGTTCAGTGGAAAGTAGCATAACAGACTTCTGTATGTGTTCAGTGGAAAGTATCCTAGCAAACTTCTGTAGAGGTACAGTGGAAAGTATCCTAACAAATTTCTGTAGAAGTACAGTGTATAGAATACGAAAAATCTTCTGTAGATATTCTGTGTAATGTATCCTAACAAAGTTCTGTAGATGTTCAGTGGAAAGTATCCTAACAACTTGTGTTGATGTTCAGGGGAAAGTAACCTAACAAACTTCTGTAGATGTACAGTGGAAAGTAACCTAACAAACTTCCGTAGATGTATACCGGAAAGTATCCTAACAAACTTCTACAGATGTACAGTGGAAAGTATCCTAACAAACTTCTGTAGATGTACAGTAGAAAGTGTCCTAACAAACGTTTGTAGATGTACAGTGGACAATATCCTAAGAAACTTCTAAAGATGTACAGTGGAAAGTATCCTAACAAACTTCCGTAGAAGTTCAATGGAAAGAATACGAAAAATCTTCTGTAGATATACTGTGTAAAGTATCCTAACAAAGTTCTGTAGATGTTCAGTGGAAAGTATCCTAACAAACTTGTGTTGATGTTCAGGGGAAAGTATCCTAACAAACTTCTGTAGATGTACAGTGGAAAGTAACCTATCAAACTTCTGTAGATGTATAGTGGAAAGTATCCTAACAAACTTCTACAGATGTACAGTGGAAAGTGTCCTAACAAACTTCTGTTGATGTACAGTCGAAAGTATCCTAACAAACTTCTATAGACGTACAGTGGAAAGTATCCTAACAAACTTCTGCAGACGTTCAGTGGAACGTTTCCTTAGAAACTTCTACAGATGTACAGTTGAATGTATCCTAACAAACTTCTGTAGATGTTCAGTGGATAGTATCCTAACAAACTTCTGTTGATGTTCTTTGGAAAGTACCCTTACAAACTTCTGTAGATGTACAGTGTTAAATATCCTAAGAAACTTCTGTGGACGTACAGTGGAAAGTATCCTAACAAACGTCTTTAGATGTTCAGTGGACAGTGTCCTAACAAACTTCTGAAGATTTTCAGTAAAATGTATCCTATCAAACTTCTTTAGATGTTCAGTGGAAAGTGTCCTAACACACCTCTGTCGATGTTCAGTGGAAAGTATCCATATAAACAAATGTAGATGTTCAGTGGAACCTATCCTAACAAAGATCTGTAGATGTACAGTGGAAACTCTCCTAACAAACTTCTGTGGATGTTCAGTGGAAAGTAGCCTAACAGACTTCTGTAGGTGTTCAGTGGAATGTATCCTAACAAAGTTCTGTAGATGTTCAGTGGAAAGTATCCTAACAAACTTGTGTTGATGTTCAGGGGAAAGTATCCTAACAAACTTCTACAGATGTACAGTGGAAAGTATCCTAACAAACTTCTGTAGATGTACAGTGGAAAGTAACCTAACAAACTTCCGTAGATGTATACCGGAAAGTATCCTAACAATCTTCTAAAGATGTTCAGTGGAAAGTATCCTAACAAACTTGTGTTGATGTTCAGGTGAAAGTAACCTAACAAACTTCTGTAGATGTACAGTGGAAAGTATCCTAGCAAACTTCTGTAGGGGTACAGTGGAAAGTGTCCTAACAAACTTTTGTAGATGTACAGAGGAAAGTATCCTAGCAAACTTCTGTAGGGGTACTGTGGAAAGTGTCCTAACAAACTTTTGTAGATGTACAGACGAAAGTATCCTAGCAAACTTCTGTAGGGGTACAGTGGAAAGTGTCCTAACAAACGTTTGTAGATGTACAGTGGAAAGAATCCTAGCAAACTTCTGTAGGGGTACTGTGGAAAGTGTCCTAACAAACTTTTGTAGATGTACAGACGAAAGTATCCTAGCAAACTTCTGTAGGGGTACAGTGGAAAGTGTCCTAACAAACGTTTGTAGATGTACAGTGGAAAGAATCCGAACAAACTTCTAAAGATGTACAGTGGAAAGTATCCTAACAAACTTCTGTAGAAGTTCAATGGAAAGAATACGAAAAATCTTCTGTAGATATTCTGTGTAAAGTATCCTAACAAAGTTCTCTTGATGTTCAGTGGAAAGTATCCTAACAAACTTGTATTGATGTTCAGGGGAAAGTAACCTAACAAACCTCTGTAGATGTACAGTGGAAAGTAACCTAACAAACTTCTGCAGATGTACAGAGGAAAGTATCCTAGCAAACGTCTGTATGGGTACAGTGGAAAGTGTCCTAACAAACTTCTGCAGATGCACAGTGGAAAGTGTCCTAACAAAATCCTGTTGATGTACAGTGGAAAGTATCCTAACAAACTTCTGTAGACGTTCAGTGGAAGGTTTCCTTACAAAGTTCTACAGATGTACAGTTGAAAGTATCCTAACAAACTTCTGTAGATGTTCAGTGGATTGTATCCTAACAAACTTGTGATGATGTTCAGGGGAAAGTAAGCTAACAAACTTCTGTAGATGTACAGTGGAAACTCTCCTAACAAACTGCTGCAGGTGTTCAGTGGAAAGTGTCCTAACAAACTTCTGCAGATGTTCAGTGGAAAGAATTCTAACAAACTTGTGTTGATGTTCAGGGGAAAGTATCCTAACAAACTTCTGTAGATTTACAGTAGAAAGTAACCTAACAAACTTCTGCAGATGCACAGTGGAAAGTGTCCTAACAAAATCCTGTTGATGTACAGTGGAAAGTATCCTAACAAACTTCTACAGATGTAGAGTGGAAAGTATCCTAACAAACTTATGTAGACGTTGAGTGGAAAGATTCCTTACAAACTTCTACAGATGTACAGTTGAATGTATCCTAACAATTTTCTGTAGATGTTCAGTGGATAGTATCCTAACAAACTTGTGTTGATGTTCAGGGGAAAGTAACCTAACAAACTTCTGTAGATGTACATAGGAAAGTATCCTAGCAAACTTCTGTAGGGGTACTGTGGAAAGTGTCCTAACAAACGTTTGTAGATGTACAGTGGAAAGTATCCTAACAAACTTCTAAAGATGTACAGTGGAAAGTATCCTAAGAAACGTCTGTAGAAGTTCAATGGAAAGAATACGAAAAATCTTCTGTAGATATTCTGTGTAAAGTATCCTAACAAAGTTCTCTTGATGTTCAGTGGAAAGTATCCTAACAAACTTGTATTGATGTTCAGGGGAAAGTAACCTAACAAACTTCTGTAGATGTACAGTGGAAAGTAGCCTAAAAAACTTCTGTAGATGTGTACCGGAAAGTATCCTAACAATCTTCTACAGATGTACAGTGGAAAGTATCCTAACAAACTTCTGAAGACGATTACTGGAAAGTGTCCTAACAAACTTCTGCAGATGTACAGTTGAAAGTATCCTAACAAACTTCTGTAAATGTACAGTGGAAAGTAACCAAACAAACTGCTGTAGATGTTCCGTGGAAATTATACTAAAAAACTTCTGTTGATGTTCTTTGGAAAGTATCATAACAAACTTCTACAAATGTTCAGTGGAAAGTATCCTTACAAACTTCTGTAGAGGTACAGTGGAAAGTAACCTACCAAACTTCTGTAGATGTACAGAGGAAAGTATCCTAGCAAACCTCTGTAGGGGTACAGTGGAAAGTATCCTAACAAACTTCTACAGATGTAGAGTGGAAAGTATCCTAACAAACTTCTGTAGACGTTGAGTGGAAAGTTTCCTTACAAACTTCTACAGATGTACAGTTGAATGTATCCTAACAAACTTCTGTAGATGTTCAGTGGATAGTATCCTAACAAAGTTGTGTTGATGTTCAGGGGAAAGTATCCTAACAAACTTCTACAGATGTACAGTGGAAAGTATCCTAACAAACTTCTGTAGATGTACAGTGGAAAGTAACCTAACAAACTTCCGTAGAAGTATACCGGAAAGTATCCTAACAAACTTCTAAAGATGTTCAGTGGAAAGTATCCTAACAAACTTGTGTTGATGTTCAGGTGAAAGTAACCTAACAAACTTCTGTAGATGTACAGTGGAAAGTATCCTAGCAAACGTCTGTAGGGGTACAGTGGAAAGTGTCCTAACAAACTTTTGTAGATGTACAGAGGAAATTATCCTAGCAAACTTCTGTAGGGGTACAGTGGAAAGTGTCCTAACAAACGTTTGTAGATGTACAGTGGAAAGAATCCTAACAAACTTCTAAAGATGTACAGTGGAAAGTATCCTAACAAACTTCTGTAGAAGTTCAATGGAAAGAATACGAAAAATCTTCTGTAGATATTCTGTGTAAAGTATCCTAACAAAGTTCTCTTGATGTTCAGTGGAAAGTATCCTAACAAACTTGTATTGATGTTCAGGGGAAAGTAACCTAACAAACCTCTGTAGATGTACAGTGGAAAGTAACCTAACAAACTTCTGCAGATGTACAGAGGAAAGTATCCTAGCAAACGTCTGTATGGGTACAGTGGAAAGTGTCCTAACAAACTTTTGTAGATGTACAGTGGAAAGTATCCTAACAAACTTCTAAAGATGTACAGTGGAAAGTATCCTAACAAACTTCTGTAGACGTTCAGTGGAAGGTTTCCTGACAAAGTTCTACAGATGTACAGTTGAAAGTATCCTAACAAACTTCTGCAGATGTTCAGTGGATTGTATCCTAACAAACTTGTGATGATGTTCAGGGGAAAGTAAGCTAACAAACTTCTGTAGATGTACAGTGGAAACTCTCCTAACAAACTGCTGCAGATGTTCAGTGGAAAGTGTCCTAACAAACTTCTGCAGATGTTCAGTGGAAAGAATTCTAACAAACTTGTGTTGATGTTCAGGGGAAAGTATCCTAACAAACTTCTGTAGATTTACAGTAGAAAGTAACCTAAGAAACTTCTGCAGATGCACAGTGGAAAGTGTCCTAACAAAATCCTGTTGATGTACAGTGGAAAGTATCCTAACAAACTTCTACAGATGGAGAGTGGAAAGTATCCTAACAAACTTCTGTAGACGTTGAGTGGAAAGTTTCCTTACAAACTTCTACAGATGTACAGTTGAATGTATCCTAACAAACCTCTGTAGATGTTCAGTGGATAGTATCCTAACAAACTTGTGTTGATGTTCAGGGGAAAGTAACCTAACAAACTTCTGTAGATGTACATAGGAAAGTATCCTAGCAAACTTCTGTAGGGGTACTGTGGAAAGTGTCCTAACAAACGTTTGTAGATGTACAGTGGAAAGTATCCTAACAAACTTCTAAAGATGTACAGTGGAAAGTATCCTAAGAAACTTCTGTAGAAGTTCAATGGAAAGAATACGAAAAATCTTCTGTAGATATTCTGTGTAAAGTATCCTAACAAAGTTCTCTTGATGTTCAGTGGAAAGTATCCTAACAAACTTGTATTGATGTTCAGGGGAAAGTAACCTAACAAAGATCTGTAGATGTACAGTGGAAACTCCCCTAACAAACTTCTGTGGATGTTCAGTGGAAAGTAGCATAACAGACTTCTTTATGTGTTCATTGGAAAGTATCCTAGCAAACTTCTGTAGAGGTACAGTGGAAAGTATCCTAACAAACTTCTGTAGAAGTACAGTGGATAGAATACGAAAAATCTTCTGTAGATATTCTGTGTAATGTATCCTAACAAAGTTCTGTAGATGTTCAGTGGAAAGTATCCTAATAAACTTGTGTTGATGTTCAGGGGAAAGTAACCTAACAAACTTCTGTAGATGTACAGTGGAAAGTAACCTAACAAACTTCCGTAGATGTATACTGGAAAGTATCCTAACAAACTTCTACAGATGTACAGTGGAAAGTATCCTAGCAAACTTCTGTAGAGGTACAGTGGAAAGTGTCCTAACAAACGTTTGTAGATGTATAGTGGAAACTCTCCTAACAGACTTCTGTGGATGTTCAGTGGAAAGTAGCATAACAGACTTCTGTATGTGTTCAGTGGAAAGTATCCTAGCAAACTTCTGTAGAGGTACAGTGGAAAGTATCCTAACAAATTTCTGTAGAAGTACAGTGTATAGAATACGAAAAATCTTCTGTAGATATTCTGTGTAATGTATCCTAACAAAGTTCTGTAGATGTTCAGTGGAAAGTATCCTAACAACTTGTGTTGATGTTCAGGGGAAAGTAACCTAACAAACTTCTGTAGATGTACATAGGAAAGTATCCTAGAAAACTTCTGTAGGGGTACAGTGGAAAGTGTCCTAACAAACGTTTGTAGATGTACAGTGGAAAGAATCCTAACAAACTTCTAAAGATGTACAGTGGAAAGTATCCTAACAAACTTCTGTAGAAGTTCAATGGAAAGAATACGAAAAATCTTCTGTAGATATTCTGTGTAAAGTATCCTAACAAAGTTCTCTTGATGTTCAGTGGAAAGTATCCTAACAAACTTGTATTGATGTTCAGGGGAAAGTAACCTAACAAACCTCTGTAGATGTACAGTGGAAAGTAACCTAACAAACTTCTGCAGATGTACAGAGGAAAGTATCCTAGCAAACGTCTGTATGGGTACAGTGGAAAGTGTCCTAACAAGCTTTTGTAGATGTACAGTGGAAAGTATCCAAACAAACTTCTAAAGATGTACAGTGGAAAGTATCCTAACAAACTTCTGTAGACGTTCAGTGGAAGGTTTCCTTACAAAGTTCTACAGATGTACAGTTGAAAGTATCCTAACAAAGTTCTGTAGATGTTCAGTGGATTGTATCCTAACAAACTTGTGATGATGTTCAGTGGAAAGTGTCCTAACAAACTTCTGCAGATGTTCAGTGGAAAGAATTCTAACAAACTTGTGTTGATGTTCAGGGGAAAGTATCCTAACAAACTTCTGTAGATTTACAGTAGAAAGTAACCTAACAAACTTCTGCAGATGCACAGTGGAAAGTGTCCTAACAAAATCCTGTTGATGTACAGTGGAAAGTATCCTAACAAACTTCTACAGATGTAGAGTGGAAAGTATCCTAACAAACTTCTGTAGACGTTGAGTGGAAAGTTTCCTTACAAACTTCTACAGATGTACAGTTGAATGTATCCTAACAAACTTCTGTAGATGTTCAGTGGATAGTATCCTAACAAACTTGTCTTGATGTTCAGGGGAAAGTAACCTAACAAACTTCTGTAGATGTACATAGGAAAGTATCCTAGCAAACCTCTGTAGGGGTACTGTGGAAAGTGTCCTAACAAACGTTTGTAGATGTACAGTGGAAAGTATCCTAACAAACTTCTAAAGATGTACAGTGGAAAGTATCCTAAGAAACTTCTGTAGAAGTTCAATGGAAAGAATACGAAAAATCTTCTGTAGATATTCCGTGTAAAGTATCCTAACAAAGTTCTCTTGATGTTCAGTGGAAAGTATCCTAACAAACTTGTATTGATGTTCAGGGGAAAGTAACCTAACAAACTTCTGTAGATGTACAGTGGAAAGTAACCTAAAAAACTTCTGTAGATGTATACCGGAAAGTATCCTAACAATCTTCTACAGATGTACAGTGGAAAGTATCCTAACAAACTTCTGTAGACGATTACTGGAAGGTATCCTAACAAACTTCTGCAGATGTACAGTTGAAAGTATCCTAACAAACTTCTGTAAATGTACAGTGGAAAGTAACCAAACAAACTGCTGTAGATGTTCCGTGGAAATTATACTAAAAAACTTCTGTTGATGTTCTTTGGAAAGTATCATAACAAACTTCTACAGATGTTCAGTGGAAAGTATCCTTACAAACTTCTGTAGAGGTACAGTGGAAAGTAACCTACCAAACTTCTGTAGATGTACAGAGGAAAGTATCCTAGCAAACCTCTGTAGGGGTACTGTGGAAAGTGTCCTAACAAACGTTTGTAGATGTACAGTGGACGGTATCCTAACAACCTTCTAAAGATGTACAGTGGAAAGTATCCTAACAAACTTGTGTTGATGTTCAGGGGAAAGTAACCTAACAAACTTCTGCAGATGTACATTTGAAAGTATCCTAACAAACTTCTGTAAATGTTCAGTGGAAAGTATCCTAACACACTTCTGAAGATGTTCAGACGAAAGTATCCTAACAAACTTCTGTAGTTGTTCAGTGAAACGTTTTCTAACAAATGTCTTTAGATGTTCAGTGGAATCTATCCTAACAAAGATCTGTAGATGTACAGTGGAAACTCTCCTAACAAACTTCTGTGGATGTTCAGTGGAAAGTATCCTATCAAACTTATGTAGAAGTACAGTGGATAGAACACGAAAAATCTTCTGTAGATATTCTGTGTAATGTATCCTAACAAAGTTCTGTAGATGTTCAGTGGAAAGTATCCTAACAAACTTGTGTTGATGTTCAGGGGAAAGTAACCTAACAAACTTCTGTAGATGTACAGTGGAAAGTAACCTAACAAACTTCCGTAGATGTACACCGGAACGTATCCTAACAAACTTCTACAGATGTACAGTGGAAAGTATCCTAGCAAACTTCTGTAGGGGTACAGTGGAAAGTGTCCTAACAAACTTTTGTAGATGTACAGTGGATAGTATCCTAGCAAACTTGTGTTGATGTTCAGGGGAAAGTAACCTAACAAACTTCTGTAGATGTACATAGGAAAGTATCCTAGCAAACTTCTGTAGGGGTACAGTGGAAAGTGTCCTAACAAACGTTTGTAGATGTACAGTGGAAAGAATCCTAACAAACTTCTAAAGATGTACAGTGGAAAGTATCCTAACAAACTTCTGTAGAAGTTCAATGGAAAGAATACGAAAAATCTTCTGTAGATATTCTGTGTAAAGTATCCTAACAAAGTTCTCTTGATGTTCAGTGGAAAGTATCCTAACAAACTTGTATTGATGTTCAGGGGAAAGTAACCTAACAAACCTCTGTAGATGTACAGTGGAAAGTAACCTAACAAACTTCTGCAGATGTACAGAGGAAAGTATCCTAGCAAACGTCTGTATGGGTACAGTGGAAAGTGTCCTAACAAGCTTTTGTAGATGTACAGTGGAAAGTATCCTAACAAACTTCTAAAGATGTACAGTGGAAAGTATCCTAACAAACTTCTGTAGACGTTCAGTGGAAGGTTTCCTTACAAAGTTCTACAGATGTACAGTTGAAAGTATCCTAACAAACTTCTGTAGATGTTCAGTGGATTGTATCCTAACAAACTTGTGATGATGTTCAGGGGAAAGTAACCAAACAAACTTCTGTAGATGTACAGTGGAAACTCTCCTAACAAACTGCTGCAGATGTTCAGTGGAAAGTGTCCTAACAAACTTCTGCAGATGTTCAATGGAAAGAATTCTAACAAACTTGTGTTGATGTTCAGGGGAAAGTATCCTAACAAACTTCTGTAGATTTACAGTAGAAAGTAACCTAACAAACTTCTGCAGATGCACAGTGGAAAGTGTCCTAACAAAATCCTGTTGATGTACAGTGGAAAGTATCCTAACAAACTTCTACAGATGTAGAGTGGAAAGTATCCTAACAAACTTCTGTAGACGTTGAGTGGAAAGTTTCCTTACAAACTTCTACAGATGTACAGTTGAATGTATCCTAACAAACTTCTGTAGATGTTCAGTGGATAGTATCCTAACAAACTTGTGTTGATGTTCAGGGGAAAGTAACCTAACAAACTTCTGTAGATGTAGATAGGAAAGTATCCTAGCAAACTTCTGTAGGGGTACTGTGGAAAGTGTCCTAACAAACGTTTGTAGATGTACAGTGGAAAGTATCCTAACAAACTTCTAAAGATGTACAGTGGAAAGTATCCTAAGAAACTTCTGTAGAAGTTCAATGGAAAGAATACGAAAAATCTTCTGTAGATATTCTGTGTAAAGTATCCTAACAAAGTTCTCTTGATGTTCAGTGGAAAGTATCCTAACAAACTTGTATTGATGTTCAGGGGAAAGTATCCTAACAAACTTCTGTAGACGATTACTGGAAAGTATCCTAACAAACTTCTGCAGATGTACAGTTGAAAGTATCCTAACAAACTTCTGTAAATGTACAGTGGAAAGTAACCAAACAAACTGCTGTAGGTGTTCCGTGGAAATTATACTAAAAAACTTCTGTTGATGTTCTTTGGAAAGTATCATAACAAACTTCTACAAATGTTCAGTGGAAAGTATCCTTACAAACTTCTGTAGAGGTACAGTGGAAAGTAACCTACCAAACTTCTGTAGATGTACAGAGGAAAGTATCCTAGCAAACCTCTGTAGGGGTACAGTGGAAAGTATCCTAACAAACTTCTTTAGACGTTGAGTGGAAAGTTTCCTTACAAACTTCTACAGATGTACAGTTGAATGTATCCTAACAAACTTCTGTAGATGTTCAGTGGATAGTATCCTAACAAACTTGTGTTGATGTTCAGGGGAAAGTAACATAACAAACTTCTGTAGATGTACATAGGAAAGTATCCTAGCAAACTTCTGTAGGGGTACTGTGGAAAGTGTCCTAACAAACGTTTGTAGATGTACAGTGGAAAGTATCCTAACAAACTTCTAAAGATGTACAGTGGAAAGTATCCTAAGAAACTTCTGTAGAAGTTGAATGGAAAGAATACGAAAAATCTTCTGTAGATATTCTGTGTAAAGTATCCTAACAAAGTTCTCTTGATGTTCAGTGGAAAGTATCCTAACAAATTTGTATTGATGTTCAGGGGAAAGTATCCTAACAAACTTCTGTAGATGTACAGTGGAAAGTAACCTAAAAAACTTCTGTAGATGTATACCGGAAAGTATCCTAACAATCTTCCACAGATGTACAGTGGAAAGTATCCTAACAAACTTCTGTAGACGATTACTGGAAAGTATCCTAACAAACTTCTGCAGATGTACAGTTGAAAGTATCCTAACAAACTTCTGTAAATGTACAGTGGAAAGTAACCAAACAAACTTCTGTAGATGTTCCGTGGAAATTATACTAAAAAACTTCTGTTGATGTTCTTTGGAAAGTATCATAACAAACTTCTACAGATGTTCAGTGGAAAATATCCTTACAAACTTCTGTAGAGGTACAGTGGAAAGTAACCTACCAAACTTCTGTAGATGTACAGAGGAAAGTATCCTAGCAAACCTCTGTAGGGGTACTGTGGAAAGTGTCCTAACAAACGTTTGTAGATGTACAGTGGAAAGTATCCTAACAAACTTGTGTTGATGTTCAGGGGAAAGTAACCTAACAAACTTCTGTAGATGTACAGTGGAAAGTAACCTAACAAACTTCCGTAGATGTATACCGGAAAGTATCCTAACAAACTTCTACAGATGTACATTGGAAAGTATCCTAACAAACTTCTGTAGACTTTCACTGGAAAGTATCCGAACAAACTTCTACAGATGTACATTTGAAAGTATCCTAACAAACTTCTGTAAATGTTCAGTGGAAAGTATCCTAACACACTTCTGAAGATGTTCAGTCGAAAGTATCCTAACAAACTTCTGTAGTTGTTCAGTGAAACGTTTTCTAACAAATGTCTTTAGATGTTCAGTGGACAGTGTCCTAACACACCTCTGTCGATGTTCAGTGGAAAGTATCCTAATAAACTAATGTAGATGTTCAGTGGAATCTATCCTAACAAAGATCTGTAGATGTACAGTGGAAACTCTCCTAACAAACTTCTGTGGATGTTCAGTGGAAAGTAGCATAACAGACTTCTGTATGTGTTCAGTGGAAAGTATCCTAGCAAACTTCTGTAGAGGTACAGTGGAAAGTATCCTAACAAACTTCTGTAGAAGTACAGTGGATAGAATACGAAAAATCTTCTGTAGATATTCTGTGTAATGTATCCTAACAAAGTTCTGTAGATGTTCAGTGGAAAGTATCCTAACAAACTTGTGTTGATGTTCAGGGGAAAGTAACCTAACAAACTTCTGTAGATGTACAGTGGAAAGTAACCTAACAAACTTCCGTAGATGTATACCGGAAAGTATCCTAACAAACTTCTACAGATGTACAGTGGAAAGTATCCTAACAAACTGCTGTAGATGTACAGTAGAAAGTGTCCTAACAAACGTTTGTAGATGTACTGTGGACAATATCCTAAGAAACTTCTAAAGATGTACAGTGGAAAGTATCCTAACAAACTTCTGTAGAAGTTCAATGGAAAGAATACGAAAAATCTTCTGCAGATATACTGTGTAAAGTATCCTAACAAAGTTCTGTAGATGTTCAGTGGAAAGTATCCTAACAAACTTGTGTTGATGTTTAGGGGAAAGTAGCCTAACAAAGTTCTGTAGATGTACAGTGGAAAGTAGCCTTACAAACTTCTGTAGATGTATACCGGAAAGTATCCTAACAAACTTCTACAGATGTACAGTTGAAAGTCTCCTAACAAAAGTCTGTAAATGTACAGTGGAAAGTAACCAAACAAACTGCTGTAGATGTTCAGTGGAAATTATCCTAAAAAACTTCTGTTGATGTTCTTTGGAAAGTACCCTTACAAACTTCTGTAGATGTACAGTGTTAAATATCCTAACAAACTTCTGTGGACGTACAGTGGAAAGTATCCTAACAAACGTCTTTAGATGTTCAGTGGACAGTGTCCTAACAAACTTCTGAAGATTTTCAGTAAAATGTATCCTATCAAACTTCTTTAGATGTTCAGTGGAAAGTGTCCTAACACACCTCTGTCGATGTTCAGTGGAAAGTATCCATATAAACAAATGTAGATGTTCAGTGGAACCTATTCTAACAAAGATCTGTAGATGTACAGTGGAAACTCTCCAAACAAACTTCTGTGGATGTTCAGTGGAAAGTAGCCTAACAGACTTCTGTAGGTGTTCAGTGGAATGTATCCTAGCAAACTTCTGTAGAGGTACAGTGGAAAGTATCCTAACAAACTTCTGTAGAAGTACAGTGGATAGAATACGAAAAATCTTCTGTAGATATTCTGTGTAATGTATCCTAACAAAGTTCTGTAGATGTTCAGTGGAAAGTATCCTAACAAACTTGTGTTGATGTTCAGGGGAAAGTAACCTAACAAACTTCTGTAGATGTACAGTGGAAAGTAACCTAACAAACTTCCGTAGATGTATACCGGAAAGTATCCTAACAAACTTCTACAGATGTACAGTGGAAAGTATCCGAACAAACTTCTGTAGATGTACAGTAGAAAGTGTCCTAACAAACGTTTGTAGATGTACAGTGGAAAGTATCCTAAGAAACTTGTGTTGATGTTCAGGTGAAAGTAACCTAACAAACTTCTGTAGATGTACAGTGTAAAGAATCCTAGCAAACTTCTGTAGGGGTGCAGTGGAAAGTGTCCTAACAAACTTTTGTAGATGTACAGAGTAAAGTATCCTAGCAAACTTCTGTAGGGGTACTGTGGAAAGTGTCCTAACAAACTTTTGTAGATGTACAGAGGAAAGTATCCTAGCAAACTTCTGTAGGGGTACAGTGGAAAGTGTCCTAACAAACGTTTGTAGATGTACAGTGGAAAGAATCCTAACAAACTTCTAAAGATGTACAGTGGAAAGTATCCTAACAAACTTCTGTAGAAGTTCAATGGAAAGAATACGAAAAATCTTCTGTAGATATTCTGTGTAAAGTATCCTAACAAAGTTCTCTTGATGTTCCGTGGAAAGTATCCTAACAAACTTGTATTGATGTTCAGGGGAAAGTAACCTAACAAACTTCTGTAGATGTATAGTGGGAAGTAACCTAACAAACTTCTGCAGATGTACAGAGGAAAGTATCCTAGCAAACGTCTGTATGGGTACAGTGGAAAGTGTCCTAACAAACTTTTGTAGATGTACAGTGGAAAGTATCCTAACAAACTTCTAAAGATGTACAGTGGAAAGTATCCTAACAAACTTCTGTAGACATTCAGTGGAAGGTTTCCTTACAAAGTTCTACAGATGTACAGTTGAAAGTATCCTAACAAACTTCTGTAGATGTTCAGTGGATTGTATCCTAACAAACTTGTGAAGATGTTCAGGGGAAAGTAACCTAACAAACTTCTGTAGATGTACAGTGGAAACTCTCCTAACAAACCTCTGCAGATGTTCAGTGGAAAGCGTCCTAACAAACTTCTGCAGATGTTCAGTGGAAAGAATTCTAACAAACTTGTGTTGATGTTCACGGGAAAGTATCCTAACAAACTTCTGTAGATTTACAGTAGAAAGTAACCTAACAAACTTCTGCAGATGTATAGTGGAAAGTATCCTAATAAACTTCTACAGATGCACAGTGGAAAGTGTCCTAACAAAATCCTGTTGATGTACAGTGGAAAGTATCCTAACAAACTTCTACAGATATAGAGTGGAAAGTATCCTAACAAACTTCTGTAGACGTTGAGTGGAAAGTTTCCTTACAAACTTCTACAGATGTACAGTTGAATGTATCCTAACAAACTTCTGTAGAAGTTCAGTGGATAGTATCCTAACAAACTTGTGTTGATTTTCAGGGGAAAGTAACCTAACAAACTTCTGTAGATGTACAAAGGAAAGTATCCTAGCAAACTTCTGTAGGGGTACTGTGGAAAGTGTCCTAACAAACTTTTGTAGATATACAGTGGAAAGTATCCTAACAAACTTCTAAAGATGTACAGTGGAAAGTATCCTAACAAACTTCTGTAGACGTTCAGTGGAAGGTTTCCTTACAAAGTTCTACAAATGTACAGTTGAAAGTATCCTAACAAACGTCTGTAGATGTTCAGTGGATTGTATCCTAACAAACTTGTGAAGATGTTCAGGGGAAAGTAACCTAACAAACTTCTGTAGATGTACAGTGGAAACTCTCCTAACAAACCTCTGCAGATGTTCAGTGGAAAGCGTCCTAACAAACTTCTGCAGATGTTCAGTGGAAGGAATTCTAACAAACTTGTGTTGATGTTCACGGGAAAGTATCCTAACAAACTTCTGTAGATTTACAGTAGAAAGTAACCTAACAAACTTCTGCAGATGTATAGTGGAAAGTATCCTAATAAACTTCTACAGATGCACAGTGGAAAGTGTCCTAACAAAATCCTGTTGATGTACAGTGGAAAGTATCCTAACAAACTTCTACAGATATAGAGTGGAAAGTATCCTAACAAACTTCTGTAGACGTTGAGTGGAAAGTTTCCTTACAAACTTCTACAGATGTACAGTTGAATGTATCCTAACAAACTTCTGTAGAAGTTCAGTGGATAGTATCCTAACAAACTTGTGTTGATTTTCAGGGGAAAGTAACCTAACAAACTTCTGTAGATGTACAAAGGAAAGTATCCTAGCAAACTTCTGTAGGGGTACTGTGGAAAGTGTCCTAACAAACATTTGTAGATGTACAGTGGAAAGTATCCTAACAAACTTCTAAAGATGTACAGTGGAAAGTATAATAAGAAACTTCTGTAGAAGTTCAATGGAAAGAATACGAAAAATCTGCTGTAGATATTCTGTGTAAAGTATCCTAACAAAGTTCTCTTGATGTTCAGTGGAAAGTATCCTAACAAACTTGTATTGATGTTCAGGGGAAAGTAACCTAACAAACTTCTGTAGATGTACAGTGGAAAGTAACCTAAAAAACTTCTGTAGATGTATACCGGAAAGCATCCTAACAAACTTCTGTAGACGATTACTGGAAAGTATCCTAACAAACTTCTACAGATGTACAGTTGAAAGTATCCTAACAAACGTCTGTAAATGTACAGTGGAAAGTAACCAAACAAACTTCTGTAGATGTTGAGTGGAAATTATCCTAAAAAATTTCTGTTAATGTTCTTTGGAAAGTATCATAACAAACTTCTGTAGAGGTTCAGTGGAAAGTTTCCTTACAAACTTCTACAGATGTACAGTTGAAAGTATCCTAAGAATCTTCTGTAGATGTCCAGTGGATAGTATCCTAACAAACTTGTGTTGATGTTCAGGGGAAAGTAACCTAACAAACTTCTGTAGATGGACAGAGGAAAGTATCCTAATAAACTTCTAAAGATGTAGAGTGGAAAGTATCCTAACAAACTTCTGTAGACGTTGAGTGGAAAGTTTCCTTAGAAACTTCTACAGATGTACAGTTGAATGTATCCTAACAAACTTCTGTAGATGTTCAGTGGATAGTATCCTAACAAACTTGTGTTGATGTTCAGGGGAAAGTAACCTAACAAACTTCTGTAGATGTACATAGGAAAGTATCCTAGCAAACTTCTGTAGGGGTACTGTGGAAAGTGTCCTAACAAACGTTTGTAGATGTACAGTGGAAAGTATCCTAACAAACTTCTAAAGATGTGCAGTGGAAAGTATCCTAACAAACCTCTGTAGATGTATAGTGGAAAGTATCCTAAGAAATTTCTACAGATGTACTGTGGAAAGTGTCCTAACAAACTTCTTCAGACGTACTGTGGAAAGTATCTTAACAAACTTCTGTAGACGTTCAGCGGAATATTTCCTAACAAACTTCTACAGATGTACAGTGGTAAGTAACCTAACAAACTTCTGTAGATGTATAGTGGAAAGTATCCTGATAACCTTCTACAGATGCACAGTGGAAAGTGTCCTAACAATCTTCTACAGATGTACAGTGGAAAGTATCCTAACAAACTTCTGTAGACGTTTACTGGAAAGTATCCTAACAAACTTCTACAGATGTACAGTTGAAAGTATCCTAACAAACGTCTGTAAATGTACAGTGGAAAGTAACCAAACAAAGTTCTGTACATGTTGAGTGGAAATTATCGTAAAAAACTTCTGTTGATGTTGTTTGGAAAGTATCATAACAAACTTTTACGGATGTACAGTGGAAAGTGTCCTAACAAACTTCTGTAGAGGTTCAGTGGAAAGTTTCCTTTCAAACTTCTACAGATGTACAGTTGAAAGTATCCTAAGAAACTTCTGTAGGTGTTCAGTGGATAGTATCCTAACAAACTTGTGTTGATGTTCAGGGGAAAGTAACCTAACAAACTTCTGTAGATGTACAGAGGAAAGTATCCTAGCAAACGTCTGTAGGGGTACAGTGGAAAGTGTCCTAACAAACTTTTGTAGATGTACAGTGGAAAGTATCCGAACAATCTTCTAAAGATGTACAGTTTAAAGTATCCTAACAAACTTCTGTAGAAGTATAGCACAAAGTATCCTAACAAACTTCTATAGATGTTCAGTGGAAAGTAACCTAACAAACTTCTGTAGATTTACAGAGGAAAGTCTCCTAGCAAACGTCTGTAGGGGTACAGTGGAAAGTGTCCTAACAAACTTTTGTAGATGTACAGTGGAATGTATCCGAACAATCTTCTAAAGATGTACAGTTGAAAGTTTCCTAACAAACTTCTGTAGAAGTATAGCGCAAAGTGTCCTAACAAACTTCTATAGATGTTCAGTGGAAAGTAACCTAACAAACTTCTGTAGATTTACAGAGGAAAGTATCCTAGCAAACTTCTGTAGGGGCACAGTGGAAAGTATCCTAACAAACTTTTGTAGATGTACAGTGGATAGTATCCTAGCAAACTTGTGTTGATGTTCAGGGGAAAGTAACCTAACAAACTTCTGTAGATGTACACAGGAAAGTATCCTAGCAAACCTCTGTAGGGATACTGTGGAAAGTGTCCTAACAAACGTTTGAAGATGTACAGTGGAAAGTATCCTAACAAACTTCTGTAGAAGTTCAATGGAAAGAATACGAAAAATCTTCTGTAGATATTCTGTGTAAAGTATCCTAACAAAGTTCTCTTGATGTTCAGTGGAAAGTATCCTAACAAACTTCTGTAGATGTACAGTGGAAAGCATCCTATCAAACTTCTACAGATTTACAGTGGAAAGTATCCTAATAAACTTCTACAGATGCACAGTGGAAAGTGTCCTAACAAACTTCTGTTGATGTACCGTGGAAAGTATCCTAACAAATTTCTACAGATTTACAGTGGAAAGTATCCTAACAAACTTCTGTAGGGGTACTGTGGAAAGTGTCCTAACAAACGTTTGTAGATGTACAGTGGAAAGTATCCTAACAAACTTCTAAAGATGTACAGTGGAAAGTATCCTAACAAACCTCTGTAGATGTATAGTGGAAAGTATCCTAAGAAATTTCTACAGATGTACTGTGGAAAGTGTCCTAACAAACTTCTTCAGACGTACTGTGGAAAGTATCTTAACAAACTTCTGTAGACGTTCAGCGGAATATTTCCTAACAAACTTCTACAGATGTACAGTGGAAAGTAACCTAACAAACTTCTGTAGATGTATAGTGGAAAGTATCCTGATAACCTTCTACAGATGCACAGTGGAAAGTGTCCTAACAATCTTCTACAGATGTACAGTGGAAAGTATCCTAACAAACTTCTGTAGACGTTTACTGGAAAGTATCCTAACAAACTTCTACAGATGTACAGTTGAAAGTATCCTAACAAACGTCTGTAAATGTACAGTGGAAAGTAACCAAACAAAGTTCTGTACATGTTGAGTGGAGATTATCGTAAAAAACTTCTGTTGATGTTGTTTGGAAAGTATCATAACAAACTTTTACGGATGTACAGTGGAAAGTGTCCTAACAAACTTCTGTAGAGGTTCAGTGGAAAGTTTCCTTTCAAACTTCTACAGATGTACAGTTGAAAGTATCCTAAGAAACTTCTGTAGGTGTTCAGTGGATAGTATCCTAACAAACTTGTGTTGATGTTCAGGGGAAAGTAACCTAACAAACTTCTGTAGATGTACAGAGGAAAGTATCCTAGCAAACGTCTGTAGGGGTACAGTGGAAAGTGTCCTAACAAACTTTTGTAGATGTACAGTGGAAAGTATCCGAACAATCTTCTAAAGATGTTCAGTTTAAAGTATCCTAAGAAACTTCTGTAGAAGTATAGCACAAAGTATCCTAACAAACTTCTATAGATGTTCAGTGGAAAGTAACCTAACAAACTTCTGTAGATTTACAGAGGAAAGTCTCCTAGCAAACGTCTGTAGGGGTACAGTGGAAAGTGTCCTAACAAACTTTTGTAGATGTACAGTGGAATGTATCCGAACAATCTTCTAAAGATGTACAGTTGAAAGTTTCCTAACAAACTTCTGTAGAAGTATAGCGCAAAGTGTCCTAACAAACTTCTATAGATGTTCAGTGGAAAGTAACCTAACAAACTTCTGTAGATTTACAGAGGAAAGTATCCTAGCAAACTTCTGTAGGGGCACAGTGGAAAGTATCCTAACAAACTTTTGTAGATGTACAGTGGATAGTATCCTAGCAAACTTGTGTTGATGTTCAGGGGAAAGTAACCTAACAAACTTCTGTAGATGTACACAGGAAAGTATCCTAGCAAACCTCTGTAGGGATACTGTGGAAAGTGTCCTAACAAACGTTTGAAGATGTACAGTGGAAAGTATCCTAACAAACTTCTGTAGAAGTTCAATGGAAAGAATACGAAAAATCTTCTGTAGATATTCTGTGTAAAGTATCCTAACAAAGTTCTCTTGATGTTCAGTGGAAAGTATCCTAACAAACTTCTGTAGATGTACAGTGGAAAGCATCCTATCAAACTTCTACAGATTTACAGTGGAAAGTATCCTAATAAACTTCTACAGATGCACAGTGGAAAGTGTCCTAACAAACTTCTGTTGATGTAACGTGGAAAGTATCCTAACAAATTTCTACAGATTTACAGTGGAAAGTATCCTAACAAACATCTGTAGACGTTCAGAGGAACGTTTCCTTACAAACTTCTACAGATGTACAGTTGAATGTATCCTAACAAACATCTGTATATGTTCAGTGGATAGTATCCTAACAAACTTGTGTTGATGTTCAGGGGAAAGTAACCTAACAAACTTCTGTAGATGTACATAGGAAAGTATCCTAGCAAACTTCTGTAGGGGTACTGTGGAAAGTGTCCTAACAAACGTTTGTAGATGTACAGTGGAAAGTATCCTAACAAACTTCTAAAGATGTACAGTAGAAAGTATCCTAACAAACTTCTGTAGAAGTATAACGCAAAGTATCCTAACAAACTTCTATAGATGTTCAGTGGAAAGTAACCTAACAAACTTCTGTAGATGTACAGTGGATAGTATCCTAGCAAACTTGTGTTGATGTTCAGGGGAAAGTAACCTAACAAACTTCTGTAGATGTACATAGGAAAGTATCCTAGCAAACCTCTGTAGGGGTACTGTGGAAAGTGTCCTAACAAACGTTTGAAGATGTACAGTGGAAAGTATCCTAACAAACTTCTAAAGATGTACAGTGGAAAGTATCCTAATAAACTTCTGTAGAAGTTCAATGGATAGAATACGAAAAATCTTCTGTAGATATTCTGTGTAAGGTGTCCTAACAAAGTTCTCTTGATGTTCAGTGGAAAGTATCCTAACACACTTGTATTGATGTTCAGGGGAAAGTAACCTAACAAACTTCTGTAGATGTACAGTGGAAAGTAACCTAAAAAACTTCTGTACATGTATACCGGAAAGTATCCTAACAATCTTCTACAGATGTACAGTGGAAAGTATCCTAACAAACGTCTGTAAATGTACAGTGGAAAGTATCCTAACAAACTTGTGTTGATTGTCAGGCGAAAGTAACCTAACAAACTTCTGTAGATGTACAGAGGAAAGTATCCTAGCAAACTTCTGTAGAGGTACAGTGGAAAGCGTCCTAACAAACTTTTGTAGATGTACAGTGGAAAGTATCCTAACAAACTTCTGTAGATGTTCAGTGGATTGTATCGAAACAAACTTGTGATGATGTTCATGGGAAAGTAACCTAACAAACTTCTGTATATGTACAGTGGAAACTCTCCTAACAAACTGCTGCAGATGTTCAGTGGAAAGTGTCCTAACAAACTTCTGTAGATGTTCAGTGGAAAGAATTCTCACAAACTTGTGTTGATGTTCAGGGGAACGTAACCTAATAAACTTGTGTTGATGTTCAGGGGAAAGTATCCTAACAAACTTCTGTAGATTTACAGTGGAAAGTAACCTAACAAACTTCTGTAGATGTATAGTGGAAAGTATCCGAATAAACTTCTACAGATGCACAGTGGAAAGTGTCCTAACAAACTTCTGTTGATGTATAGTGGAAAGTATCCTAATAAACTTCTACAGATGCACAGTGCAAAGTGTCCTAACAAACTTCTGTTGATGTATAGTGGAAAGTATCCTAATAAACTTCTACAGATGCACAGTGGAAAGTGTCCTAACAAACTTCTACAGATGTACAGTTGAAAGTATCCTAACAAACGTCTGTAAATGTGCAGTGGAAAGTAACCAAACAAAGTTCTGTAGATGATGAGTGGAAATTATCGTAAAAAACTTCTGTTGATGTTCTTTGGAAAGTATCATAACAAACTTCTACAGATGTACAGTGGAAAGTGTCATAACAAACTTGTGTAGATGTACAGAGGAAAGTATCCTAGCAAACGTTTGTAGAGGTACAGTGGAAAGTATCCTAACAAACTTCTAAAGATGTACAGTGGAAAGTATCCTAACAAACTTCTGTAGACGTTCAGTGGAAAGTTTCCTTAATAACTTCTACAGATGCACAGTTGAAAGTATCCTAACAAACTTCTGTAGATGTTCAGTGGATTGTATCGAACAAACTTGTGATGATGTTCATGGGAAAGTAACCTAACAAACTTCTGTATATGTACAGTGGAAACTCTCCTAACAAACTGCTGCAGATGTTCTGTGGAAAGTGTCCTAACAAACTTCTGTAGATGTTCAGTGGAAAGAATTCTCACAAACTTGTGTTGATGTTCAGGGGAATGTAACCTAACAAACTTGTGTTGATGTTCAGGGGAAAGTATCCTAACAATCTTCTACAGATGTACAGTGGAAAGTATCCTAACAAACGTCTGTAAATGTACAGTGGAAAGTATCCTAACAAACTTGTGTTGATGTTCAGGCGAAAGTAACCTAACAAACTTCTGTAGATGTACAGAGGAAAGTATCCTAGCAAACTTCTGTAGAGGTACAGTGGAAAGCGTCCTAACAAACTTTTGTAGATGTACAGTGGAAAGTATCCTAACAAACTTCTGTAGACGTTCAGTGGAAAGTTTCCTTACAAACTTCTACAGATGTACAGTTGAAAGTATCCTAACAAACTTCTGTAGATGTTCAGTGGATTGTATCGAAACAAACTTGTGATGATGTTCATGGGAAAGTAACCTAACAAACTTCTGTATATGTACAGTGGAAACTCTCCTAACAAACTGCTGCAGATGTTCAGTGGAAAGTGTCCTAACAAACTTCTGTAGATGTTCAGTGGAAAGAATTCTCACAAACTTGTGTTGATGTTCAGGGGAACGTAACCTAACAAACTTGTGTTGATGTTCAGGGGAAAGTATCCTAACAAACTTCTGTAGATTTACAGTGGAAAGTAACCTAACAAACTTCTGTAGATGTATAGTGGAAAGTATCCGAATAAACTTCTACAGATGCACAGTGCAAAGTGTCCTAACAAACTTCTGTTGATGTATAGTGGAAAGTATCCTAATAAACTTCTACAGATGCACAGTGGAAAGTGTCCTAACAAACTTCTACAGATGTACAGTTGAAAGTATCCTAACAAACGTCTGTAAATGTGCAGTGGAAAGTAACCAAACAAAGTTCTGTAGATGATGAGTGGAAATTATCGTAAAAAACTTCTGTTGATGTTCTTTGGAAAGTATCATAACAAACTTCTACAGATGTACAGTGGAAAGTGTCATAACAATCTTCTGTAGATGTACAGAGGAAAGTATCCTAGGAAACTTTTGTAGAGGTACAGTGGAAAGTATCCTAACAAACTTCTAAAGATGTACAGTGGAAAGTATCCTAACAAACTTCTGTAGACGTTCAGTGGAAAGTTTCCTTAATAACTTCTACAGATGCACAGTTGAAAGTATCCTAACAAACTTCTGTAGATGTTCAGTGGATTGTATCGAACAAACTTGTGATGATGTTCATGGGAAAGTAACCTAACAAACTTCTGTATATGTACAGTGGAAACTCTCCTAACAAACTGCTGCAGATGTTCAGTGGAAAGTGTCCTAACAAACTTCTGTAGATGTTCAGTGGAAAGAATTCTCACAAACTTGTGTTGATGTTCAGGGGAACGTAACCTAACAAACTTGTGTTGATGTTCAGGGGAAAGTATCCTAACAAACTTCTGTAGATTTACAGTGGAAAGTAACCTAAGAAACATCTGTAGATGTATAGTGGAAAGTATCCGAATAAACTTCTACAGATGCACAGTGGAAAGTGTCCTAACAAACTTCTGTTGATGTATAGTGGAAAGTATCCTAATAAACTTCTACAGATGCACAGTGGAAAGTGTCCTAACAAACTTCTACAGATTTCCAGTGGAAAGTATCCTAACAAACCTCTACAGATGTACAGTGGAAAGTATCCTAACAAACTTCTGTAGAAGTTCAGTGGAAAATTTCCTTACAAACTTCTACAGATGTACAGTTGAAAGTATCCTAAGAAACTTCTGTAGATATTCAGTGGATGGTATCCTAACAAACTTGTGTTGATGTTCAGGGGAAAGTAACCTAACAAACTTCTGTAGTTGTACATAGGAAAGTAACCTAGCAAACTTCTGTAGGGGTACTGTGGAAAGTGTCCTAACAAATGTTTGTAGATGTACAGTGGAAAGTATCCTAACAAACTTCTAAAGATGTACAGTGGAAAGTATCCTAACAAACTTCTGTAGAAGTTCAATGGAAAGAATACGAAAAATCTTCTGTAGATATTCTGTGTAAAGTATCCTAACAAAGTTCTCTTGATGTTCAGTGGAAAGTATCCTAACAAACTTGTGTTGATGTTCAGGGGAATGTATCCTAACAAACTTCTGTACATGTACAGTGGAAAGTGTCCTAACAAACTTCTGTTGATCTCCAGTGGAAAGTATCCTAACAAACTTGTGTTGATGTTCAGTGGAAAGTTTCCTTACAAACTTCTACAGATGTACAGTTGAAAGTATCCTAACAAACGTCTGTAAATGTACAGTGGAAAGTATCCTAACAAACTTGTGTTGATGTTCAGGCGAAAGTAACCTAACAAACTTCTGTAGATGTACAGAGGAAAGTATCCTAGCAAACGTCTGTAGAGGTACAGTGGAAAGCGTCCTAACAAACTTTTGTAGATGTACAGTGGAAAGTATCCTAACAAACTTCTAAAGATGTACAGTGGAAAGTATCCTAACAAACTTCTATAGACGTTCAGTGGAAAGTTTCCTTACAAACTTCTACAGATGTACAGTTGAAAGTATCCTAAGAAACTTCTGTAGATGTTCAGTGGATAGTATTCTAACAAACATGTGTTGATGTTCAGGGGAAAGTAACCTAACAAACTTCAGTAGATGTACAGAGGAAAGTATCCTAGCAAACTTCTGTAGAGGTACAGTGGAAACGTCCTAACAAACTTTTGTAGATGTACAGTGGAAAGTATCCTAACAAACTTCTAAAGATGTACAGTGGAAAGTATCCTAACAAACTTCTGTAGATGTTCAGTGGAAAGAATTCTCACAAACTTGTGTTGATGTTCAGGGGAACGTAACCTAACAAACTTGTGTTGATGTTCAGGGGAAAGTATCCTAACAATCTTCTACAGATGTACAGTGGAAAGTATCCTAACAAACGTCTGTAAATGTACAGTGGAAAGTATCCTAACAAACTTGTGTTGATGTTCAGGCGAAAGTAACCTAACAAACTTCTGTAGATGTACAGAGGAAAGTATCCTAGCAAACTTCTGTAGAGGTACAGTGGAAACCGTCCTAACAAACTTTTGTAGATGTACAGTGGAAAGTATCCTAACAAACTTCTGTAGACGTTCAGTGGAAAGTTTCCTTACAAACTTCTACAGATGTACAGTTGAAAGTATCCTAACAAACTTCTGTAGATGTTCAGTGGATTGTATCGAAACAAACTTGTGATGATGTTCATGGGAAAGTAACCTAACAAACTTCTGTATATGTACAGTGGAAACTCTCCTAACAAACTGCTGCAGATGTTCAGTGGAAAGTGTCCTAACAAACTTCTGTAGATGTTCAGTGGAAAGAATTCTCACAAACTTGTGTTGATGTTCAGGGGAACGTAACCTAACAAACTTGTGTTGATGTTCAGGGGAAAGTATCCTAACAAACTTCTGTAGATTTACAGTGGAAAGTATCCTAACAAACTTCTGTAGATGTATAGTGGAAAGTATCCGAATAAACTTCTACAGATGCACAGTGGAAAGTGTCCTAACAAACTTCTGTTGATGTATAGTGGAAAGTATCCTAATAAACTTCTACAGATGCACAGTGGAAAGTGTCGTAACAAACTTCTGTTGATGTATAGTGGAAAGTATCCTAATAAACTTCTACAGATGCACAGTGGAAAGTGTCCTAACAAACTTCTACAGATGTACAGTTGAAAGTATCCTAACAAACGTCTGTAAATCTGCAGTGGAAAGTAACCAAACAAAGTTCTGTAGATGATGAGTGGAAATTATCGTAAAAAACTTCTGTTGATGTTCTTTGGAAAGTATCATAACAAACTTCTACAGATGTACAGTGGAAAGTGTCATAACAAACTTCTGTAGATGTACAGAGGAAAGTATCCTAGGAAACTTTTGTAGAGGTACAGTGGAAAGTATCCTAACAAACTTCTAAAGATGTACAGTGGAAAGTATCCTAACAAACTTCTGTACACGTTCAGTGGAAAGTTTCCTTAATAACTTCTACAGATGCACAGTTGAAAGTATCCTAACAAACTTCTGTAGATGTTCAGTGGATTGTATCGAACAAACTTGTGATGATGTTCATGGGAAAGTAACCTAACAAACTTCTGTATATGTACAGTGGAAACTCTCCTAACAAACTGCTGCAGATGTTCAGTGGAAAGTGTCCTAACAAACTTCTGTAGATGTTCAGTGGAAAGAATTCTCACAAACTTGTGTTGATGTTCAGGGGAACGTAACCTAACAAACTTGTGTTGATGTTCAGGGGAAAGTATCCTAACAAACTTCTGTAGATTTACAGTGGAAAGTAACCTAAGAAACATCTGTAGATGTATAATGGAAAGTATCCGAATAAACTTCTACAGATGCACAGTGGAAAGTGTCCTAACAAACTTCTGTTGATGTATAGTGGAAAGTATCCTAATAAACTTCTACAGATGCACAGTGGAAAGTGTCCTAACAAACTTCTACAGATGTCCAGTGGAAAGTATCCTAACAAACCTCTACAGATGTACAGTGGAAAGTATCCTAACAAACTTCTGTAGAAGTTCAGTGGAAAATTTCCTTACAAACTTCTACAGATGTACAGTTGAAAGTATCCTAAGAACCTTCTGTAGATATTCAGTGGATGGTATCCTAACAAACTTGTGTTGATGTTCAGGGGAAAGTAACCTAACAAACTTCTGTAGTTGTACATAGGAAAGTAACCTAGCAAACTTCTGTAGGGGTACTGTGGAAAGTGTCCTAACAAACGTTTGTAGATGTACAGTGGAAAGTATCCTAACAAACTTCTAAAGATGTACAGTGGAAAGTATCCTAACAAACTTCTGTAGAAGTTCAATGGAAAGAATACGAAAAATCTTCTGTAGATATTCTGTGTAAAGTATCCTAACAAAGTTCTCTTGATGTTCAGTGGAAAGTATCCTAACAAACTTGTGTTGATGTTCAGGGGAATGTATCCGAACAAACTTCTGTACATGTACAGTGGAAATTGTCCTAACAAACTTCTGTTGATCTCCAGTGGAAAGTATCCTAACAAACTTGTGTTGATGTTCAGTGGAAAGTTTCCTTACAAACTTCTACAGATGTACAGTTGAAAGTATCCTAACAAACGTCTGTAAATGTACAGTGGAAAGTATCCTAACAAACTTGTGTTGATGTTCAGGCGAAAGTAACCTAACAAACTTCTGTAGATGTACAGAGGAAAGTATCCTAGCAAACGTCTGTAGAGGTACAGTGGAAAGCGTCCTAACAAACTTTTGTAGATGTACAGTGGAAAGTATCCTAACAAACTTCTAAAGATGTACAGTGGAAAGTATCCTAACAAACTTCTATAGACGTTCAGTGGAAAGTTTCCTTACAAACTTCTACAGATGTACAGTTGAAAGTATCCTAAGAAACTTCTGTAGATGTTCAGTGGATAGTATTCTAACAAACATGTGTTGATGTTCAGGGGAAAGTAACCTAACAAACTTCTGTAGATGTACAGAGGAAAGTATCCTAGCAAACTTCTGTAGAGGTACAGTGGAAACGTCCTAACAAACTTTTGTAGATGTACAGTGGAAAGTATCCTAACAAAATTCTAAAGATGTACAGTGGAAAGTATCCTAACAAACTTCTGTAGATGTTCAGTGGATTGTATCGAAACAAACTTGTGATGATGTTCATGGGAAAGTAACCTAACAAACTTCTGTATATGTACAGTGGAAACTCTCCTAACAAACTGCTGCAGATGTTCAGTGGAAAGTGTCCTAACAAACTTCTGTAGATGTTCAGTGGAAAGAATTCGCACAAACTTGTGTTGATGTTCAGGGGAACGTAACCTAACAAACTTGTGTTGATGTTCAGGGGAAAGTATCCTAACAAACTTCTGTAGATTTACAGTGGAAGGTAACCTAACAAACTTCTGTAGATGTATAGTGGAAAGTATCCGAATAAACTTCTACAGATGCACAGTGGAAAGTGTCCTAACAAACTTCTGTTGATGTATAGTGGAAAGTATCCTAATAAACTTCTACAGATGCACAGTGCAAAGTGTCCTAACAAACTTCTGTTGATGTATAGTGGAAAGTATCCTAATAAACTTCTACAGATGCACAGTGGAAAGTGTCCTAACAAACGTCTGTAAATGTACAGTGGAAAGTAACCAAACAAAGTTCTGTAGATGATGAGTGGAAATTATCGTAAAAAACTTCTGTTGATGTTCTTTGGAAAGTATCATAACAAACTTCTACAAATGTTCAGTGGAAAGTGTCCTAACAAACTTCTGTAGATGTTCAGTGGAAAGAATTCTCACAAACTTGTGTTGATGTTCAGGGGAACGTAACCTAACAAACTTGTGTTGATGTTCAGGGGAAAGTATCCTAACAATCTTCTACAGATGTACAGTGGAAAGTATCCTAACAAACGTCTGTAAATGTACAGTGGAAAGTATCCTAACAAACTTGTGTTGATGTTCAGGCGAAAGTAACCTAACAAACTTCTGTAGATGTACAGAGGAAAGTATCCTAGCAAACTTCTGTAGAGGTACAGTGGAAAGCGTCCTAACAAACTTTTGTAGATGTACAGTGGAAAGTATCCTAACAAACTTCTGTAGACGTTCAGTGGAAAGTTTCCTTACAAACTTCTACAGATGTACAGTTGAAAGTATCCTAACAAACTTCTGTAGATGTTCAGTGGATTGTATCGAAACAAACTTGTGATGATGTTCATGGGAAAGTAACCTAACAAACTTCTGTATATGTACAGTGGAAACTCTCCTAACAAACTGCTGCAGATGTTCAGTGGAAAGTGTCCTAACAAACTTCTGTAGATGTTCAGTGGAAAGAATTCTCACAAACTTGTGTTGATGTTCAGGGGAACGTAACCTAACAAACTTGTGTTGATGTTCAGGGGAAAGTATCCTAACAAACTTCTGTAGATTTACAGTGGAAAGTATCCTAACAAACTTCTGTAGATGTATAGTGGAAAGTATCCGAATAAACTTCTACAGATGCACAGTGGAAAGTGTCCTAACAAACTTCTGTTGATGTATAGTGGAAAGTATCCTAATAAACTTCTACAGATGCACAGTGGAAAGTGTCGTAACAAACTTCTGTTGATGTATAGTGGAAAGTATCCTAATAAACTTCTACAGATGCACAGTGGAAAGTGTCCTAACAAACTTCTACAGATGTACAGTTGAAAGTATCCTAACAAACGTCTGTAAATCTGCAGTGGAAAGTAACCAAACAAAGTTCTGTAGATGATGAGTGGAAATTATCGTAAAAAACTTCTGTTGATGTTCTTTGGAAAGTATCATAACAAACTTCTACAGATGTACAGTGGAAAGTGTCATAACAAACTTCTGTAGATGTACAGAGGAAAGTATCCTAGGAAACTTTTGTAGAGGTACAGTGGAAAGTATCCTAACAAACTTCTAAAGATGTACAGTGGAAAGTATCCTAACAAACTTCTGTACACGTTCAGTGGAAAGTTTCCTTAATAACTTCTACAGATGCACAGTTGAAAGTATCCTAACAAACTTCTGTAGATGTTCAGTGGATTGTATCGAACAAACTTGTGATGATGTTCATGGGAAAGTAACCTAACAAACTTCTGTATATGTACAGTGGAAACTCTCCTAACAAACTGCTGCAGATGTTCAGTGGAAAGTGTCCTAACAAACTTCTGTAGATGTTCAGTGGAAAGAATTCTCACAAACTTGTGTTGATGTTCAGGGGAACGTAACCTAACAAACTTGTGTTGATGTTCAGGGGAAAGTATCCTAACAAACTTCTGTAGATTTACAGTGGAAAGTAACCTAAGAAACATCTGTAGATGTATAATGGAAAGTATCCGAATAAACTTCTACAGATGCACAGTGGAAAGTGTCCTAACAAACTTCTGTTGATGTATAGTGGAAAGTATCCTAATAAACTTCTACAGATGCACAGTGGAAAGTGTCCTAACAAACTTCTACAGATGTCCAGTGGAAAGTATCCTAACAAACCTCTACAGATGTACAGTGGAAAGTATCCTAACAAACTTCTGTAGAAGTTCAGTGGAAAATTTCCTTACAAACTTCTACAGATGTACAGTTGAAAGTATCCTAAGAACCTTCTGTAGATATTCAGTGGATGGTATCCTAACAAACTTGTGTTGATGTTCAGGGGAAAGTAACCTAACAAACTTCTGTAGTTGTACATAGGAAAGTAACCTAGCAAACTTCTGTAGGGGTACTGTGGAAAGTGTCCTAACAAACGTTTGTAGATGTACAGTGGAAAGTATCCTAACAAACTTCTAAAGATGTACAGTGGAAAGTATCCTAACAAACTTCTGTAGAAGTTCAATGGAAAGAATACGAAAAATCTTCTGTAGATATTCTGTGTAAAGTATCCTAACAAAGTTCTCTTGATGTTCAGTGGAAAGTATCCTAACAAACTTGTGTTGATGTTCAGGGGAATGTATCCGAACAAACTTCTGTACATGTACAGTGGAAATTGTCCTAACAAACTTCTGTTGATCTCCAGTGGAAAGTATCCTAACAAACTTGTGTTGATGTTCAGTGGAAAGTTTCCTTACAAACTTCTACAGATGTATAGTTGAAAGTATCCTAACAAACGTCTGTAAATGTACAGTGGAAAGTATCCTAACAAACTTGTGTTGATGTTCAGGCGAAAGTAACCTAACAAACTTCTGTAGATGTACAGAGGAAAGTATCCTAGCAAACGTCTGTAGAGGTACAGTGGAAAGCGTCCTAACAAACTTTTGTAGATGTACAGTGGAAAGTATCCTAACAAACTTCTAAAGATGTACAGTGGAAAGTATCCTAACAAACTTCTATAGACGTTCAGTGGAAAGTTTCCTTATAAACTTCTACAGATGTACAGTTGAAAGTATCCTAAGAAACTTCTGTAGATGTTCAGTGGATAGTATTCTAACAAACTTGTGTTGATGTTCAGGGGAAAGTAACCTAACAAACTTCTGTAGATGTACAGAGGAAAGTATCCTAGCAAACTTCTGTAGAGGTACAGTGGAAACGTCCTAACAAACTTTTGTAGATGTACAGTGGAAAGTATCCTAACAAACTTCTAAAGATGTACAGTGGAAAGTATCCTAACAAACTTCTGTAGATGTTCAGTGCATTGTATCGAAACAAACTTGTGATGATGTTCATGGGAAAGTAACCTAACAAACTTCTGTATATGTACAGTGGAAACTCTCCTAACAAACTGCTGCAGATGTTCAGTGGAAAGTGTCCTAACAAACTTCTGTAGATTTTCAGTGGAAAGAATTCTCACAAACTTGTGTTGATGTTCAGGGGAACGTAACCTAACAAACTTGTGTTGATGTTCAGGGGAAAGTATCCTAACAAACTTCTGTAGAATTACAGTGGAAAGTAACCTAACAAACGTCTGTAGATGTATAGTGGAAAGTATCCGAATAAACTTCTACAGATGCACAGTGGAAAGTGTCCTAACAAACTTCTGTTGATGTATAGTGGAAAGTATCCTAATAAACTTCTACAGATGCACAGTGCAAAGTGTCCTAACAAACTTCTGTTGATGTATAGAGGAAAGTATCCTAATAAACTTCTACAGATGCACAGTGGAAAGTGTCCTAACAAACTTCTACAGATGTACAGTTGAAAGTATCCTAACAAACGTCTGTAAATGTACCGTGGAAAGTAACCAAACAAAGTTCTGTAGATGATGAGTGGAAATTTTCGTAAAAAACTTCTGTTGATGTTCTTTGGAAAGTATCATAACAAACTTCTACAGATGTACAGTGGAAAGTGTCATAACAAACTTCTGTTGATGTCCAGTGGAAAGTATCCTAACAAACCTCTACAGATGTACAGTGGAAAGTATCCTAACAAACTTCTGTAGAAGTTCAGTGGAAAGTTTCCTTACAAACTTCTACAGATGTACAGTTGAAAGTATCCTAAGAAAATTCTGTAGATATTCAGTGGATAGCATCCTAACAAACTTGTGTTGATGTTCAGGGGAAAGTAACCTAACAAACTTCTGTAGTTGTACATAGGAAAGTAACCTAGCAAACTTCTGTAGGGGTACTGTGGAAAGTGTCCTAACAAACGTTTGTAGATGTACAGTGGAAAGTATCCTAACAAACTTCTAAAGATGTACAGTGGAAAGTATCCTAACAAACTTCTGTAGAAGTTCAATGGAAAGAATATGAACAATCTTCTGTAGATATTCTGTGTAAAGTATCCTAACAAAGTTCTCTTGATGTTCAGTGGAAAGTATCCTAACAAACGTCTATAGATGTTCAGTGGATAGTATCCTAACAAACTTGTGTTGATGTTCAGGGGAAAGTAACCTAACAAACTTCTGTAGATGTACAGAGGAAAGTATCCTAGCAAAAGTCTGTAGGGGTACAGTGGAAAGTGTCCTAACAAACTTTTGTAGATGTACAGTGGAAAGTATCCTAACAAACTTCTAAAGATGTACAGTGGAAAGTATCCTAACAAACTTCTGTAGACATTCAGTGGAAAGTTTCCTTACAAAGTTCTACAGATGTACAGTTGAAAGTATCCTAACAAACTTCTGTAGATGTTCAGTGGATTGTATCCTAACAAACTTGTGACGATGTTCAGGGGAAAGTAACCTAACAAAGTTCGGTAGATGTACAGTGGAAACTCTCCTAACAAACTGCTGCAGATGTTCAGTGGAAAGTGTCCTAACAAACTTCTGTAGATGTTCAGTGGAACGAATTCTAACAAACTTCTGTTGATATACAGTGGAAAGTATCCTAACAAACTGCTACAGATGTACAGTGGAAAGTATCCTAACAAACTTCTGTAGATGTTCAGTGGATTGTATCGAAACAAACTTGTGATGATGTTCATGGGAAAGTAACCTAACAAACTTCTGTATATGTACAGTGGAAACTCTCCTAACAAACTGCTGCAGATGTTCAGTGGAAAGTGTCCTAACAAACTTCTGTAGATGTTCAGTGGAAAGAATTCTCACAAACTTGTGTTGATGTTCAGGGGAACATAACCTAACAAACTTGTGTTGATGTTCAGGGGAAAGTATCCTAACAAACTTCTGTAGAATTACAGTGGAAAGTAACCTAACAAACGTCTGTAGATGTATAGTGGAAAGTATCCGAATAAACTTCTACAGATGCACAGTGGAAAGTATCCTAACAAACTTCTGTAGAAGTTCAGTGGAAAGAATTCTCACAAACTTGTGTTGATGTTCAGGGGAACGTAACCTAACAAACTTGTGTTGATGTTCAGGGGAAAGTATCCTAACAAACTTCTGTAGAATTACAGTGGAAAGTAACCTAACAAATGTCTGTAGATGTATAGTGGAAAGTATCCGAATAAACTTCTACAGATGTTCAGGGGAAAGTAACCTAACAAACTTCTGTAGATGTACAGTGGAAACTCTCCTAACAAACTGCTGCAGATGTTCAGTGGAAAGTGTCCTAACAAACTTCTGTAGATGTTCAGTGGAACGAATTCTAACAAACTTCTGTTGATATACAGTGGAAAGTATCCTAACAAACTGCTACAGATGTACAGTGGAAAGTATCGTAACAAACTTCTGTAGATGTTCAGTGGAAAGTTTCCTTACAAACTTCTACAGATGTACTGTTGAATGTATCCTAACAAACTTCTGTAGATGTTCAGTGGATAGTATCCTAACAAACTTGTGTTGATGTTCAGGGGAAAGTTACCTAACAAACTTCTGTAGATGTACATAGGAAAGTATCCTAGCAAACCTCTGTAGGGGTACTGTGGAAAGTGTCCGAACAAACGTTTGTAGATGTACAGTGGAAAGTATCCTAACAAACTTATAAAGATGTACAGTGGAAAGTATCCTAATAAAGTTCTGTAGAAGTTCAATGGAAAGAATACGAAAAATCTTCTGTGGATATTCTGTGTAAAGTATCCTAACCAAGTTCTCTTGATATTCAGTGGAAAGTATCCTAACAAACTTGTATTGATGTTCAGGGGAAAGTAACCTAACAAACTTCTGTAGATGTACAGTGGAAAGTAACCTAAAAAACTTCTGTAGATGTATACCGGAAAGTATCCTAACAATCTTCTACAGATGTACAGTGGAAAGTATCCTAACAAACTTCTACAGATGTACAGTTGAAGGTATCCTAACAAACGTCTGTAAATGTACAGTGGAAAGTAACCAAACAAACTTCTGTAGATGTTGAGTGGAAATTATCCTAAAAAACTTCTGTTGATGTTCTCTGGAAAGTATCATAACAAACGTCTACAGATGTACTGTGGAAAGTGTCCTAACAATCATCTGTTGATGTCCAGTGGAAAGTATCCTAACAAATTTCTACAGATGTACAGTGGAAAGTATCCTAACAAACTTCTGTAGAGGTTCAGTGGTAAGTTTCCTTACAAACTTCTACAGATGTACAGTTGAAAGTATCCTAACAAACTTCTGTAGATGTTCAGTGGATTGTATCCTAACAAACTTGTGATGATGTTCAGGGGAAAGTAACCTAACAAACTTCTGTAGATGTACAGTGGAAACTCTCCTAACAAACTGCTGCAGATGTTCAGTGGAAAGTGTCCTAACAAACTTCTGTAGATGTTCAGTGGAACGAATTCTAACAAACTTCTGTTGATGTACAGTGGAAAGTATCCTAACAAACTGCTACAGATGTACAGTGGAAAGTATCCTAACAAACTGCTACAGATGTACAGTGGAAAGTATCCTAACAAACTTCTGTAGATGTTCAGTGGAAAGTTTCCTTACAAACTTCTACAGATGTACTGTTGAATGTATCCTAACAAACTTCTGTAGATGTTCAGTGGATAGTATCCTAACAAACTTGTGTTGATGTTCAGGGGAAAGTTACCTAACAAACTTCTGTAGATGTATACCGGAAAGTATCCTAACAATCTTCTACAGATGTACAGTGGAAAGTATCCTAACAAACTTCTACAGATGTACAGTTGAAAGTATCCTAACAAACGTCTGTAAATGTACAGTGGAAAGTAACAAACAAACTTCTGTAGATGTTGAGTGGAAATTATCCTAAAAAACTTCTGTTGATGTTCTTTGGAAAGTATCATAACAAACTTCTACAGATGTACAGTGGAAAGTGTCCTAACAATCATCTGTTGATGTCCAGTGGAACGTATCCTAACAAATTTCTACAGATGTACAGTGGAAAGTATCCTAACAAACTTCTGTAGACGTTCAGTGGAAAGTTTCCTTATAAATTTGTGTTGATGTTCAGGGGAAAGTAACCTAACAATCTTCTGTAGATGTTGATAGGAAAGTATCCTAGCAAACCTCTGTAGGGGTACTGTGGAAAGTGTCCTAACAAACATTTGTAGATGTACAGTGGAAAGCATCCTAACAAACTTCTAAAGATATACAGTGGAAAGTATCCTAACAAACTTCTATAGAAGTATAGCGCAAAGTATCCTGACAAACTTCTATAGATGTTCAGTGGAAAGTAACCTAACAAACTTCTGTAGATGTACAGAGGAAAGTATCCTAGCAAACCTCTGTAGGGGTACAGTGGAAAGCGTCCTAACAAACTTTTGTAGATGTACAGTGGAAAGTATCCTAACAAACTTCTATAGATGTACAGTGGAAAGTATCCTACCAAACTTCTGTAGATGTTCAGTGGATTGTATCCTAACAAACTTGTGATGATGTTCATGGGAAAGTAACCTAACAAACTTCTGTAGATGTACAGTGGAAACTCTCCTAACAAACCTCAGCAGATATTCAGTGGAAAGTGTCCTAACAAACTTCTGTAGATGTTCAGTGGAAAGAATTCTAACAAGCTTGTGTTGATGTTCAGGGGAACGTAACCTAACAAACTACTGTAGATTTACAGTCTAAAGTAACCTAACAAACTTCTGTAGATGTATAGTGGAGAGTATCCTAATAAACTTATACAGATGCACAGTGGAAAGTATCCTAACAATCTTCTACAGATGTACAGAGGATAGTATCCGTACAATCTTGTGTTGATGTTCAGGGGAAAGTAACCTAACAAACTTCTGTAGATGTACATAGGAAAGTATCCTAGCAAACTTCTGTAGGGGTACTGTGGAAAGTGTCCTAACAAACGTTTGTAGATGTACAGTGGAAAGTATCCTAACAAACTTCTAAAGATGTACAGTGGAAAGTATCCTAAGAAACTTCTGTAGAAGTTCAATGGAAAGAATACGAAAAATCTTCTGTAGATATTCTGTGTAAAGAATCCTAACAAAGTTCTCTAGATGTTCAGTGGAAAGTATCCTAACAAACTTGTGTTGATGTTCAGGGGAAAGTAACCTAACAAACTTCTGTAGAGGTTCAGTGGAACGTTTCCTTACAAACTTCTACAGATGTACAGTGGAAAGTATCCTAACGAACTTCTGCTGATGTCCAGTGGAAAGTAACCTAACAAACTTCTGTAGATGTACAGAGGAAAGTATCCTAGAAAACGTCTGTAGGGGTACAGTGGAAAGTGTCCTAACAAACGTTTGTAGATGTACAGTGGAAAGTATCCTAACAAACTTCTAAAGATGTTCAGTGGAAAGTATCCTAACAAACTTCTGTAGAAGTATAGCGCAAAGTATCCTAACAAACTTCTATAGATGTTCAGTGGAAAGTAACCAAACAAACTTCTGTAGATGTACAGAGGAAAGTATCCTAGCAAACTTCTGTAGGGGTACAGTGGAAAGCGTCCTAACAAACTTGTGTTGATATTCAGGGGAACGTAACATCACAAACATGTGTTGATGTTCAGGGGAAAGTATCCTAACAAACTTCTGTAGATTTACAGTGGAAAGTAACCTAACAAACTTCTGTAGATGTATAGTGGAAAGTATCCTAATAAACTTCTACAGATGCACAGTGGAAAGTGTCCTAACAAACTTCTGTTGATGTACAGTGGAAAGTATCCTAACAAACTTCTACAGATGTACAGTGGAAAGTATCCTAACAAAGTTCTGTAGACGTTCAGTGGCAAGTTTCCTTAAAAACTTGTGTTGATGTACAGTGGAAAGTATCCTAACAAACTTCTACAGATGTACAGTGGAAAGTAACCTAAAAAACTTCTGTAGATGTATACCGGAAAGTATCCTAACAAACTTATAAAGATGTACAGTGGAAAGTATCCTAATAAAGTTCTGTAGAAGTTCAATGGAAAGAATACGAAAAATCTTCTGTGGATATTCTGTGTAAAGTATCCTAACCAAGTTCTCTTGATATTCAGTGGAAAGTATCCTAACAAACTTGTATTGATGTTCAGGGGAAAGTAACCTAACAAACTTCTGTAGATGTACAGTGGAAAGTAACCTAAAAAACTTCTGTAGATGTATACCGGAAAGTATCCTAACAATCTTCTACAGATGTACAGTGGAAAGTATCCTAACAAACTTCTACAGATGTACAGTTGAAAGTATCCTAACAAACGTCTGTAAATGTACAGTGGAAAGTAACCAAACAAACTTCTGTAGATGTTGAGTGGAAATTATCCTAAAAAACTTCTGTTGATGTTCTTTGGAAAGTATCATAACAAACTTCTAAAGATGTACAGTGGAAAGTATCCTAACAAACTTCTGTAGAAGTTCAATGGAAAGAATACGAACAATCTTCTGTAGATATTCTGTGTAAAGTATCCTAACAAAGTTCTCTTGATGTTCAGTGGAAAGTATCCTAACAAACTTCTATAGATGTTCAGTGGATAGTATCCTAACAAACTTGTGTTGATGTTCAGGGGAAAGTAACCTAACAAACTTCTGTAGATGTACAGAGGAAAGTATCCTAGCAAACGTCTGTAGGGGTACAGTGGAAAGTGTCCTAACAAACTTTTGTAGATGTACAGTGGAAAGTATCCTAACAAACTTCTAAAGATGTACAGTGGAAAGTATCCTAACAAACTTCTGTAGACGTTCAGTGGAAAGTTTCCTTACAAAGTTCTACAGATGTACAGTTGAAAGTATCCTAACAAACTTCTGTAGATGTTCAGTGGATTGTATCCTAACAAACTTGTGACGATGTTCAGGGGAAAGTAACCTAACAAACTTCTGTAGATGTACAGTGGAAACTCTCCTAACAAACTGCTGCAGATGTTCAGTGGAAAGTGTCCTAACAAACTTCTGTAGATGTTCAGTGGAACGAATTCTAACAAACTTCTGTTGATATACAGTGGAAAGTATCCTAACAAACTGCTACAGATGTACAGTGGAAAGTATCCTAACAAACTTCTGTAGATGTTCAGTGGAAAGTTTCCTTACAAACTTCTACAGATGTACTGTTGAATGTATCCTAACAAACTTCTGTAGATGTTCAGTGGATAGTATCCTAACAAACTTGTGTTGATGTTCAGGGGAAAGTTACCTAACAAACTTCTGTAGATGTACATAGGAAAGTATCCTAGCAAACCTCTGTAGGGGTACTGTGGAAAGTGTCCTAACAAACGTTTGTAGATGTACAGTGGAAAGTATCCTAACAAACTTATAAAGATGTACAGTGGAAAGTATCCTAATAAAGTTCTGTAGAAGTTCAATGGAAAGAATACGAAAAATCTTCTGTGGATATTCTGTGTAAAGTATCCTAACCAAGTTCTCTTGATATTCAGTGGAAAGTATCCTAACAAACTTGTATTGATGTTCAGGGGAAAGTAACCTAACAAACTTCTGTAGATGTACAGAGGAAAGTAACCTAAAAAACTTCTGTAGATGTATACCGGAAAGTATCCTAACAATCTTCTACAGATGTACAGTGGAAAGTATCCTAACAAACTTCTACAGATGTACAGTTGAAGGTATCCTAACAAACGTCTGTAAATGTACAGTGGAAAGTAACCAAACAAACTTCTGTAGATGTTGAGTGGAAATTATCCTAAAAAACTTCTGTTGATGTTCTTTGGAAAGTATCATAACAAACGTCTACAGATGTACTGTGGAAAGTGTCCTAACAATCATCTGTTGATGTCCAGTGGAAAGTATCCTAACAAATTTCTACAGATGTACAGTGGAAAGTATCCTAACAAACTTCTGTAGAGGTTCAGTGGTAAGTTTCCTTACAAACTTCTACAGATGTACAGTTGAAAGTATCCTAACAAACTTCTGTAGATGTTCAGTGGATTGTATCCTAACAAACTTGTGATGATGTTCAGGGGAAAGTATCCTAACAATCTTCTACAGATGTACAGAGGATAGTATCCGTACAATCTTGTGTTGATGTTCAGGGGAAAGTAACCTAACAAACTTCTGTAGATGTACATAGGAAAGTATCCTAGCAAACTTCTGTAGGGGTACTGTGGAAAGTGTCCTAACAAACGTTTGTAGATGTACAGTGGAAAGTATCCTAACAAACTTCTAAAGATGTACAGTGGAAAGTATCCTAAGAAACTTCTGTAGAAGTTCAATGGAAAGAATACGAAAAATCTTCTGTAGATATTCTGTGTAAAGAATCCTATCAAAGTTCTCTAGATGTTCAGTGGAAAGTATCCTTACAAACTTGTGTTGATGTTCAGGGGAAAGTAACCTAACAAACTTCTACAGATGTACAGTGGAAAGTGTCCTAACAAACTTCTGCTGATGTCCAGTGGAAAGTATCCAAACAAACTTGTAGAGATGTACAGTGGAATGTATCCTAACAAACTTCTGTAGAGGTTCAGTGGAACGTTTCCTTACAAACTTCTACAGATGTATAGTGGAAAGTATCCTAACAAACTTCTGCTGATGTCCAGTGGAAAGTAACCTAACAAACTTCTGTAGATGTACAGAGGAAAGTATCCTAGAAAACGTCTGTAGGGGTACAGTGGAAAGTGTCCTAACAAACTTTTGTAGATGTACAGTGGAAAGTATCCTAACAAACTTCTAAAGATGTACAGTGGAAAGTATCCTAACAAACTTCTGTAGAAGTATAGCGCAAAGTATCCTAACAAACTTCTATAGATGTTCAGTGGAAAGTATCCTAACAAACTTCTACAGATGTACAGTGGAAAGTAACCAAAAAAACTTCTGTAGATGTATACCGGAAAGTATCCTAACAATCTTCTACAGATGTACAGTGGAACGTATCCTAACAAACTTCTGAAGACGATTACTGGAAAGTATCCTAACAAACTTCTACAGATGAACAGTTGAAAGTGTCCTAACAAACGTCTGTAAATGTACAGTGGAAAGTAACCAAACAAACTTCTGTAGATGTTGAGTGGAAATTATCCTAAAAAACTTCTGTTGATGTTCTTTGGAAAGTATCATAACTAACTTCTACAGATGTACAGTGGAAAGTGTCCTAACAAACTTCTACAGATGTACAGTGGAAAGTGTCCTAACAAACTTCTGTCGATGTCCTGTGGAACGTATCCTAACAAACTTCTACTGATGTACAGTGGAAAGTATCCTAACAAACTTCTGTAGAGGTTCAGTGGAAAGTTTCCTTACAAACTTCTACAGATGTACAGTTGAAAGTATCCTAAGAAACTTCTGTAGATGTTCAGTGGATAGTATCCTAACAAACTTGTGTTGATGTTCAGGGGAAAGTAACCTTACAAACTTCTGTAGATGTACAGAGGAAAGTATCCCAGCAAACGTCTGTAGGGGTACAGTGGAAAGTGTCCTAACAAACTTTTGTAGATGTACAGTGGAAAGTATCCTAACATACTTCTAAAGATGTACAGTGGAAAGTATCCTAACAAACTTCTAAAGATGTACAGTGGAAAGTATCCTTACAAACTTCTGTAGAAGTATAGCGCAAAGTATCCTAACAAACTTTTATAGATGTTCAGTGGAAAGTAACCTAACAAACTTCTGTAGATGTATACCGGAAAGTATCCTAACAATCTTCTACAGATGTACAGTGGAAAGTATCCTAACAAACTTCTACAGATGTACAGTTGAAAGTATCCTAACAAACGTCTGTAAATGTACAGTGGAAAGTAACCAAACAAACTTCTGTAGATGTTGAGTGGAAATTATCCTAAAAAACTTCTGTTGATGTTCTTTGGAAAGAATCATAACAAACTTCTACAGATGTACAGTGGAAAGTGTCCTAACAATTATCTGTTGATGTCCAGTGGAAAGTATCCTAACAAATTTCTACAGATGTACAGTGGAAAGTATCCTAACAAACTTCTGTAGAGGTTCAGTGGTAAGTTTCCTTACAAACTTCTACAGATGTACAGTTGAAAGTATCCTAACAAACTTCTGTAGATGTTCAGTGGATTGTATCCTAACAAACTTGTGATGATGTTCAGGGGAAAGTATCCTAACAATCTTCTACAGATGTACAGAGGATAGTATCCGTACAATCTTGTGTTGATGTTCAGGGGAAAGTAACCTAACAAACTTCTGTAGATGTACATAGGAAAGTATCCTAGCAAACTTCTGTAGGGGTACTGTGGAAAGTGTCCTAACAAACGTTTGTAGATGTACAGTGGAAAGTATCCTAACAAACTTCTAAAGATGTACAGTGGAAAGTATCCTAAGAAACTTCTGTAGAAGTTCAATGGAAAGAATACGAAAAATCTTCTGTAGATATTCTGTGTAAAGAATCCTATCAAAGTTCTCTAGATGTTCAGTGGAAAGTATCCTTACAAACTTGTGTTGATGTTCAGGGGAAAGTAACCTAACAAACTTCTACAGATGTACAGTGGAAAGTGTCCTAACAAACTTCTGCTGATGTCCAGTGGAAAGTATCCAAACAAACTTGTAGAGATGTACAGTGGAATGTATCCTAACAAACTTCTGTAGAGGTTCAGTGGAACGTTTCCTTACAAACTTCTACAGATGTATAGTGGAAAGTATCCTAACAAACTTCTGCTGATGTCCAGTGGAAAGTAACCTAACAAACTTCTGTAGATGTACAGAGGAAAGTATCCTAGAAAACGTCTGTAGGGGTACAGTGGAAAGTGTCCTAACAAACTTTTGTAGATGTACAGTGGAAAGTATCCTAACAAACTTCTAAAGATGTACAGTGGAAAGTATCCTAACAAACCTCTGTAGAAGTATAGCGCAAAGTATCCTAACAAACTTCTATAGATGTTCAGTGGAAAGTAACCAAACAAACTTCTGTAGATGTACAGAGGAAAGTATCCTAGCAAACTTCTGTAGGGGTACAGTGGATAGCGTCCTAACAAACTTCTGTTGATGTTCAGGGGAACGTAACATAACAAACATGTGTTGATGTTCAGGGGAAAGTATCCTAACAAACTTCTGTAGATTTACAGTGGAAAGTAACCTAACAAACTTCTGTAGATGTATAGTGGAAAATATCCTAATAAACTTCTACAGATGCACAGTGGAAAGTGTCCTAACAAACTTCTGTTGATGTACAGTGGAAAGTATCCTAACAAACTTCTACAGATGTACAGTGGAAAGTGTCCTAACAAAGTTCTGTAGACGTTCAGTGGAAAGTTTCCTTACAAACTTGTGTTGATGTACAGTGGAAAGTATCCTAACAAACTTCTACAGATGTACAGTGGAAAGTAACCAAAAAAACTTCTGTAGATGTATACCGGAAAGTATCCTAACAATCTTCTACAGATGTACAGTGGAACGTATCCTAACAAACTTCTGAAGACGATTACTGGAAAGGATCCTAACACACTTCTACAGATGAACAGTTGAAAGTGTCCTAACAAACGTCTGTAAATGTACAGTGGAAAGTAACCAAACAAACTTCTGTAGATGTTGAGTGGAAATTATCCTAAAAAACTTCTGTTGATGTTCTTTGGAAAGTAGCATAACTAACTTCTACAGATGTACAGTGGAAAGTGTCCTAACAAACTTCTACAGATGTACAGTGGAAAGTGTCCTAACAAACTTCTGTCGATGTCCTGTGGAACGTATCCTAACAAACTTCTACTGATGTACAGTGGAAAGTATCCTAACAAACTTCTGTAGAGGTTCAGTGGAAAGTTTCCTTACAAACTTCTACAGATGTACAGTTGAAAGTATCCTAAGAAACTTCTGTAGATGTTCAGTGGATAGTATCCTAACAAACTTGTGTTGATGTTCAGGGGAAAGTAACCTTACAAACTTCTGTAGATGTACAGAGGAAAGTATCCCAGCAAACGTCTGTAGGGGTACAGTGGAAAGTGTCCTAACAAACTTTTGTAGATGTACAGTGGAAAGTATCCTAACATACTTCTAAAGATGTACAGTGGAAAGTATCCTAACAAACTTCTAAAGATGTACAGTGGAAAGTATCCTTACAAACTTCTGTAGAAGTATAGCGCAAAGTATCCTAACAAACTTTTATAGATGTTCAGTGGAAAGTAACCTAACAAACTTCTGTAGATGTATACCGGAAAGTATCCTAACAATCTTCTACAGATGTACAGTGGAAAGTATCCTAACAAACTTCTACAGATGTACAGTTGAAAGTATCCTAACAAACGTCTGTAAATGTACAGTGGAAAGTAACCAAACAAACTTCTGTAGATGTTGAGTGGAAATTATCCTAAAAAACTTCTGTTGATGTTCTTTGGAAAGAATCATAACAAACTTCTACAGATGTACAGTGGAAAGTGTCCTAACAATCATCTGTTGATGTCCAGTGGAAAGTATCCTAACAAATTTCTACAGATGTACAGTGGAAAGTATCCTAACAAACTGCTACAGATGTACAGTGGAAAGTATCCTAACAAACTTCTGTAGATGTTCAGTGGAAAGTTTCCTTACAAACTTCTACAGATGTACTGTTGAATGTATCCTAACAAACTTCTGTAGATTTTCAGTGGATAGTATCCTAACAAACTTGTGTTGATGTTCAGGGGAAAGTTACCTAACAAACTTCTGTAGATGTACATAGGAAAGTATCCTAGCAAACCTCTGTAGGGGTACTGTGGAAAGTGTCCTAACAAACGTTTGTAGATGTACAGTGGAAAGTATCCTAACAAACTTATAAATATGTACAGTGGAAAGTATCCTAATAAACTTCTGTAGAACTTCAATGGAAAGAATACGAAAAATCTTCTGTGGATATTCTGTGTAAAGTATCCTAAGAAAGTTCTCTTGATGTTCAGTGGAAAGTATCCTAACAAACTTGTATTGATGTTCAGGGGAAAGTAACCTAACAAACTTCTGTAGATGTACAGTGGAAAGTAACCTAAAAAACTTCTGTAGATGTATACCGGAAAGTATCCTAACAATCTTCTACAGATGTACAGTGGAAAGTATCCGAACAAACTTCTACAGATGTACAGTTGAAAGTATCCTAACAAACGTCTGTAAATGTACAGTGGAAAGTAACCAAACAAACTTCTGTAGATGTTGAGTGGAAATTATCCTAAAAAACTTCTGTTGATGTTCTTTGGAAAGTATCATAACAAACTTCTACAGATGTACAGTGGAAAGTGTCCTAACAATCATCTGTTGATGTCCAGTGGAACGTATCCTAACAAACTTCTAAAGATGTACAGTGGAAAGTATCCTAACAAACTTCTAAAGATGTACAGTGGAAAGTATCCTAACAAACTTCTATAGAAGTATAGCGCAAAGTATCCTTACAAACTTCTATAGATGTTCAGTGGAAAGTAACCTAACAAACTTCTGTAGATGTACAGAGGAAAGTATCCTAGCAAACCTCTGTAGGGGTAAAGTGGAAAGCGTCCTAACAAACTTTTGTAGATGTACAGTGGAAAGTATCCTAACAAACTTCTAAAGATGTACAGTGGAAAGTATCCTAACAAACTTCTGTAGATGTTCAGTGGATTGTATCCTAACAAACTTGTGATGATGTTCATGGGAAAGTAACCTAACAAACTTCTGTAGATGTACAGTGGAAACTCTCCTAACAAACATCAGCAGATATTCAGTGGAAAGTGTACTAACAAACTTCTGTAGATTTTCAGTGGAAAGAATTCTAACAAGCTTGTGTTGATGTTCAGGGGAACGTAACCTAACAAACTACTGTAGATTTACAGTGGAAAGTAACCTAACAAACTTCTGTAGATGTATAGCGGAAAGTATCCTAATAAACTTATACAGATGCACAGTGGAAAGTATCCTAACAATCTTCTACAGATGTACAGAGGATAGTATCCGTACAATCTTGTGTTGATGTTCAGGGGAAAGTAACCTAACAAACTTCTGTAGATGTACATAGGAAAGTATCCTAGCAAACTTCTGTAGGGGTACTGTGGAAAGTGTCCTAACAAACGTTTGTAGATGTACAGTGGAAAGTATCCTAACAAACTTCTAAAGATGTACAGTGGAAAGTATCCTAACAAACTTCTGTAGAAGTTCAATGGAAAGAATACGAAAAATCTTCTGTAGATATTCTGTGTAAAGAATCCTAACAAAGTTCTCTAGATGTTCAGTGGAAAGTATCCTAACAAACTTGTGTTGATGTTCAGGGGAAAGTAACCTAACAAACTTCTGTAGAGGTTCAGTGGAACGTTTCCTTACAAACTTCTACAGATGTACAGTGGAAAGTTTCCTAACAAACTTCTGCTGATGTCCAGTGGAAAGTAACCTAACAAACTTCTGTGGATGTACAGAGGAAAGTATCCTAGAAAACGTCTGTAGGGGTACAGTGGAAAGTGTCCTAACAAACTTTTGTAGATGTACAGTGGAAAGTATCCTAACAAACTTCTAAAGATGTACAGTGGAAAGTATCCTAACAAACTTCTGTAGAAGTATAGCGCAAAGTATCCTAACAAACTTCTATAGATGTTCAGTGGAAAGTAACCAAACAAACTTCTGTAGATGTACAGAGGAAAGTATCCTAGCAAACTTCTGTAGGGGTACAGTGGAAAGCGTCCTAACAAACTTGTGTTGATGTTCAGGGGAACGTAACATAACAAACATGTGTTGATGTTCAGGGGAAAGTATCCTAACAAACTTCTGTAGATTTACAGTGGAAAGTAACCTAACAAACTTCTGTAGATGTATAGTGGAAAGTATCCTAATAAACTTCTACAGATGCACAGTGGAAAGTGTCCTAACAAACTTCTGTTGATGTACAGTGGAAAGTTTCCTTACAAACTTCTACAGATGTACTGTTGAATGTATCCTAACAAACTTCTGTAGATTTTCAGTGGATAGTATCCTAACAAACTTGTGTTGATGTTCAGGGGAAAGTTACCTAACAAACTTCTGTAGATGTACATAGGAAAGTATCCTAGCAAACCTCTGTAGGGGTACTGTGGAAAGTGTCCTAACAAACGTTTGTAGATGTACAGTGGAAAGTATCCTAACAAACTTATAAATATGTACAGTGGAAAGTATCCTAATAAACTTCTGTAGAACTTCAATGGAAAGAATACGAAAAATCTTCTGTGGATATTCTGTGTAAAGTATCCTAAGAAAGTTCTCTTGATGTTCAGTGGAAAGTATCCTAACAAACTTGTATTGATGTTCAGGGGAAAGTAACCTAACAAACTTCTGTAGATGTACAGTGGAAAGTAACCTAAAAAACTTCTGTAGATGTATACCGGAAAGTATCCTAACAATCTTCTACAGATGTACAGTGGAAAGTATCCGAACAAACTTCTACAGATGTACAGTTGAAAGTATCCTAACAAACGTCTGTAAATGTACAGTGGAAAGTAACCAAACAAACTTCTGTAGATGTTGAGTGGAAATTATCCTAAAAAACTTCTGTTGATGTTCTTTGGAAAGTATCATAACAAACTTCTACAGATGTACAGTGGAAAGTGTCCTAACAATCATCTGTTGATGTCCAGTGGAACGTATCCTAACAAACTTCTAAAGATGTACAGTGGAAAGTATCCTAACAAACTTCTAAAGATGTACAGTGGAAAGTATCCTAACAAACTTCTATAGAAGTATAGCGCAAAGTATCCTTACAAACTTCTATAGATGTTCAGTGGAAAGTAACCTAACAAACTTCTGTAGATGTACAGAGGAAAGTATCCTAGCAAACCTCTGTAGGGGTAAAGTGGAAAGCGTCCTAACAAACTTTTGTAGATGTACAGTGGAAAGTATCCTAACAAACTTCTAAAGATGTACAGTGGAAAGTATCCTAACAAACTTCTGTAGATGTTCAGTGGATTGTATCCTAACAAACTTGTGATGATGTTCATGGGAAAGTAACCTAACAAACTTCTGTAGATGTACAGTGGAAACTCTCCTAACAAACATCAGCAGATATTCAGTGGAAAGTGTACTAACAAACTTCTGTAGATTTTCAGTGGAAAGAATTCTAACAAGCTTGTGTTGATGTTCAGGGGAACGTAACCTAACAAACTACTGTAGATTTACAGTGGAAAGTAACCTAACAAACTTCTGTAGATGTATAGCGGAAAGTATCCTAATAAACTTATACAGATGCACAGTGGAAAGTATCCTAACAATCTTCTACAGATGTACAGAGGATAGTATCCGTACAATCTTGTGTTGATGTTCAGGGGAAAGTAACCTAACAAACTTCTGTAGATGTACATAGGAAAGTATCCTAGCAAACTTCTGTAGGGGTACTGTGGAAAGTGTCCTAACAAACGTTTGTAGATGTACAGTGGAAAGTATCCTAACAAACTTCTAAAGATGTACAGTGGAAAGTATCCTAACAAACTTCTGTAGAAGTTCAATGGAAAGAATACGAAAAATCTTCTGTAGATATTCTGTGTAAAGAATCCTAACAAAGTTCTCTAGATGTTCAGTGGAAAGTATCCTAACAAACTTGTGTTGATGTTCAGGGGAAAGTAACCTAACAAACTTCTGTAGAGGTTCAGTGGAACGTTTCCTTACAAACTTCTACAGATGTACAGTGGAAAGTATCCTAACAAACTTCTGCTGATGTCCAGTGGAAAGTAACCTAACAAACTTCTGTGGATGTACAGAGGAAAGTATCCTAGAAAACGTCTGTAGGGGTACAGTGGAAAGTGTCCTAACAAACTTTTGTAGATGTACAGTGGAAAGTATCCTAACAAACTTCTAAAGATGTACAGTGGAAAGTATCCTAACAAACTTCTGTAGAAGTATAGCGCAAAGTATCCTAACAAACTTCTATAGATGTTCAGTGGAAAGTAACCAAACAAACTTCTGTAGATGTACAGAGGAAAGTATCCTAGCAAACTTCTGTAGGGGTACAGTGGAAAGCGTCCTAACAAACTTGTGTTGATGTTCAGGGGAACGTAACATAACAAACATGTGTTGATGTTCAGGGGAAAGTATCCTAACAAACTTCTGTAGATTTACAGTGGAAAGTAACCTAACAAACTTCTGTAGATGTATAGTGGAAAGTATCCTAATAAACTTCTACAGATGCACAGTGGAAAGTGTCCTAACAAACTTCTGTTGATGTACAGTGGAAAGTATCCTAACAAACTTCTACAGATGTACAGTGGAAAGTATCCTAACAAAGTTCTATAGACGTTCAGTGGAAAGTTTCCTTACAAACTTGTGTTGATGTGCAGTGGAAAGTATCCTAACAAACTTCTACAGCTGCACAGTGGAAAGTAACCTAAAAAACTTCTGTAGATGTATACCGGAAAGTATCCTAACAATCTTCTACAGATGTACAGTGGAACGTATCCTAACAAACTTCTGAAGACGATTACTGGAAAGTATCCTAACAAACTTCTACAGATGTACAGTTGAAAGTATCCTAACAAACGTCTGTAAATGTACAGTGGAAAGTAACCAAACAAACTTCTGTAGATGTTGAGTGGAAATTATCCTAAAAAACTTCTGTTGATGTTCTTTGGAAAGTATCATAACAAACCTCTACAGATGTACAGTGGAAAGTGTCCTAACAAACTTCTGTTGATGTCCAGTGGATAGTATCCTAACAAACTTCTACAGATGTACAGTGGAAAGTATCCTAACAAACTTCTGTAGAGGTTCAGTGGAAAGTTTCCTTACAAACTTCTACAGATGTACAGTTGAAAGTATCCTAAGAAACTTCTGTAGATGTTCAGTGGATAGTATCCTAACAAACTTGTGTTGATGTTCAGGGGAAAGTAACCTAACAAACTTCTGTAGATGTACAGAGGAAAGTATCCTAGCAAACGTCTGTAGGGGTACAGTGGAAAGTGTCCTAACAAACTTTTGTAGATGTACAGTGGAAAGTATCCTAACATACTTCTAAAGATGTACAGTGGAAAGTATGCTAACAAACTTCTAAAGATGTACAGTGGAAAGTATCCTTACAAACCTCTGTAGAAGTATAGCGCAAAGTATCCTAACAAACTTCTATAGATGTTCAGTGGAAAGTAACCTAACAAACTTCTGTAGATGTACAGAGGAAAGTATCCTAGCAAACGTCTGTAGGGGTACAGTGGAAAGCGTCCTAACAATCTTCTACAGATGTACAGAGGATAGTATCCTAACCAGCTTGTGTTGATGTTCAGGGGAAAGTCACCTAACAAACTTCTGTAGATGTACATAGGAAAGTATCCTAGCAAACTTCTGTAGGGGTACTGTGGAACGTGTCCTAACAAACGTTTGTAGATGTACAGTGGAAAGTATCCTAGCAAACTTCTAAAGATGTACAGTGGAAAGTATCCTAACAAACATCTGTAGAAGTTCAATGGAAAGAATACAAAAAATCTTATGTAGATATTCTGTGTAAAGTATCCTAACAAAGTTCTCTAGATGTTCAGTGGAAAGTATCCTAACAAACTTGTGTTGATGTTCAGGGGAAAGTAACCTAACAAACTTCTACAGATGTACAGTGGAAAGTGTCCTAACAAACTTCTGCTGATGTCCAGTGGAAAGTATCCTAACAAACTTCTACAGATGTACAGTGGAAAGTATCCTAACAAACTTCTGTAGAGGTTCAGTGGAACGTTTCCTTACAAACCTCTACAGATGTACAGTGGAAAGTATCCTAACAAACTTCTGCTGATGTCCAGTGGAAAGTAACCTATCAAACTTCTGTAGATTTACAGAGGAAAGTATCCTAGAAAACGTGTGTCGGGGTACAGTGGAAAGTGTCCTAACAAACGTTTGTAGATGTACAGTGGAAAGTATCCTAACAAACTTCTAAAGATGTACAGTGGAAAGCATCCTAACAAACTTCTGTAGAAGTATAGAGCAAAGTATCCTAACAAACTTCTATAGATGTTCAGGGGAAAGTAACCAAACAAACTTCTGTAGATGTACAGATGAAAGTATCCTAGCAAACTTCTGTAGGGGACAGTGGAAAGTGTCCTAACAAACTTTTGTAGATGTACAGTGGAAAGTATCCTAACAAACTTCTACAGATGTACAGTTGAAAGTATCCTAACAAACGTCTGTAAATGTACAGTGGAAAGTAACCAAACAAACTTCTGTAGATGTTGAGTGGAAATTATCCTAAAAAACTTCTGTTGATGTTCTTTGGAAAGTATCATAACAAACTTCTACAGATGTACAGTGGAAAGTGTCCTAACAAACTTCTACAGATGTACAGTGGAAAGTGTCCTAACAAACTTCTGTCGATGTCCTGTGGAAAGTATCCTAACAAACTTCTACTGATGTACAGTGGAAAGTATCCTAACAAACTTCTGTAGAGGTTCAGTGGAAAGTTTCCTTACAAACTTCTACAGATGTACAGTTGAAAGTATCCTAAGAAACTTCTGTAGATGTTCAGTGGATAGTATCCTAACAAACTTGTGTTGATGTTCAGGGGAAAGTAACCTTACAAACTTCTGTAGATGTACAGAGGAAAGTATCCCAGCAAACGTCTGTAGGGGTACAGTGGAAAGTGTCCTAACAAACTTTTGTAGATGTACAGTGGAAAGTATCCTAACATACTTCTAAAGATGTACAGTGGAAAGTATCCTAACAAACTTCTAAAGATGTACAGTGGAAAGTATCCTTACAAACTTCTGTAGAAGTATAGCGCAAAGTATCCTAACAAACTTCTATAGATGTTCAGTGGAAAGTAACCTAACAAACTTCTGTAGATGTACAGAGGAAAGTATCCTAGCAAACGTCTGTAGGGGTACAGTGGAAAGCGTCCTAACAATCTTCTACAGATGTACAGAGGATAGTATCCTAACCAGCTTGTGTTGATGTTCAGGGGAAATTCACCTAACAAACTTCTGTAGATGTACATAGGAAAGTATCCTAGCAAACTTCTGTAGGGGTACTGTGGAAAGTGTCCTAACAAACGTTTGTAGATGTACAGTGGAAAGTATCCTAGCAAACTTCTAAAGATGTACAGTGGAAAGTATCCTAACAAACTTCTGTAGAAGTTCAATGGAAAGAATACGAAAAATCTTCTGTAGATATTCTGTGTAAAGTATCCTAACAAAGTTCTCTAGATGTTCAGTGGAAAGTATCCTAACAAACTTGTGTTGATGTTCAGGGGAAAGTAACCTAACAAACTTCTACAGATGTACAGTGGAAAGTTTCCTAACAAACTTCTGCTGATGTCCAGTGGAAAGTATCCTAACAAACTTCTACAGATGTACAGTGGAAAGTATCCTAACAAACTTCTGTAGAGGTTCAGTGGAACGTTTCCTTACAAACCTCTACAGATGTACAGTGGAAAGTAACCTATCAAACTTCTGTAGATTTACAGAGGAAAGTATCCTAGAAAACGTGTGTCGGGGTACAGTGGAAAGTGTCCTAACAAACGTTTGTAGATGTACAGTGGAAAGTATCCTAACAAACTTCTAAAGATGTACAGTGGAAAGCATCCTAACAAACTTCTGTAGAAGTATAGAGCAAAGTATCCTATCAAACTTCTATAGATGTTCAGGGGAAAGTAACCAAACAAACTTCTGTAGATGTACAGAGGAAAGTATCCTAGCAAACTTCTGTAGGGGACAGTGGAAAGCGTCCTAACAAACTTTTGTAGATGTACAGTGGAAAGTATCCTAACAAACTTCTGCTGATGTCCAGTGGAAAGTAACCTATCAAACTTCTGTAGATTTACAGAGGAAAGTATCCTAGAAAACGTGTGTCGGGGTACAGTGGAAAGTGTCCTAACAAACGTTTGTAGATGTACAGTGGAAAGTATCCTAACAAACTTCTAAAGATGTACAGTGGAAAGCATCCTAACAAACTTCTGTAGAAGTATAGAGCAAAGTATCCTATCAAACTTCTATAGATGTTCAGTGGAAAGTAACCAAACAAACTTCTGTAGATGTACAGAGGAAAGTATCCTAGCAAACTTCTGTAGGGGACAGTGGAAAGCGTCCTAACAAACTTTTGTAGATGTACAGTGGAAAGTATCCTAACAAACTTCTAAAGATGTACAGTGGAAAGTATCCTAACAAACTTCTGTAGATGTTCAGTGGATTGTATCCTAACAAACTTGTGATGATGTTCATGGGAAAGTAACCTAACAAACTTCTGTAGATGTACAGTGGAAAGTATCCTAACAATCTTCTACAGATGTACAGAGGATAGTATCCTAACCAGCTTGTGTTGATGTTCAGGGGAAAGTAACCAAACAAACTTCTGTAGATGTACATAGGAAAGTATCCTAGCAAACTTCTGTAGGGGACAGTGGAAAGCGTCCTAACAAACTTTTGTAGATGTACAGTGGAAAGTATCCTAACAAACTTCTAAAGATGTACAGTGGAAGGTATCCTAACAAACTTCTGTAGATGTTCAGTGGATTGTATCCTAACAAACTTGTGATGATGTTCATGGGAAAGTAACCTAACAAACTTCTGTAGATGTACAGTGGAAAGTATCCTAACAATCTTCTACAGATGTACAGAGGATAGTATCCTAACCAGCTTGTGTTGATGTTCAGGGGAAAGTAACCAAACAAACTTCTGTAGATGTACATAGGAAAGTATCCTAGCAAACTTCTGTAGGGGACAGTGGAAAGCGTCCTAACAAACTTTTGTAGATGGACAGTGGAAAGTATCCTAACAAACTTCTAAAGATGTACAGTGGAAAGTATCCTAACAAACTTCTGTAGACGTTCAGTGGAAAGTATCCTAACAAACTTCTGTCGATATTCAGTGGATTGTATCCTTGCAAACTTGTGATGATGTTCAGGGGAAAGTAACCTAACAAACTTCTGTAGATGTACAGTGGAAACTCTCCTAACAAACTGCTGCAGATGTTCAGTGGAAAGTGTCCTAACAAACTTCTGTAGATGTTCAGTGGAAAGAATTCTAACAAACTTGTGTTGATGTTCAGGGTAACGTAACCTAACAAACTTGTGTTGATGTTCAGGGGAACGTATCCTAACAAACTTCTGTAGATTTACAGTGGAAAGTAACCTAACAAACGTCTGTAGATGTATACTGGAAAGTATCCTAATAAACTTCTACAGATGCACAGTGGAAAGTGTCCTAACAAACTTCTGTTGATGTACAGTGGAAAGAATTCTAACAAACTTGTGTTGATGTTCAGGGTAACGTAACCTAACAAACTTGTGTTGATGTTCAGGGGAACGTATCCTAACAAACTTCTGTAGATTTACAGTGGAAAGTAACCTAACAAACGTCTGTAGATGTATAGTGGAAAGTATCCTAATAAACTTCTACAGATGCACAGTGGAAAGTGTCCTAACAAACTTCTGTTGATGTACAGTGGAAAGTATCCTAACAAACTTCTACAGATGTACAGTGGAAAGTATCCTAACAAACTTCTGTAGACTTTCAGTGGAAAGTTTCCTTACAAACTTCTACAGATGTACAGTTGAAAGTATCCTAACAAACTTCTGTAGATGTTCAGTGGATAGTATCCTAACAAACTTGTGTTGATGTGCACGGAAAGTAACCTAACAAACTTCTGTAGATGTACAGTGGAAAGTAACCTAAAAAACTTCTGTAGATGTATACCGGAAAGTATCCTAACAATCTTCTACAGATGTACAGTGGAAAGTATCCTAACAAACTTCTGTAGACGATTACAGGAAAGTGTCCTAAGAAACTTCTACAGATGTACAGTTGAAAGTATCCTATGAAACGTCTGTAAATGTACAGTGGAAAGTAACCAAACAAACCTCTGTAGATGTTGAGTGGAAATTATCCTAAAAAACTTCTGTTGATGTTCTTTGGAAAGAGTCATAACAAACTTCTACAAATGTATAGTGGAAAGTGTCTTAACAAACTTCTGTTGATGTCCAGTGGAAAGTATCCTAACAAACTTCTACAGATGTACAGTGGAAAGTATCCTAACAAACTTCTGTAGAGGTTCAGTGGAAAGTTTTCTTACAAACATCTACAGATGTACAGTTGAAAGTATCCTAAGAAACTTCTGTAGATGGTCAGTGGATAGTATCCTAACAAACTTGTGTAGATGTACAGAGGAAAGTATCCTAGCAAACGTCTGTAGGGCTACAGTGGAAAGTGTCCGAACAAACTTTTGTAGATGTACAGTGGAAAGTAGCCTAACAAACTTCTAAAGATGTACAGTGGAAAGTATCCTAACAAACTTCTGTAGAAGTATAGCGCAAAGTATCCTAACAAACTTCTATAGATGTTCAGTGGAACGTAACCTAACAAACTTCTGTAGATGTACAGAAGAAAGTATCCTAGCAAACTTCTGTAGGAGTACAGTGGAAAGCGTCCTAACAAACTTTTGTAGATGTACAGTGGAAAGTATCCTAACAAACTTCTAAAGATGTACAGTGGCAAGTATCCTAACAAACTTCTGTAGACGTTCAGTGGAAAGTTTCCTTACAAACGTCTACAGATGTACAGTTGAAAGTATCCTAACAAACTTCTGTAGATGTTCTGTGGATTGTATCCTAACAAAATTGTGATGATGTTCATGGGAAAGTAACCTAACAAACTTCTGTAGATGTACAGTGGAAACTCTCCTAACAAACTGCTGCAGATGTTCAGTGGAAAGTGTCCTAACAAACTTCTGTAGATGTTCAGTGGAAAGAATTCTAACAAACCTGTGTTGATGTTCAGGGGAAAGTAACCTAACAATCTTCTGTAGATTTACAGTGGAAAGTAACCTAACAAACTTCTGTAGATGTATAGTGGAAAGTATCCTAATAAACTTCTACAGATGCACAGTGGAAAGTGTCCTAGCAAACTTCTGTTGATGTACAGTGGAAAGTATCCTAACAAACTTGTGTTGATGTTCAGGAGAAAGTAACCTAACAAACTTCTGTAGATGTACATAGGAAAGTATCCTAGCAAACTTCTGTAGGGGTACTGTGGAAAGTATCCTAACAAACTTCTGTAGAGGTTCAGTGGAAAGTTTCCTTACAAACTTCTACAGATGTACAGTTGAAAGTATCCTAACAAACTTCTGTAGATTTTCAGTGGATTGTATCCTAACAAACTTGGAATGATGTTCATGGGAAAGTAACCTAACAAACTTCTGTAGATGTACAGTGGAAACTCTCCTAACAAACTGCTGCAGATGTTCTGTGGAAAGTGTCCTAACAAACTTCTGTAGATGTTCAGTGGAAAGAATTCTAACAAACTTGTGTTGATGTTCAGGGGAACGTAACCTAACAAACTTGTGTTGATATTCAGGGGAACGTATCCTAACAAACGTCTGTAGATTTACAGTGGAAAGAAACCTAACAAACTTCTGTAGATGTACAGTGGAAAGTATCCTAATAAACTTCTACAGATGCACAGTGGAAGGTGTCCTAACAAACTTCTGTTGATGTACAGTGGAAAGTATCCTAACAAACTTCTACAGATGTACAGTGGAAAGTATCCTAACAAACTTCTGTAGACGTTCTGTGGAAAGTTTCCTTACAAACTTCTACAGATGTACAGTTGAAAGTAACCTAACAAACTTCTGTAGATGTACAGTGGAAACTCTCCTAACAAACTGCTGCAGATGTTCAGTGGAAAGTGTCCTAAGAAACTTCTGTAGATGTTCAGTGGAAAGAATTCTAACAAACCTGTGTTGATGTTCAGGGGAAAGTAACCTAACAATCTTCTGTAGATTTACAGTGGAAAGTAACCTAACAAACTTCTGTAGATGTATAGTGGAAAGTATCCTAATAAACTTCTACAGATGCACAGTGGAAAGTGTCCTAGCAAACTTCTGTTGATGTACAGTGGAAAGTATCCTAACAAACTTGTGTTGATGTTCAGGAGAAAGTAACCTAACAAACTTCTGTAGATGTACATAGGAAAGTATCCTAGCAAACTTCTGTAGGGGTACTGTGGAAAGTATCCTAACAAACTTCTGTAGAGGTTCAGTGGAAAGTTTCCTTACAAACTTCTACAGATATACAGTTGAAAGTATCCTAACAAACTTCTGTAGATTTTCAGTGGATTGTATCCTAACAAACTTGTAATGATGTTCATGGGAAAGTAACCTATCAAACTTCTGTAGATGTACAGTGGAAACTCTCCTAACAAACTGCTGCAGATGTTCAGTGGAAAGTGTCCTAACAAACTTCTGTAGATGTTCAGTGGAAAGAATTCTAACAAACTTGTGTTGATGTTCAGGGGAACGTAACCTAACAAACTTGTGTTGATATTCAGGGGAAAGTATCCTAACAAACGTCTGTAGATTTACAGTGGAAAGTAACCTAACAAACTTCTGTAAATGTACAGTGGAAAGTATCCTAATAAACTTCTACAGATGCACAGTGGAAGGTGTCCTAACAAACTTCTGTTGATGTACAGTGGAAAGTATCCTAACAAACTTCTACAGATGTACAGTGGAAAGTATCCTAACAAACTTCTGTAGACGTTCTGTGGAAAGTTTCCTTACAAACTTCTACAGATGTACAGTTGAAAGTATCCTAACAAACTTCTGTAGATGTTCAGTGGATAGTATCCTAACAAACTTGTGTTGATGTTCAGGGGAAAGTAACCTAACAGACTTCTGTAGATGTAAATAGGAAAGTATCCTAGCAAACTTCTGTAGGGGTACAGTGGAAAGTATCCTAACAAACTTCTGTAGACGTTCAGTGGAAAGTTTCCTTACAAACTTCTACAGATGTACAGTTGAAAGTATCCAAACAAAGTTCTGTAGATGTTCAGTGGATTGTATCCTAACAAACTTGTGATGATGTTCATGGGAAAGTAACCTAACAAACTTCTGTTGATGTACAGTGGAAAGTATCCTAACAAACTTCTACAGATGTACAGTGGAAGGTATCCTAACAAACTTCTGTAGACGTTCAGTGGAAAGTGTCCTTACAAACTTCTACAGATGTACAGTTGAATGTATCCTAACAAACTTCTGTAGATGTTCAGTGGATAGTATGCTAACAAACTTGTGTTGATGTTCAGGGGAAAGTAACCTAACAAACTTCTGTAGATGTACATAGGAAAGTATCCTAACAAACTTCTGTGGGGGTACTGTGGAAAGTGTCCTAACAAACGTTTGTAGATGTACAGTGGAAAGTATCCTAACAAACTTCTAAAGATCTACAGTGGAAAGTATCCTAACAAACTTTTGTAGAAGTTCAATGGAAAGAATACGAAAAATCTTCTGTAGATGTTCTGTGTAAAGTATCCTAACAAAGTTCTCTTGATGTTCAGTCGAATGTATCCTAACAAACTTGTGTTGATGTTCAGGGGAAAGTGACCTAACAAACGTCTGTAGATGTACAGTGGAAAGTAACCTAAAAAACTTCTGTAGATGTATACCGGAAAGTATCCTAACAATCTTCTACAGATGTACAGTGGAAACAAACCTAACAAACTTCTGTAGATGTACAGAGGAAAGTATCCTAGCAAACCTCTGTAGGGGTACAGTGGAAAGCGTCCTAACAAAATTTGTAGATGTACAGTGGAAAGTATCCTAACAATCTTCTAAAGATGTACAGTGGAAAGTATCCTACAAACTTCTGTAGACGTTCAGTGGAACGTTTCCATACAAACTTCTACAGATGTACAGTTGAAAGTATCCTAACAAACTTCTGTAGATGTTCAGTGGATTGTATCCTAACAAACTTGTGATGATGTTCAGGGGAAAGTAACCTAACAAACGTCTGTAGATGTACAGTGGAAACTCTCCTAACAAACTGCTGCAGATGTTCAGTGGAAAGTGCCCTAACAAACTTCTGTAGATGTTCAGTGGAAAGAATTCTAACAAACTTGTGTTGATGTTCAGGGGAACGTAACCTAAAAAACTTGTGTTGATGTTCAGGGGAAAGTATCCTAACAAACTTCTGTAGATTTACAGTGGAAAGTAACCTAACAAACTTCTGTAGATTTACAGTGGAAAGTATCCTAACAAACTTCTGTAGATGTTCAGTGAATTGTATCCTAACAAACTTCTGTAGAAGTTCAATGGAAAGAATACGAAAAATCTTCTGTAGATATTCTGTGCAAAGTATCCTAACAAAGTACTCTTGATATTCAGTGGAAAGTATCCTAACAAACGTGTGTTGATGTTCAGGGGAAAGTAACCTAACAAACTTCTGTAGATGTACAGTGGAAAGTAACCTAACAAACTTCTGTAGATGTATACCGGAAGGTATCCTAACAATCTTCTACAGATGTACAGTGGAAAGTATCCTAACAAACTTCTGTAGACGATTACTGGAAAGTGTCCTAACAAACTTCTACAGATGTACAGTTGAAAGTGTCCTAACAAATGTCTGTAAATGTACAGTGGAAAGTAACCAAACAAACTTCTGCAGATGTTGAGTGGAAATTATCCTAAAAAACTCCTGTTGATGTTCTTTGGAAAGTATCATAACAAACTTCTACAGATGTACAGTGGAAAGTGTCCTAACAAACTTCTGTTGATGTCCAGTGGATAGTATCCTAACAAACTTCTACAGATGTACAGTGGAAAGTATCCTAACAAACTTCTGTACAGGTTCAGTGGAAAGTTTCCTTACAAACTTCTACAGATGTACAGTTGAAAGTATCCTAAGAAACTTCTGTAGATGTTCAGTGGATAGTATCCTAACAAACTTGTGTTGATGTTCAGGGGAAAGTATCCTAACAAACGTCTGTAAATGTACAGTGGAAAGTAACCAAACAAACGTCTGTAGATGTTGAGTGAAAATTATCCTAAAAAACTTCTGTTGATGTTCTTTGGAAAGAGTCATAACAAACTTCTACAAATGTACAGTGGAAAGTGTCTTAACAAACTTCTGTTGATGTCCAGTGGAAAGTATCCTAACAAACTTCTACAGATCTACAGTTGAAAGTATCCTAAGAAACTTCTGTAGGGCTACAGTGGAAAGTGTCCTAACAAACTTTTGTAGATGTACAGTGGAAAGTATCCTAACAAACTTCTAAAGATGTACAGTGGAAAGTATCCTAACAAACTTCTGTAGAAGTATAGCGCAAAGTATCCTAACAAACTTCTATAGATGTTCAGTGGAAAGTAACCTAACAAACTTCTGTAGATGTACAGAAGAAAGTATCCTAGCAAACTTCTGTAGGAGTACAGTGGAAAGCGTCCTAACAAACTTTTGTAGATGTACAGTGGAAAGTATCCTAACAAACTTCTAAAGATGTACAGTGGCAAGTATCCTAACAAACTTCTGTAGACGTTCAGTGGAAAGTTTCCTTACAAACGTCTACAGATGTACAGTTGAAAGTATCCTAACAAACTTCTGTAGATGTTCTGTGGATTGTATCCTAACAAAATTGTGATGATGTTCATGGGAAAGTAACCTAACAAACTTCTGTAGATGTACAGTGGAAACTCTCCTAACAAACTGCTGCAGATGTTCAGTGGAAAGTGTCCTAACAAACTTCTGTAGATGTTCAGTGGAAAGAATTCTAACAAACCTGTGTTGATGTTCAGGGGAAAGTAACCTAACAATCTTCTGTAGACTTACAGTGGAAAGTAACCTAACAAACTTCTGTAGATGCATAGTGGAAAGTATCCTAACAAACTTCTACAGATGCACAGTGGAAAGTGTCCTAGCAAACTTCTGTTGATGTACAGTGGAAAGTATCCTAACAAACTTGTGTTGATGTTCAGGGGAAAGTAACCTAACAAACTTCTGTAGGGGTACTGTGGAAATTATCCTAACAAACTTCTGTTGATGTTCTTTGGAAAGTATCATAACAAACTTCCACAGATGTGCAGTGGAAAGTGTCCTAACAAACATCTGTTGATATCCAGTGGAAAGTATCCTAGCAAACGTCTGTAGGGGTACAGCGGAAAGTGTCATAACAAACTTTTGTAGATGTACAGTGGAAAGTATCCTAACAAACTTCTAAAGATGTACAGTGGAAAGTATCCAAACAAACTTCTGTAGAAGTATAGCTCAAAGTATCCTAACAAACTTCTGTAGATGTTCAGTGGAAAGTATCCTAACAAACTTCTGTAGATCTACAGAGGAAAGTATCCTAGCAAACTTCTGTAGGGGTACAGTGGAAAGCGTCCTAACAAACTTTTGTAGATGTACAGTGGAAAGTATCCTAACAAACTTCTAAAGATGTACAGTGGAAAGTATCCTAACAAACTTCTGTAGACGTTCAGTGGAATTTTCCTTACAAACTTCTACAGATGTACAGTTGAAAGTATCCTAACAAACTTCTGTAGATGTTCAGTGGATTGTATCCTAACAAACTTGTGATGATGTTCATGGGAAAGTAACCTAACAAACTTCTGTAGATGTACAGAGGAAAGTATCCTAGCAAACTTCTACAGATGTCCAGTGGAAAGTGTCCTAACAAACTTCTGTAGATGTTCAGTGGAAAGAATTCTAACAAACTTGTGTTGATGTTCAGGGGAACGTAACCTAACAAACTTGTGTTGATGTTCAGGGGAAAGTATCCTAACAAACTTCTGTAGATTTACAGTGGAAAGTAACCTAACAAACTTCTGTAGATGTATAGTGCAAAGTATCCTTACAAACTTCTACAGATGTACAGTTGAAAGTATCCTAACAAACTTCTGTAGATGTTCAGTGAATTGTATCCTAACAAACTTCTGTAGAAGTTCAATGGAAAGAATAATAAAAATCTTCTGTAGATATTCTGTGCAAAGTATCCTAACAAAGTTCTCTTGATGTTCAGTGGAAAGTATCCTAACAAACGTGTGTTGATGTTCAGGGGAAAGTAACCTAACAAACTTCTGTAGTTGTACAGAGGAAAGTATCCTAGCAAACGTCTGTAGGGGTACAGTGGAAAGTGTCCTAACAAACTTTTGTAGATGTACAGTGGAAAGTATCCTACCAAACTTCTAAAGATGTACAGTGGAAAGTATCCTAACAAACTTCTGTAGAAGTTCAATGGAAAGAATACGAAAAATCTTCCGTAGATATTCTGTGTAAAGTATCCTAACAAAGTTCTCTTGATGTTCAGTGGAAAGTATCCTAACAAACTTGTGTTGATGTTCAGGGGAAAGTAACCTAACAAACGTCTGTGGATGTACAGTGGAAAGTAACCTAATAATCTTCTGTAGATGTATACCGGAAAGTATCCTAACAATCTTCTACAGATGTACAGTCGAAAGTATCCTAACAAACTTCTGTAGACGATTACGGGAAAGTGTCCTAAGAACCTTCTACAGATGTACAGTTGGAAGTATCCTAACAAACGTCTGTAAATGTACAGTGGAAAGTAACCAAACAAACTTCTGTAGATGTTGAGTGGAAATTATCCGAAAAAACTTCTGTTGATGTTCTTTGGAAAGTATCATAACAAACATCTACAGATGTACAGTGGAAAGTGTCCTAACAAACTTCTGTTGATGTCCAGTGGAAAGTATCCTAACAAACTTCTACAGATGTCCAGTGGAAAGTGTCCTAACAAACTTCTGTAGATGTTCAGTGGAAAGAATTCTAACAAACTTGTGTTGATGTTCAGGGGAACGTAACCTAACAAACTTTTGTTGATGTTCAGGGGAAAGTATCCTAACAAACTTCTGTAGATTTACAGTGGAAAGTAACCTAACAAACTTCTGTAGATGTATAGTGGAAAGTATCCTTAGAAACTTCTACAGATGTACAGTTGAAAGTATCCTAACAAACTTCTGTAGATGTTCAGTGAATTGTATCCTAACAAACTTCTGTAGAAGTTCAATGGAAGGAATACTAAAAATCTTCTGTAGATATTCTGTGCAAAGTATCCTAACAAAGTTCTCTTGATGTTCAGTGGAAAGTATCCTAACAAACGTGTGTTGATGTTCAGGGGAAAGTAACCTAACAAACTTCTGTAGATGTACAGAGGAAAGTATCCTAGCAAACGTCTGTAGGGGTACAGTGGAAAGTGTCCTAACAAACTTTTGTAGATGTACAGTGGAAAGTATCCTAACAAACTTCTAAAGATGTACAGTGGAAAGTATCCTAACAAACTTCTGTAGAAGTTCAATGGAAAGAATACGAAAAATCTTCCGTAGATATTCTGTGTAAAGTATCCTAACAAAGTTCTCTTGATGTTCAGTGGAAAGTATCCTAACAAACTTGTGTTGATGTTCAGGGGAAAGTAACCTAACAAACGTCTGTGGATGTACAGTGGAAAGTAAACTAATAAACTTCTGTAGATGTATACCGGAAAGTATCCTAACAATCTTCTACAGATGTACAGTCGAAAGTATCCTAACAAACTTCTGTAGACGATTACGGGAAAGTGTCCTAACAAACTTCTACAGATGTACAGTTGAAAGTATCCTAAGAAACTTCTGTAGATGTTCAGTGGATTGTATCCTAACAAACTTGTCATGATGTTCAGGGGAAAGTAACCTAACAAACGTCTGTAGATGTACAGTGGAAACTCTCCTAACAAACTGCTGCAGATGTTCAGTGGAAAGTGCCCTAACAAACTTCTGTAGATGTTCAGTGGAAAGAATTCTAACAAACTTGTGTTGATGTTCAGGGGAACGTAACCTAAAAAACTTGTGTTGATGTTCATGGGAAAGTAACCTATCAAACTTCTGTAGATGTACAGTGGAAACTCTCCTAACAAACTGCTGCAGATGTTCCGTGGAAAGTGTCCTAACAAACTTCTGTAGATGTTCAGTGGAAAGAATTCTAACAAACTTGTGTTGATGTTCAGGGGAACGTAACCTAACAAACTTGTGTTGATATTCAGGGGAAAGTATCCTAACAAACGTCTGTAGATTTACAGTGGAAAGTAACCTAACAAACTTCTGTAAATGTACAGTGGAAAGTATCCTAATAAACTTCTACAGATGCACAGTGGAAGGTGTCCTAACAAACTTCTGTTGATGTACAGTGGAAAGTATCCTAACAAACTTCTACAGATGTACAGTGGAAAGTATCCTAACAAACTTCTGTAGACGTTCTGTGGAAAGTTTCCTTACAAACTTCTACAGATGTACAGTTGAAAGTATCCTAACAAACTTCTGTAGATGTTCAGTGGATAGTATCCTAACAAACTTGTGTTGATGTTCAGGGGAAAGTAACCTAACAGACTTCTGTAGATGTAAATAGGAAAGTATCCTAGCAAACTTCTGTAGGGGTACAGTGGAAAGTATCCTAACAAACTTCTGTAGACGTTCAGTGGAAAGTTTCCTTACAAACTTCTACAGATGTACAGTTGAAAGTATCCAAACAAAGTTCTGTAGATGTTCAGTGGATTGTATCCTAACAAACTTGTGATGATGTTCATGGGAAAGTAACCTAACAAACTTCTGTTGATGTACAGTGGAAAGTATCCTAACAAACTTCTACAGATGTACAGTGGAAGGTATCCTAACAAACTTCTGTAGACGTTCAGTGGAAAGTGTCCTTACAAACTTCTACAGATGTACAGTTGAATGTATCCTAACAAACTTCTGTAGATGTTCAGTGGATAGTATGCTAACAAACTTGTGTTGATGTTCAGGGGAAAGTAACCTAACAAACTTCTGTAGATGTACATATAAAAGTATCCTAACAAACTTCTGTGGGGGTACTGTGGAAAGTGTCCTAACAAACGTTTGTAGATGTACAGTGGAAAGTATCCTAACAAACTTCTAAAGATCTACAGTGGAAAGTATCCTAACAAACTTTTGTAGAAGTTCAATGGAAAGAATACGAAAAATCTTCTGTAGATGTTCTGTGTAAAGTATCCTAACAAAGTTCTCTTGATGTTCAGTCGAATGTATCCTAACAAACTTGTGTTGATGTTCAGGGGAAAGTGACCTAACAAACGTCTGTAGATGTACAGTGGAAAGTAACCTAAAAAACTTCTGTAGATGTATACCGGAAAGTATCCTAACAATCTTCTACAGATGTACAGTGGAAACAAACCTAACAAACTTCTGTAGATGTACAGAGGAAAGTATCCTAGCAAACCTCTGTAGGGGTACAGTGGAAAGCGTCCTAACAAAATTTGTAGATGTACAGTGGAAAGTATCCTAACAATCTTCTAAAGATGTATAGTGGAAAGTATCCTACAAACTTCTGTAGACGTTCAGTGGAACGTTTCCATACAAACTTCTACAGATGTACAGTTGAAAGTATCCTAACAAACTTCTGTAGATGTTCAGTGGATTGTATCCTAACAAACTTGTGATGATGTTCAGGGGAAAGTAACCTAACAAACGTCTGTAGATGTACAGTGGAAACTCTCCTAACAAACTGCTGCAGATGTTCAGTGGAAAGTGCCCTAACAAACTTCTGTAGATGTTCAGTGGAAAGAATTCTAACAAACTTGTGTTGATGTTCAGGGGAACGTAACCTAAAAAACTTGTGTTGATGTTCAGGGGAAAGTATCCTAACAAACTTCTGTAGATTTACAGTGGAAAGTAACCTAACAAACTTCTGTAGATTTACAGTGGAAAGTATCCTAACAAACTTCTGTAGATGTTCAGTGAATTGTATCCTAACAAACTTCTGTAGAAGTTCAATGGAAAGAATACGAAAAATCTTCTGTAGATATTCTGTGCAAAGTATCCTAACAAAGTACTCTTGATGTTCAGTGGAAAGTATCCTAACAAACGTGTGTTGATGTTCAGGGGAAAGTAACCTAACAAACTTCTGTAGATGTACAGTGGAAAGTAACCTAACAAACTTCTGTAGATGTATACCGGAAGGTATCCTAACAATCTTCTACAGATGTACAGTGGAAAGTATCCTAACAAACTTCTGTAGACGATTACTGGAAAGTGTCCTAACAAACTTCTAGAGATGTACAGTTGAAAGTGTCCTAACAAATGTCTGTAAATGTACAGTGGAAAGTAACCAAACAAACTTCTGCAGATGTTGAGTGGAAATTATCCTAAAAAACTCCTGTTGATGTTCTTTGGAAAGTATCATAACAAACTTCTACAGATGTACAGTGGAAAGTGTCCTAACAAACTTCTGTTGATGTCCAGTGGATAGTATCCTAACAAACTTCTACAGATGTACAGTGGAAAGTATCCTAACAAACTTCTGTACAGGTTCAGTGGAAAGTTTCCTTACAAACTTCTACAGATGTACAGTTGAAAGTATCCTAAGAAACTTCTGTAGATGTTCAGTGGATAGTATCCTAACAAACTTGTGTTGATGTTCAGGGGAAAGTATCCTAACAAACGTCTGTAAATGTACAGTGGAAAGTAACCAAACAAACGTCTGTAGATGTTGAGTGAAAATTATCCTAAAAAACTTCTGTTGATGTTCTTTGGAAAGAGTCATAACAAACTTCTACAAATGTACAGTGGAAAGTGTCTTAACAAACTTCTGTTGATGTCCAGTGGAAAGTATCCTAACAAACTTCTACAGATCTACAGTTGAAAGTATCCTAAGAAACTTCTGTAGGGCTACAGTGGAAAGTGTCCTAACAAACTTTTGTAGATGTACAGTGGAAAGTATCCTAACAAACTTCTAAAGATGTACAGTGGAAAGTATCCTAACAAACTTCTGTAGAAGTATAGCGCAAAGTATCCTAACAAACTTCTATAGATGTTCAGTGGAAAGTAACCTAACAAACTTCTGTAGATGTACAGAAGAAAGTATCCTAGCAAACTTCTGTAGGAGTACAGTGGAAAGCGTCCTAACAAACTTTTGTAGATGTACAGTGGAAAGTATCCTAACAAACTTCTAAAGATGTACAGTGGCAAGTATCCTAACAAACTTCTGTAGACGTTCAGTGGAAAGTTTCCTTACAAACGTCTACAGATGTACAGTTGAAAGTATCCTAACAAACTTCTGTAGATGTTCTGTGGATTGTATCCTAACAAAATTGTGATGATGTTCATGGGAAAGTAACCTAACAAACTTCTGTAGATGTACAGTGGAAACTCTCCTAACAAACTGCTGCAGATGTTCAGTGGAAAGTGTCCTAACAAACTTCTGTAGATGTTCAGTGGAAAGAATTCTAACAAACCTGTGTTGATGTTCAGGGGAAAGTAACCTAACAATCTTCTGTAGACTTACAGTGGAAAGTAACCTAACAAACTTCTGTAGATGCATAGTGGAAAGTATCCTAACAAACTTCTACAGATGCACAGTGGAAAGTGTCCTAGCAAACTTCTGTTGATGTACAGTGGAAAGTATCCTAACAAACTTGTGTTGATGTTCAGGGGAAAGTAACCTAACAAACTTCTGTAGGGGTACTGTGGAAATTATCCTAACAAACTTCTGTTGATGTTCTTTGGAAAGTATCATAACAAACTTCCACAGATGTGCAGTGGAAAGTGTCCTAACAAACATCTGTTGATGTCCAGTGGAAAGTATCCTAGCAAACGTCTGTAGGGGTACAGCGGAAAGTGTCATAACAAACTTTTGTAGATGTACAGTGGAAAGTATCCTAACAAACTTCTGAAGATTTACAGTGGAAAGTATCCTAACAAACTTCTAAAGATGTACAGTGGAAAGTATCCAAACAATCTTCTGTAGAAGTATAGCTCAAAGTATCCTAACAAACTTCTGTAGATGTTCAGTGGAAAGTATCCTAACAAACTTCTGTAGATCTACAGAGGAAAGTATCCTAGCAAACTTCTGTAGGGGTACAGTGGAAAGCGTCCTAACAAACTTTTGTAGATGTACAGTGGAAAGTATCCTAACAAACTTCTAAAGATGTACAGTGGAAAGTATCCTAACAAACTTCTGTAGACGTTCAGTGGAATTTTCCTTACAAACTTCTACAGATGTACAGTTGAAAGTATCCTAACAAACTTCTGTAGATGTTCAGTGGATTGTATCCTAACAAACTTGTGATGATGTTCATGGGAAAGTAACCTAACAAACTTCTGTAGATGTACAGAGGAAAGTATCCTAGCAAACTTCTACAGATGTCCAGTGGAAAGTGTCCTAACAAACTTCTGTAGATGTTCAGTGGAAAGAATTCTAACAAACTTGTGTTGATGTTCAGGGGAACGTAACCTAACAAACTTGTGTTGATGTTCAGGGGAAAGTATCCTAACAAACTTCTGTAGATTTACAGTGGAAAGTAACCTAACAAACTTCTGTAGATGTATAGTGCAAAGTATCCTTACAAACTTCTACAGATGTACAGTTGAAAGTATCCTAACAAACTTCTGTAGATGTTCAGTGAATTGTATCCTAACAAACTTCTGTAGAAGTTCAATGGAAAGAATAATAAAAATCTTCTGTAGATATTCTGTGCAAAGTATCCTAACAAAGTTCTCTTGATGTTCAGTGGAAAGTATCCTAACAAACGTGTGTTGATGTTCAGGGGAAAGTAACCTAACAAACTTCTGTAGTTGTACAGAGGAAAGTATCCTAGCAAACGTCTGTAGGGGTACAGTGGAAAGTGTCCTAACAAACTTTTGTAGATGTACAGTGGAAAGTATCCTAACAAACTTCTAAAGATGTACAGTGGAAAGTATCCTAACAAACTTCTGTAGAAGTTCAATGGAAAGAATACGAAAAATCTTCCGTAGATATTCTGTGTAAAGTATCCTAACAAAGTTCTCTTGATGTTCAGTGGAAAGTATCCTAACAAACTTGTGTTGATGTTCAGGGGAAAGTAACCTAACAAACGTCTGTGGATGTACAGTGGAAAGTAACCTAATAATCTTCTGTAGATGTATACCGGAAAGTATCCTAACAATCTTCTACAGATGTACAGTCGAAAGTATCCTAACAAACTTCTGTAGACGATTACGGGAAAGTGTCCTAAGAACCTTCTACAGATGTACAGTTGGAAGTATCCTAACAAACGTCTGTAAATGTACAGTGGAAAGTAACCAAACAAACTTCTGTAGATGTTGAGTGGAAATTATCCGAAAAAACTTCTGTTGATGTTCTTTGGAAAGTATCATAACAAACATCTACAGATGTACAGTGGAAAGTGTCCTAACAAACTTCTGTTGATGTCCAGTGGAAAGTATCCTAACAAACTTCTACAGATGTCCAGTGGAAAGTGTCCTAACAAACTTCTGTAGATGTTCAGTGGAAAGAATTCTAACAAACTTGTGTTGATGTTCAGGGGAACGTAACCTAACAAACTTGTGTTGATGTTCAGGGGAAAGTATCCTAACAAACTTCTGTAGATTTACAGTGGAAAGTAACCTAACAAACTTCTGTAGATGTATAGTGGAAAGTATCCTTAGAAACTTCTACAGATGTACAGTTGAAAGTATCCTAACAAACTTCTGTAGATGTTCAGTGAATTGTATCCTAACAAACTTCTGCAGAAGTTCAATGGAAGGAATACTAAAAATCTTCTGTAGATATTCTGTGCAAAGTATCCTAACAAAGTTCTCTTGATGTTCAGTGGAAAGTATCCTAACAAACGTGTGTTGATGTTCAGGGGAAAGTAACCTAACAAACTTCTGTAGATGTACAGAGGAAAGTATCCTAGCAAACGTCTGTAGGGGTACAGTGGAAAGTGTCCTAACAAACTTTTGTAGATGTACAGTGGAAAGTATCCTAACAAACTTCTAAAGATGTACAGTGGAAAGTATCCTAACAAACTTCTGTAGAAGTTCAATGGAAAGAATACGAAAAATCTTCCGTAGATATTCTGTGTAAAGTATCCTAACAAAGTTCTCTTGATGTTCAGTGGAAAGTATCCTAACAAACTTGTGTTGATGTTCAGGGGAAAGTAACCTAACAAACGTCTGTGGATGTACAGTGGAAAGTAACCTAATAAACTTCTGTAGATGTATACCGGAAAGTATCCTAACAATCTTCTACAGATGTACAGTCGAAAGTATCCTAACAAACTTCTGTAGACGATTACGGGAAAGTGTCCTAACAAACTTCTACAGATGTACAGTTGGAAGTATCCTAACAAACGTCTGTAAATGTACAGTGGAAAGTAACCAAACAAACTTCTGTAGATGTTGAGTGGAAATTATCCTAAAAAACTTCTGTTGATGTTCTTTGGAAAGAGTCATAACAAACTTCTACAAATGTACAGTGGAAAGTGTCTTAACAAACTTCTGTTGATGTCCAGTGGAAAGTATCCTAACAAACTTCTACAGATCTACAGTTGAAAGTATCCTAAGAAACTTCTGTAGATGGTCAGTGGATAGTATCCTAACAAACTTGTGTTGATGTTCAGGGGAAAGTAACCTAACAAACTTCTGTAGATGTACAGAGGAAAGTATCCTAGCAAACGTCTGTAGGGCTACAGTGGAAAGTGTCCTAACAAACTTTTGTAGATGTACAGTGGAAAGTATCCTAACAAACTTCTAAAGATGTACAGTGGAAAGTATCCTAACAAACTTCTGTAGAAGTATAGCGCAAAGTATCCTAACAAACTTCTGTAGATGTTGAGTGGAAATTATCATAAAAAACTTCGGTTGATGTTCTTTGGAAAGTATCATAACAAACTTCTACAGATGTACAGTGGAAAGTGTCCTAACAAACTTCTGTTGATGTCCAGTGGAAAGTTTCCTTACAAACGTCTACAGATGTACATTTGAAAGTATCCTAACAAACTTCTGTAGGTGTTCAGTAGATTGTATCCTAACAAACGTGTAATGATGTTCATGGGAAAGTAACCTAACAAACTTCTGTAGATGTACAGTGGAAACTCTCCTAACAAACTGCTGCAGATGTTCAGTGGAAAGTGTCCTAACAAACTTCTGTAGATGTTCAGTGGAAAGAATTCTAACAAACTTGTGTTGATGTTCAGGGGAAAGTAACCTAACAAACTTCTGTTGATGTTCTTTGGAAAGTATCATAACAAACTTCTACAGATGTACAGTGGAAAGTGTCCTAACAAACTTCTGCTGATGTCCAGTGGAAAGTATCCTAACAAACTTCTACAGATCTACAGTGGAAAGTATCCTAACAAACTTCTGTGGAGGTTCAGTGGAACGTTTCCTTACAAACTCCTACAGATGTACAGTGGAAAGTATCCTAACAAACTTCTCCTGATGTCCAGTGGAAAGTAACCTAACAAACTTCTGTAGATGTACAGAGGAAAGTATCCTAGAAAACGTCTGTCGGGGTACAGTGGAAAGTGTCCTAACAAACTTTTGTAGATGTACAGTGGAAAGTATCCGAACAAACTTCTAAAGATGTACAGTGGAAAGTATCATAACAAACTTCTGTAGACGTTCAGTGGAAAGTATCCTAGCAAACTGGTGATGATGTTCATGGGAAACTAACCTAACAAACTTCTGCAGCTGTACAGTGGAAACTCTCCAAACAAACTGCTGCAGATGTTCAGTGGAAAGAATTCTAACAAACTTGTGTTGATGTTCAGGGGAACGTAACCTATCAAACTTGTGTTGATGTTCAGGGGAAAGTATCCCAACAAACTTCTGTAGCTTTACAGTGGAAAGTAACCTAACAAACTTCTGTAGACGTTCAGTGGAAAGTTTCCTTACAACCTTCTACAGATGTGCAGTTGATTGTATCCTAACAAACTTCTGTAGATGTTCAGTGGATAGCATCCTAACAAACTTGTGTTGATGTTCAGGGGGAAAGTAACCTAACAAACTTCTGTAGATGTTCATATGAAAGTATCCTAGCAAACTTCTGTAGGGGTACTGTGGAAAGTGTCGTAACAAACGTTTGTAGATGTACAGTGGAAAGTATCCTAACAAACTTCTAAAGATGTACAGTGGAAAGTATCCTAACAAACTTCTGCAGAAGTTCAATGGAAAGAATACGAAAAATCTCCTGTAGATATTCTGTGCGAAGTATCCTAACAAAGTTCTCTTGATGTTCAGTGGAAAGTATCCTAACAAACTTGTGTTGATGTTCAATGGAAAGTAACCTAACAAACTTCTGTAGATGTACAGTGGAAAGTGACCTAAAAAACTTCTGTAGATGTATACCGGAAAGTATCCTAACAAACTTCTACAGATGTACAGTGGAAAGTATCCTAACAAACTTCTGTAGACGATTACTGGAAAGTGTCCTAACAAACTTCTACAGATGTACAGTTGAAAGTATCCTAACAAACGTCTGTAGGGGTACTGTGGAAAGTGTCGTAACAAACAGTTGTAGATATACAGTGGAAAGTATCCTAACGAACTTCTAAAGATGTACAGTGGAAAGTATCCTAACAAACTACTGTAGAAGTTAAATGGAAAGAATACGAAAAATCTTCTGTAGATATTCTGTGTAAAGAATCCTAACAAAGTTCTCTAGATGTTCAGTGGAAAGTATCCTAACAAACTTGTGTTGATGTTCAGGGGAAAGTAACCTAACAAACTTCTACAGATGTACAGTGGAAAGTGTCCTAACAAACTTCTGCTGATGTCCAGTGGAAAGTATCCAAACAAACTTGTAGAGATGTACAGTGGAAAGTATCCTAACAAACTTCTGTAGAGGTTCAGTGGAACGTTTCCTTACAAACTTCTACAGATGTACAGTGGAAAGTATCCTAACAAACTTCTGCTGATGTCCAGTGGAAAGTAACCTAACAAACTTCTGTAGATGTACAGAGGAAAGTATCCTAGAAAACGTCTGTAGGGGTACAGTGGAAAGTGTCCTAACAAACTTTTGTAGATGTACAGTGGAAAGTATCCTAACAAACTTATAAAGATGTACAGTGGAAAGGATCCTAACAAACTTCTGTAGAAGTATAGCGCAAAGTATCCTAACAAACTTCTATAGATGTTCAGTGGAAAGTAACCAAACAAACTTCTGTAGATGTACAGAGGAATGTATCCTAGCAAACTTCTGTAGGGGTACAGTGGAAAGCGTCCTAACAAACTTGTGTTGATGTTCAGGGGAACGTAACATAACAAACATGTGTTGATGTTCAGGGGAAAGTATCCTAAAAAACTTCTGTAGATTTACAGTGGAAAGTAACCTAACAAACTTCTGTAGATGTATAGTGGAAAGTATCCGAATAAACTTCTACAGATGCACAGTGGAAAGTAACCTAAGAAACTTCTGTTGATGTTCTTTGGAAAGTATCATAACAAACTTCTACAGATGTACAGTGGAAAGTGTCCTAACAAACTTCTGCTGATGTCCAGTGGAAAGTATCCTAACAAACTTCTACAGATCTACAGTGGAAAGTATCCTAACAAACTTCTGTGGAGGTTCAGTGGAACGTTTCCTTACAAACTCCTACAGATGTACAGTGGAAAGTATCCTAACAAACTTCTCCTGATGTCCAGTGGAAAGTAACCTAACAAACTTCTGTAGATGTACAGAGGAAAGTATCCTAGAAAACGTCTGTCAGGGTACAGTGGAAAGTGTCCTAACAAACTTTTGTAGATGTACAGTGGAAAGTATCCGAACAAACTTCTAAAGATGTACAGTGGAAAGTATCATAACAAACTTCTGTAGACGTTCAGTGGAATGTATCCTAGCAAACTTGTGATGATGTTCATGGGAAACTAACCTAACAAACTTCTGCAGCTGTACAGTGGAAACTCTCCAAACAAACTGCTGCAGATGTTCAGTGGAAAGAATTCTAACAAACTTGTGTTGATGTTCAGGGGAACGTAACCTATCAAACTTGTGTTGATGTTCAGGGGAAAGTATCCCAACAAACTTCTGTAGCTTTACAGTGGAAAGTAACCTAACAAACTTCTGTAGACGTTCAGTGGAAAGTTTCCTTACAACCTTCTACAGATGTGCAGTTGATTGTATCCTAACAAACTTCTGTAGATGTTCAGTGGATAGCATCCTAACAAACTTGTGTTGATGTTCAGGGGGAAAGTAACCTAACAAACTTCTGTAGATGTTCATATGAAAGTATCCTAGCAAACTTCTGTAGGGGTACTGTGGAAAGTGTCGTAACAAACGTTTGTAGATGTACAGTGGAAAGTATCCTAACAAACTTCTAAAGATGTACAGTGGAAAGTATCCTAACAAACTTCTGTAGAAGTTCAATGGAAAGAATACGAAAAATCTCCTGTAGATATTCTGTGCGAAGTATCCTAACAAAGTTCTCTTGATGTTCAGTGGAAAGTATCCTAACAAACGTGTGTTGATGTTCAGGGGAAAGTAACCTAACAAACTTCTGTAGATGTACAGAGGAAAGTATCCTAGCAAACGTCTGTAGGGGTACAGTGGAAAGTGTCCTAACAAACTTTTGTAGATGTACAGTGGAAAGTATCCTAACAAACTTCTAAAGATGTACAGTGGAAAGTATCCTAACAAACTTCTGTAGAGGTTCAATGGAAAGAATACGAAAAATCTTCCGTAGATATTCTGTGTAAAGTATCCTAACAAAGTTCTCTTGATGTTCAGTGGAAAGTATCCTAACAAACTTGTGTTGATGTTCAGGGGAAAGTAACCTAACGAACGTCTGTGGATGTACAGTGGAAAGTAACCTAATAAACTTCTGTAGATGTATACCGGAAAGTATCCTAACAATCTTCTACAGATGTACAGTCGAAAGTATCCTAACAAACTTCTGTAGACGATTACGGGAAAGTGTCCTTACAAACTTCTACAGATGTACAGTTGGAAGTATCCTAACAAACGTCTGTAAATGTACAGTGGAAAGTAACCAAACAAACTTCTGTAGATGTTGAGTGGAAATTATCCTAAAAAACTTCTGTTGATGTTCTTTGGAAAGAGTCATAACAAACTTCTACAAATGTACAGTGGAAAGTGTCTTAACAAACTTCTGTTGATGTCCAGTGGAAAGTATCCTAACAAACTTCTACAGATCTACAGTTGAAAGTATCCTAAGAAACTTCTGTAGATGGTCAGTGGATAGTATCCTAACAAACTTGTGTTGATGTTCAGGGGAAAGTAACCTAACAAACTTCTGTAGATGTACAGAGGAAAGTATCCTAGCAAACGTCTGTAGGGCTACAGTGGAAAGTGTCCTAACAAACTTTTGTAGATGTACAGTGGAAAGTATCCTAACAAACTTCTAAAGATGTACAGTGGAAAGTATCCTAACAAACTTCTGTAGAAGTATAGCGCAAAGTATCCTAACAAACTTCTGTAGATGTTGAGTGGAAATTATCATAAAAAACTTCGGTTGATGTTCTTTGGAAAGTATCATATCAAACTTCTACAGATGTACAGTGGAAAGTGTCCTAACAAACTTCTGTTGATGTCCAGTGGAAAGTTTCCTTACAAACGTCTACAGATGTACATTTGAAAGTATCCTAACAAACTTCTGTAGGTGTTCAGTAGATTGTATCCTAACAAACGTGTAATGATGTTCATGGGAAAGTAACCTAACAAACTTCTGTAGATGTACAGTGGAAACTCTCCTAACAAACTGCTGCAGATGTTCAGTGGAAAGTGTCCTAACAAACTTCTGTAGATGTTCAGTGGAAAGAATTCTAACAAACTTGTGTTGATTTTAAGGGGAAAGTAACCTAACAAACTTCTGTTGATGTTCTTTGGAAAGTATCATAACAAACTTCTACAGATGTACAGTGGAAAGTGTCCTAACAAACTTCTGCTGATGTCCAGTGGAAAGTATCCTAACAAACTTCTACAGATCTACAGTGGAAAGTATCCTAACAAACTTCTGTGGAGGTTCAGTGGAACGTTTCCTTACAAACTCCTACAGATGTACAGTGGAAAGTATCCTAACAAACTTCTCCTGATGTCCAGTGGAAAGTAACCTAACAAACTTCAGTAGATGTACAGAGGAAAGTATCCTAGAAAACGTCTGTCAGGGTACAGTGGAAAGTGTCCTAACAAACTTTTGTAGATGTACAGTGGAAAGTATCCGAACAAACTTCTAAAGATGTACAGTGGAAAGTATCATAACAAACTTCTGTAGACGTTCAGTGGAATGTATCCTAGCAAACTTGTGATGATGTTCATGGGAAACTAACCTAACAAACTTCTGCAGCTGTACAGTGGAAACTCTCCAAACAAACTGCTGCAGATGTTCAGTGGAAAGAATTCTAACAAACTTGTGTTGATGTTCAGGGGAACGTAACCTATCAAACTTGTGTTGATGTTCAGGGGAAAGTATCCCAACAAACTTCTGTAGCTTTACAGTGGAAAGTAACCTAACAAACTTCTGTAGACGTTCAGTGGAAAGTTTCCTTACAACCTTCTACAGATGTGCAGTTGATTGTATCCTAACAAACTTCTGTAGATGTTCAGTGGATAGCATCCTAACAAACTTGTGTTGATGTTCAGGGGGAAAGTAACCTAACAAACTTCTGTAGATGTTCATATGAAAGTATCCTAGCAAACTTCTGTAGGGGTACTGTGGAAAGTGTCGTAACAAACGTTTGTAGATGTACAGTGGAAAGTATCCTAACAAACTTCTAAAGATGTACAGTGGAAAGTATCCTAACAAACTTCTGTAGAAGTTCAATGGAAAGAATACGAAAAATCTCCTGTAGATATTCTGTGCGAAGTATCCTAACAAAGTTCTCTTGATGTTCAGTGGAAAGTATCCTAACAAACTTGTGTTGATGTTCAATGGAAAGTAACCTAACAAACTTCTGTAGATGTACAGTGGAAAGTGACCTAAAAAACTTCTGTAGATGTATACCGGAAAGTATCCTAACAAACTTCTACAGATGTACAGTGGAAAGTATCCTAACAAACTTCTGTAGACGATTACTGGAAAGTGTCCTAACAAACTTCTACAGATGTACAGTTGAAAGTATCCTAACAAACGTCTGTAGGGGTACTGTGGAAAGTGTCGTAACAAACAGTTGTAGATATACAGTGGAAAGTATCCTAACGAACTTCTAAAGATGTACAGTGGAAAGTATCCTAACAAACTACTGTAGAAGTTAAATGGAAAGAATACGAAAAATCTTCTGTAGATATTCTGTGTAAAGAATCCTAACAAAGTTCTCTAGATGTTCAGTGGAAAGTATCCTAACAAACTTGTGTTGATGTTCAGGGGAAAGTAACCTAACAAACTTCTACAGATGTACAGTGGAAAGTGTCCTAACAAACTTCTGCTGATGTCCAGTGGAAAGTATCCAAACAAACTTGTAGAGATGTACAGTGGAAAGTATCCTAACAAACTTCTGTAGAGGTTCAGTGGAACGTTTCCTTACAAACTTCTACAGATGTACAGTGGAAAGTATCCTAACAAACTTCTGCTGATGTCCAGTGGAAAGTAACCTAACAAACTTCTGTAGATGTACAGAGGAAAGTATCCTAGAAAACGTCTGTAGGGGTACAGTGGAAAGTGTCCTAACAAACTTTTGTAGATGTACAGTGGAAAGTATCCTAACAAACTTATAAAGATGTACAGTGGAAAGGATCCTAACAAACTTCTGTAGAAGTATAGCGCAAAGTATCCTAACAAACTTCTATAGATGTTCAGTGGAAAGTAACCAAACAAACTTCTGTAGATGTACAGAGGAATGTATCCTAGCAAACTTCTGTAGGGGTACAGTGGAAAGCGTCCTAACAAACTTGTGTTGATGTTCAGGGGAACGTAACATAACAAACATGTGTTGATGTTCAGGGGAAAGTATCCTAAAAAACTTCTGTAGATTTACAGTGGAAAGTAACCTAACAAACTTCTGTAGATGTATAGTGGAAAGTATCCGAATAAACTTCTACAGATGCACAGTGGAAAGTAACCTAACAAACTTCTGTAGATGTATAGTGGAAAGTATCCGAATAAACTTCTACAGATGCACAGTGGAAAGTATCCTAACAAACTTCTGTAGAAGTTCAATGGAAAGAATACGAAAAATCTCCTGTAGATATTCTGTGTAAAGTATCCTAACAAAGTTCTCTTGATGTTCAGTGGAAAGTATCCTAACAAACTTGTGTTGATGTTCAATGGAAAGTAACCTAAGAAACTTCTGTAGATGTACAGTGGAAAGTGACCTAAAAAACTTCTGTAGATGTATACCGGAAAGTATCCTAACAATCTTCTACAGATGTACAGTGGAAAGTATCCTAACAAACTTCTGTAGACGATTACTGGAAAGTGTCCTAACAAACTTCTACAGATGTACAGTTGAAAGTATCCTAACAAACGTCTGTAAATGTACAGTGGAAAGTAACCAAACAAACTTCTGTAGATGTATAGTGGAAAGTATCCTAATAAACTTCTACAGATGCACAGTGGAAGGTGTCCTAACAAACTTCTGTTGATGTACAGTGGAAAGTATCCTAACAAACTTCTACAGATGTACAGTGGAAAGTATCCTAAGAAACTACTGTAGACGTTCAGTGGAAAGTTTCCTTACAAACTTCTACAGATGTACAGTTGAATGTATCCTAACAAACTTCTGTAGATGTTCAGTGGATAGTATCCTAACAAACTTGTGTTGATGTTCAGGGGAATGTAACCTAACAAACTTCTGTAGATGTAAATAGGAAAGTATCCTAGCAAACTTCTGTAGGGGTACTGTGGAAAGTATCCTAACAAACTTCTGTAGACGTTACGTGGAAAGTTTCCTACAAACTTCTACAGATGCACAGTTGAAAGTATCCTAACAAACTTCTACAGATGTACAGTGGAAAGTATCCTAACAACCTTCTATAGATGTTCAGTGGAAAGTATCCTAGCAAACTTCTGTAGGAGTACAGTGCAAAGCGTCCTAACAAACTTTTGTAGATGTACAGTGGAAAGTATCCTAACAAACTTCTAAAGATATACAGTGGAAAGTATCCTAACAAACTTCTGTAGACGTTCAGTGGAAAGTTTCCTTACAAACTTCTACAGATGTACAGTTGAAAGTATCCTAACAAACTTCTGTAGATGTTCTGTGGATTGTATCCGAACAAACTTGTGATGATGTTCATGGGAAAGTAACCTAACAATCTTCTGTAGACGTACAGTGGAAACTCTCCTAACAAACTGCTGCAGATGTTCAGTGGAAAGTGTCCTAACAAACTTCTACAGATGTTCAGTGGAAAGAATTCTAACAAACTTGTGTTGATGTTCAGGGGAAAGTATCCTAACAAACTTCTGTAGATTTACAGTGGAAAGTAACCTAACAAACTTCTGTAGATGTATAGTGGAAAGTATCCTAATAAACTTCTACAGATGCACAGTGGAAAGTGTCCTAGCAAACTTCTGTTGAAGTACAGTTGAAAGTATCCTAACAAACGTCTACAGATGTACAGTTGAAAGTATCCTAACAAACTTCTGTAGACGTTCAGTGGAAAGTTTCCTTACAAACTTCTACAGATGTACAGTTGAAAGTATCCTAACAAACTTCTGTAGATGTACAGTGGAAAGTATCCTAACAAACTTGTAAAGATCTACAGTGGAAAGTATCCTAACAAACTTCTGTAGAAGTTCAATGGAAAGAATACGAAAAATCTTCTTTAGATATTCTGTGTAAAGTATCCAAACAAAGTTCTCTTGATGTTCAGTGGATAGTATCCTAACAAACTTGTGTTGATATTCAGGGGAAAGTAACCAAACAAACTTCTGTAGATATACATAGGAAAGTATCCTAGCAAACTTCTGTAGGGGTACAGTGGAAAGTAACCTAAAAAACTTCTGTAGACGATTACTGGAAAGTGTCCTAACAAACTTCTACAGATGTACAGTTGAAAGTATCCTAACAAACGTCTGTAAATGTACAGTGGAAAGTAACCAAAGAAACTGCTGCAGATGTTGAGTGGAAATTATTCTAAAAAATTTCTGTTGATGTTCTTTGGAAAGTATCATAACAAACTTCTACAGATGTACAGTGGAAAGTGTCCTAACAAACTTCTGTTGATGTCCAGTGGAAAGTATCCTAACAAACTTCTATATATGTACAGTGGAAAGTGTCCCAACAAACCTCTGTATATTTACAGTGGAAATTATCCTAACAAACTTCTGTAGAGGCTCAGTGGAAAGTTTCCTTACAAACTTCTACAGAGGTACAGTTGAAAGTATCCTAAGAAACTTCTGTAGATGTTCAGTGGATAGTATCCTAACAAACTTGTGTTGATATTCAGGGGAAAGTAACCTAACAAACTTCTGTAGATGTACAGAGGAAAGTATCCTAGCAAACTTCTGTAGGGGTACTGTGGAAAGTGTCCTAACAAACTTTTGTAGATGTACACTGGAAAGTATCCTAACAAACTTCTAAAGATGTACAGTGGAAAGTATCCTAACAAACTTCTGTAGAAGTATAGTGCAAATTATCCTAACAAAAATTCTATACATGTTCAGTGGAAAGTAACCTAACAAAATTCTGTAGATGTACAGAGGAAAGTATCCTAGCAAACTTCTGTAGGGGTACAGCGGAAAGCGTCCTAACAAACTTTTGTAGATGTACAGTGGAAAGTATCCTAACAAACTTCTAAAGATGTACAGTGGAAAGTATCCTAATAAACTTCTGTAGATGTTCAGTGCATTGTATCCTAATAAACTTGTGATGATGTTCATGGGAAAGTAACCTAACAAACCTCTGTAGATGTACAGAGGAAAGTATCCTAGCAAACTTCTGTAGGGGTACAGTGGAAAGCGTCCTAACAAACTTTTGTAGATGTACAGTGGAAAGTATCCTAACAAACTTCTAAAAATGTTCAGTGGAAAGTGTCCTAACAAACTTCTGTAGATGTTCAGTGGAAAGAATTCTAACAAACTTCTGTAGATGTATAGTGGAAAGTATCCTAATATACTTCTACAGATGCACAGTGGAAAGTATCCTAACAAACTTCGACAGATGTACAGTGGAAAGTATCCTAACAAACTTCTGTAGACGTTCAGTGGAACGTTTCCTTGCAAACTTCTACAGATGTACAGTTGAAAGTATCCTAACAAACTTCTGTAGATGTACATAGGAAAGTATCCTAGCAAACTTGTGTTGATGTTCAGGGGAAAGTAACCTAACAAACTTCTGTAGATGTTCAGTGGATAGTATCCTAACAAACTTGTGTTGATGTTCAGGGGAAAGTAACCTAACAAACTTCTGTAGATGTACATAGGAAAGTATCCTAGCAAACTTGTGTTGATGTTCAGGGGAAAGTAACCTAAAAAACTTCTGTAGATGTATACCGGAAAGAATCCTAACAATCTTCTACAGATGTACAGTGGAAAGTATCCTAACAAACTTCTGTAGACGATTACTGGAAAGTGTCCTAACAAACTTCTACAGATGTACAGTTGAAAGTATCCTAACAAACGTCTGTAAATGTACAGTGGAAAGTAACCAAAGAAACTGCTGTAGATGTTGAGTGGAAATTATTCTAAAAAACTTCTGTTGATGTTCATTGGAAAGTATCATAACAAACTTCTACAGATGTACAGTGGAAAGTGTCCTAACAAACTTCTGTTGATGTCCAGTGGAAAGTATCCTAACAAACTTCTACAGATGTACAGTGGAAAGTGTCGCAACAAACTTTTGTAGATTTACAGTGGAAAGTGTCCTAACAAACTTCTGTTGATGTCCAGTGGACAGTATCCTAACAAACCTCTACAGATGTACAGTGGAAAGTGTCCTAACACACTTCTACAGATGTACAGTGGAAAGTATTCTAACAAACTTCTGTAGAGGTTCAGTGGAAAGTTTCCTTACAAACCGCTACAGATGTACAGTTGAAAGTATCCGAAAAAACTTCTGTAGATGTTCAGTGGATACTATCCTAACAAAGTTGTGTTGATGTTCAGGGGAAAGTAACCTAACAAACTTCTGTAGATGTACAGAGGAAAGTATCCTAACAAATTTCTAAAGATGTATAGTGGAAAGTATCCTAACAAACCTCTGTAGAAGTATAGCGCAAAGTATCCTAACAAACTTCTATAGATGTTCAGTGGAAGGTGACCTAACAAACTTCTGTAGATGTACAGAGGAAAGTATCCTTTCAAACTTCTGTAGGGGTACAGTGGAAAGCGTCCTAACAAACTTCTGTTGATGTCCAGTGGAAAGTATCCAAACAAACTTCTAAAGATGTACAGTGGAAAGTATCCTAACAAACTTCTGTTGACTTTCAGTGCAAAGTTTCCTTACAAACTTCTACAGATGTACAGTTGAAAGTATCCTAAGAAACTTCCGTAGATGTTCAGTGGATTGTATCCTAACAAACTTGTGATGATGTACATGGGAAAGTAACCTAACAAACTTCTGTAGACGATTACTGGAAAGTGTCCTGACAAACTTCTACAGATGTACAGTTGGAAGTATCCTAACAAACGTCTGTAAATGTACAGTGGAAAGTAACCAAACAAACTTCTGTAGATGTTGAGTGGAAATTATCCTAAAAAACTTCGGTTGATGTTCTTTGGAAAGTATCATAACAAACTTCTACAGATGTACAGTGGAAAGTGTCCTAACAAACTTCTGTTGATGTCCAGTGGAAAGTATCCTAACAAACCTCTACAGATGTACAGTGGAAAGTATCCTAACAAACTTCTGTAGAGGTTCAGTGGAAAGTCTCCTTACAAACTTCTACAGATGTACAGTTGAAAGTATCCTAAGAAACTTCTGTAGATGTTCAGTGGATAGCATCCTAACAAACTTGTGTTGATGTTCAGGGGAAAGTAACCTAACAAACTTCTGTAGATGTACATAGGAAAGTATCCTTGCAAACTTCTGTAGGGGTACTGTTGAAAGTGTCCTAACAAACGTTTGTAGATGTACAGTGGAAAGTATCCTAACGAACTTCTAAAGATGTACAGTGGAAAGTATCCTAACAAACTTCTGTAGAAGTTCAATGGAAAGAATACGAAAAATCTTCTTTAGATATTCTGTGTAAAGTATCCAAACAAAGTTCTCTTGATGTTCAGTGGATAGTATCCTAACAAACTTGTGTAGAAATTCAGGGGAAAGTAACCAAACAAACTTCTGTAGATATACATAGGAAAGTATCCTAGCAAATTCGGTAGGGGTACAGTGGAAAGTAACCTAAAAAACTTCTGTAGACGATTACTGGAAAGTGTCCTAACAAACTTCTACAGATGTACAGTTGAAAGTATCCTAACAAACGTCTGTAAATGTACAGTGGAAAGTAACCAAAGAAACTGCTGCAGATGTTGAGTGGAAATTATTCTAAAAAACTTCTGTTGATGTTCTTTGGAAAGTATCATAACAAACTTCTACAGATGTACAGTGGAAAGTGTCCTAACAAACTTCTGTTGATGTCCAGTGGAAAGTATCCTAACAAACATCTACATATGTACAGTGGAAAGTGTCCCAACATACCTCTGTAGATTTACAGTGGAAATTATCCTAACAAACTTCTGTAGAGGCTCAGTGGAAAGTTTCCTTACAAACTTCTACAGATGTACAGTTGAAAGTATCCTAAGAAACTTCTGTAGATGTTCAGTGGATAGTATCCTAACAAACTTGTGTTGATATTCAGGGGAAAGTAACCTAACAAACTTCTGTAGATGTACAGAGGAAAGTATCCTAGCAAACTGCTGTAGGGGTACTGTGGAAAGTGTCCTAACAAACTTTTGTAGATGTACACTGGAAAGTATCCTAACAAACTTCTAAAGATGTACAGTGGAAAGTATCCTAACAAACTTCTGTAGAAGTATAGTGCAAATTATCCTAACAAAAATTCTATAGATGTTCAGTGGAAAGTAACCTAACAAAATTCTGTAGATGTACAGAGGAAAGTATCCTAGCAAACTTCTGTAGGGGTACAGCGGAAAGCGTCCTAACAAACTTTTGTAGATGTACAGTGGAAAGTAACCTAACAAACTTCTAAAGATGTACAGTGGAAAGTATCCTAACAAACTTCTGTAGATGTTCAGTGCATTGTATCCTAATAAACTTGTGATGATGTTCATGGGAAAGTAACCTAACAAACCTCTGTAGATGTACAGAGGAAAGTATCCTAGCAAAATTCTGTAGGGGTACAGTGGAAAGCGTCCTAACAAACTTTTGTAGATGTACAGTGGAAAGTATCCTAACAAACTTCTAAAGATGTTCAGTGGAAAGTGTCCTAACAAACTTCTGTAGATGTTCAGTGGAAAGAATTCTAACAAACTTCTGTAGATGTATAGTGGAAAGTATCCTAATATACTTCTACAGATGCACAGTGGAAAGTATCCTAACAAACTTCGACAGATGTACAGTGGAAAGTGTCCTAACACACTTCTACAGATGTACAGTGGAAAGTATTCTAACAAACTTCTGTAGAGGTTCAGTGGAAAGTTTCCTTACAAACCGCTACAGATGTACAGTTGAAAGTATCCGAAAAAACTTCTGTAGATGTTCAGTGGATACTATCCTAACAAAGTTGTGTTGATGTTCAGGGGAAAGTAACCTAACAAACTTCTGTAGATGTACAGAGGAAAGTATCCTAACAAATTTCTAAAGATGTATAGTGGAAAGTATCCTAACAAACCTCTGTAGAAGTATAGCGCAAAGTATCCTAACAAACTTCTATAGATGTTCAGTGGAAAGTGACCTAACAAACTTCTGTAGATGTACAGAGGAAAGTATCCTTTCAAACTTCTGTAGGGGTACAGTGGAAAGCGTCCTAACAAACTTCTGTTGATGTCCAGTGGAAAGTATCCTAACAAACTTCTAAAGATGTACAGTGGAAAGTATCCTAACAAACTTCTGTTGACGTTCAGTGGAAAGTTTCCTTACAAACTTCTACAGATGTACAGTTGAAAGTATCCTAAGAAACTTCCGTAGATGTTCAGTGGATTGTATCCTAACAAACTTGTGATGATGTACATGGGAAAGTAACCTAACAAACTTCTGTAGACGATTACTGGAAAGTGTCCTGACAAACTTCTACAGATGTACAGTTGGAAGTATCCTAACAAACGTCTGTAAATGTACAGTGGAAAGTAACCAAACAAACTTCTGTAGATGTTGAGTGGAAATTATCCTAAAAAACTTCGGTTGATGTTCTTTGGAAAGTATCATAACAAACTTCTACAGATGTACAGTGGAAAGTGTCCTAACAAACTTCTGTTGATGTCCAGTGGAAAGTATCCTAACAAACCTCTACAGATGTACAGTGGAAAGTATCCTAACAAACTTCTGTAGAGGTTCAGTGGAAAGTCTCCTTACAAACTTCTACAGATGTACAGTTGAAAGTATCCTAAGAAACTTCTGTAGATGTTCAGTGGATAGTATCCTAACAAACTTGTGTTGATGTTCAGGGGAAAGTAACCTAACAAACTTCTGTAGATGTACATAGGAAAGTATCCTTGCAAACTTCTGTAGGGGTACTGTTGAAAGTGTCCTAACAAACGTTTGTAGATGTACAGTGGAAAGTATCCTAACGAACTTCTAAAGATGTACAGTGGAAAGTATCCTAACAAACTTCTGTAGAAGTTCAATGGAAAGAATACGAAAAATCTTCTTTAGATATTCTGTGTAAAGTATCCAAACAAAGTTCTCTTGATGTTCAGTGGATAGTATCCTAACAAACTTGTGTAGAAATTCAGGGGAAAGTAACCAAACAAACTTCTGTAGATATACATAGGAAAGTATCCTAGCAAACTTCTGTAGGGGTACAGTGGAAAGTAACCTAAAAAACTTCTGTAGACGATTACTGGAAAGTGTCCTAACAAACTTCTACAGATGTACAGTTGAAAGTATCCTAACAAACGTCTGTAAATGTACAGTGGAAAGTAACCAAAGAAACTGCTGCAGATGTTGAGTGGAAATTATTCTAAAAAACTTCTGTTGATGTTCTTTGGAAAGTATCATAACAAACTTCTACAGATGTACAGTGGAAAGTGTCCTAACAAACTTCTGTTGATGTCCAGTGGAAAGTAGCCTAACAAACATCTACATATGTACAGTGGAAAGTGTCCCAACATACCTCTGTAGATTTACAGTGGAAATTATCCTAACAAACTTCTGTAGAGGCTCAGTGGAAAGTTTCCTTACAAACTTCTACAGATGTACAGTTGAAAGTATCCTAAGAAACTTCTGTAGATGTTCAGTGGATAGTATCCTAACAAACTTGTGTTGATATTCAGGGGAAAGTAACCTAACAAACTTCTGTAGATGTACAGAGGAAAGTATCCTAGCAAACTTCTGTAGGGGTACTGTGGAAAGTGTCCTAACAAACTTTTGTAGATGTACACTGGAAAGTATCCTAACAAACTTCTAAAGATGTACAGTGGAAAGTATCCTAACAAACTTCTGTAGAAGTATAGTGCAAATTATCCTAACAAAAATTCTATAGATGTTCAGTGGAAAGTAACCTAACAAAATTCTGTAGATGTACAGAGGAAAGTATCCTAGCAAACTTCTGTAGGGGTACAGCGGAAAGCGTCCTAACAAACTTTTGTAGATGTACAGTGGAAAGTAACCTAACAAACTTCTAAAGATGTACAGTGGAAAGTGTCCTAACAAACTTCTGTTGATGTCCAGTGGAAAGTATCCTAACAAACCTCTACAGATGTACAGTGGAAAGTATCCTAACAAACTTCTGTAGAGGTTCAGTGGAAAGTCTCCTTACAAACTTCTACAGATGTACAGTTGAAAGTATCCTAAGAAACTTCTGTAGATGTTCAGTGGATAGTATCCTAACAAACTTGTGTTGATGTTCAGGGGAAAGTATCCTAACAAACGTCTGTAAATGTACAGTGGAAAGTAACCAAAGAAACTGCTGTAGATGTTGAGTGGAAATTATTCTAAAAAACTTCTGTTGATGTTCTTTGGAAAGTATCATAACAAACTTCTACAGATGTACAGTGGAAAGTGTCCTAACAAACTTCTGTTGATGTCCAGTGGAAAGTATCCTAACAAACTTCTACAGATGTACAGTGGAAAGTGTCGCAACAAACTTTTGTAGATTTACAGTGGAAAGTGTCCTAACAAACTTCTGTTGATGTCCAGTGGACAGTATCCTAACAAACCTCTACAGATGTACAGTGGAAAGTGTCCTAACACACTTCTACAGATGTACAGTGGAAAGTATTCTAACAAACTTCTGTAGAGGTTCAGTGGAAAGTTTCCTTACAAACCGCTACAGATGTACAGTTGAAAGTATCCGAAAAAACTTCTGTAGATGTTCAGTGGATACTATCCTAACAAAGTTGTGTTGATGTTCAGGGGAAAGTAACCTAACAAACTTCTGTAGATGTACAGAGGAAAGTATCCTAACAAATTTCTAAAGATGTATAGTGGAAAGTATCCTAACAAACCTCTGTAGAAGTATAGCGCAAAGTATCCTAACAAACTTCTATAGATGTTCAGTGGAAAGTGACCTAACAAACTTCTGTAGATGTACAGAGGAAAGTATCCTTTCAAACTTCTGTAGGGGTACAGTGGAAAGCATCCTAACAAACTTCTGTTGATGTCCAGTGGAAAGTATCCTAACAAACTTCTAAAGATGTACAGTGGAAAGTATCCTAACAAACTTCTGTTGACGTTCAGTGGAAAGTTTCCTTACAAACTTCTACAGATGTACAGTTGAAAGTATCCTAAGAAACTTCCGTAGATGTTCAGTGGATTGTATCCTAACAAACTTGTGATGATGTACATGGGAAAGTAACCTAACAAACTTCTGTAGACGATTACTGGAAAGTGTCCTGACAAACTTCTACAGATGTACAGTTGGAAGTATCCTAACAAACGTCTGTAAATGTACAGTGGAAAGTAACCAAACAAACTTCTGTAGATGTTGAGTGGAAATTATCCTAAAAAACTTCGGTTGATGTTCTTTGGAAAGTATCATAACAAACTTCTACAGATGTACAGTGGAAAGTGTCCTAACAAACTTCTGTTGATGTCCAGTGGAAAGTATCCTAACAAACCTCTACAGATGTACAGTGGAAAGTATCCTAACAAACTTCTGTAGAGGTTCAGTGGAAAGTCTCCTTACAAACTTCTACAGATGTACAGTTGAAAGTATCCTAAGAAACTTCTGTAGATGTTCAGTGGATAGTATCCTAACAAACTTGTGTTGATGTTCAGGGGAAAGTAACCTAACAAACTTCTGTAGATGTACATAGGAAAGTATCCTTGCAAACTTCTGTAGGGGTACTGTTGAAAGTGTCCTAACAAACGTTTGTAGATGTACAGTGGAAAGTATCCTAACGAACTTCTAAAGATGTACAGTGGAAAGTATCCTAACAAACTTCTGTAGAAGTTCAATGGAAAGAATACGAAAAATCTTCTTTAGATATTCTGTGTAAAGTATCCAAACAAAGTTCTCTTGATGTTCAGTGGATAGTATCCTAACAAACTTGTGTAGAAATTCAGGGGAAAGTAACCAAACAAACTTCTGTAGATATACATAGGAAAGTATCCTAGCAAACTTCTGTAGGGGTACAGTGGAAAGTAACCTAAAAAACTTCTGTAGACGATTACTGGAAAGTGTCCTAACAAACTTCTACAGATGTACAGTTGAAAGTATCCTAACAAACGTCTGTAAATGTACAGTGGAAAGTAACCAAAGAAACTGCTGCAGATGTTGAGTGGAAATTATTCTAAAAAACTTCTGTTGATGTTCTTTGGAAAGTATCATAACAAACTTCTACAGATGTACAGTGGAAAGTGTCCTAACAAACTTCTGTTGATGTCCAGTGGAAAGTATCCTAACAAACATCTACATATGTACAGTGGAAAGTGTCCCAACATACCTCTGAAGAGGTTCAGTGGAAAGTTTCCTTACAAACTTCTACAGATGTACAGTTGAAAGTATCCTAAGAAACTTCTGTAGATGTTCAGTGGATAGTAACCTAACAAACTTGTGTTGATATTCAGGGGAAAGTAACCTAACAAACTTCTGTAGATGTACAGAGGAAAGTATCCTAGCAAACTTCTGTAGGGGTACTGTGGAAAGTGTCCTAACAAACTTTTGTAAATGTACACTGGAAAGTATCCTAACAAACGTCTAAAGATGTACAGTGGAAAGTATCCTAACAAACTTCTGTAGAAGTATAGTGCAAATTATCCTAACAAAAATTCTATAGATGTTCAGTGGAAAGTAACCTAACAAAATTCTGTAGATGTACAGAGGAAAGTATCCTAGCAAACTTCTGTAGGGGTACAGCGGAAAGCGTCCTAACAAACCTTTGTAGATGTACAGTGGAAAGTAACCTAACAAACTTCTAAAGATGTACAGTGGAAAGTATCCTAACAAACTTCTGTAGATGTTCAGTGCATTGTATCCAAATAAACTTGTGATGATGTTCATGGGAAAGTAACCTAACAAACCTCTGTAGATGTACAGAGGAAAGTATCCTAGCAAACTTCTGTAGGGGTACAGTGGAAAGCGTCCTAACAAACTTTTGTAGATGTACAGTGGAAAGTATCCTAACAAACTTCTAAAGATGTTCAGTGGAAAGTGTCCTAACAAACTTCTGTAGATGTTCAGTGGAAAGAATTCTAACAAACTTCTGTAGATGTATAGTGGAAAGTATCCTAATATACTTCTACAGATGCACAGTGGAAAGTATCCTAACAAACTTCGACAGATGTACAGTGGAAAGTGTCCTAACACACTTCTACAGATGTACAGTGGAAAGTATTCTAACAAACTTCTGTAGAGGTTCAGTGGAAAGTTTCCTTACAAACCGCTACAGATGTACAGTTGAAAGTATCCGAAAAAACTTCTGTAGATGTTCAGTGGATACTATCCTAACAAAGTTGTGTTGATGTTCAGGGGAAAGTAACCTAACAAACTTGTGTAGATGTACAGAGGAAAGTATCCTAACAAATTTCTAAAGATGTATAGTGGAAAGTATCCTAACAAACCTCTGTAGAAGTATAGCGCAAAGTATCCTAACAAACTTCTATAGATGTTCAGTGGAAAGTGACCTAACAAACTTCTGTAGATGTACAGAGGAAAGTATCCTTTCAAACTTCTGTAGGGGTACAGTGGAAAGCGTCCTAACAAACTTCTGTTGATGTCCAGTGGAAAGTATCCTAACAAACTTCTAAAGATGTACAGTGGAAAGTATCCTAACAAACTTCTGTTGACGTTCAGTGGAAAGTTTCCTTACAAACTTCTACAGATGTACAGTTGAAAGTATCCTAAGAAACTTCCGTAGATGTTCAGTGGATTGTATCCTAACAAACTTGTGATGATGTACATGGGAAAGTAACCTAACAAACTTCTGTAGACGATTACTGGAAAGTGTCCTGACAAACTTCTACAGATGTACAGTTGGAAGTATCCTAACAAACGTCTGTAAATGTACAGTGGTAAGTAACCAAACAAACTTCTGTAGATGTTGAGTGGAAATTATCCTAAAAAACTTCGGTTAATGTTCTTTGGAAAGTATCATAACAAACTTCTACAGATGTACAGTGGAAAGTGTCCTAACAAACTTCTGTTGATGTCCAGTGGAAAGTATCCTAACAAACCTCTACAGATGTACAGTGGAAAGTATCCTAACAAACTTCTGTAGAGTTTCAGTGGAAAGTCTCCTTACAAACTTCTACAGATGTACAGTTGAAAGTATCCTAAGAAACTTCTGTAGATGTTCAGTGGATAGTATCCTAACAAACTTGTGTTGATGTTCAGGGGAAAGTAACCTAACAAACTTCTGTAGATGTACATAGGAAAGTATCCTTGCAAACTTCTGTAGGGGTACTGTTGAAAGTGTCCTAACAAACGTTTGTAGATGTACAGTGGAAAGTATCCTAACGAACTTCTAAAGATGTACAGTGGAAAGTATCCTAACAAACTTCTGTAGAAGTTCAATGGAAAGAATACGAAAAATCTTCTTTAGATATTCTGTGTAAAGTATCCAAACAAAGTTCTCTTGATGTTCAGTGGATAGTATCCTAACAAACTTGTGTAGAAATTCAGGGGAAAGTAACCAAACAAACTTCTGTAGATATACATAGGAAAGTATCCTAGCAAACTTCTGTAGGGGTACAGTGGAAAGTAACCTAAAAAACTTCTGTAGACGATTACTGGAAAGTGTCCTAACAAACTTCTACAGATGTACAGTTGAAAGTATCCTAACAAACGTCTGTAAATGTACAGTGGAAAGTAACCAAAGAAACTGCTGCAGATGTTGAGTGGAAATTATTCTAAAAAACTTCTGTTGATGTTCTTTGGAAAGTATCATAACAAACTTCTACAGATGTACAGTGGAAAGTGTCCTAACAAACTTCTGTTGATGTCCAGTGGAAAGTATCCTAACAAACATCTACATATGTACAGTGGAAAGTGTCCCAACATACCTCTGTAGATTTACAGTGGAAATTATCCTAACAAACTTCTGTAGAGGCTCAGTGGAAAGTTTCCTTACAAACTTCTACAGATGTACAGCTGAAAGTATCCTAAGAAACTTCTGTAGATGTTCAGTGGATAGTATCCTAACAAACTTGTGTTGATATTCAGGGGAAAGTAACCTAACAAACTTCTGTAGATGTACAGAGGAAAGTATCCTAGCAAACTTCTGTAGGGGTACTGTGGAAAGTGTCCTAACAAACTTTTGTAGATGTACACTGGAAAGTATCCTAACAAACTTCTAAAGATGTACAGTGGAAAGTATCCTAACAAACTTCTGTAGAAGTATAGTGCAAATTATCCTAACAAAAATTCTATAGATGTTCAGTGGAAAGTAACCTAACAAAATTCTGTAGATGTACAGAGGAAAGTATCCTAGCAAACTTCTGTAGGGGTACAGCGGAAAGCGTCCTAACAAACTTTTGTAGATGTACAGTGGAAAGTAACCTAACAAACTTCTAAAGATGTACAGTGGAAAGTATCCTAACAAACTTCTGTAGATGTTCAGTGCATTGTATCCTAATAAACTTGTGATGATGTTCATGGGAAAGTAACCTAACAAACCTCTGTAGATGTACAGAGGAAAGTATCCTAGCAAACTTCTGTAGGGGTACAGTGGAAAGCGTCCTAACAAACTTTTGTAGATGTACAGTGGAAAGTATCCTAACAAACTTCTAAAGATGTTCAGTGGAAAGTGTCCTAACAAACTTCTGTAGATGTTCAGTGGAAAGAATTCTAACAAACTTCTGTAGATGTATAGTGGAAAGTAGCCTAATATACTTCTACAGATGCACAGTGGAAAGTATCCTAACAAACTTCGACAGATGTACAGTGGAAAGTATCCTAACAAACTTCTGTAGACGTTCAGTGGAACGTTTCCTTGCAAACTTCTACAGATGTACAGTTGAAAGTATCCTAACAAACTTCTGTAGATGTACATAGGAAAGTATCCTAGCAAACTTGTGTTGATGTTCAGGGGAAAGTAACCTAACAAACTTCTGTAGATGTTCAGTGGATAGTATCCTAGCAAACTTGTGTTGATGTTCAGGGGAAAGTAACCTAAAAAACTTCTGTAGATGTATACCGGAAAGAATCCTAACAATCTTCTACAGATGTACAGTGGAAAGTATCCTAACAAACTTCTGTAGACGATTACTGGAAAGTGTCCTAACAAACTTCTACAGATGTACAGTTGAAAGTATCCTAACAAACGTCTGTAAATGTACAGTGGAAAGTAACCAAAGAAACTGCTGTAGATGTTGAGTGGAAATTATTCTAAAAAACTTCTGTTGATGTTCTTTGGAAAGTATCATAACAAACTTCTACAGATGTATAGTGGAAAGTGTCCTAACAAACTTCTGTTGATGTCCAGTGGAAAGTATCCTAACAAACTTCTACAGATGTACAGTGGAAAGTGTCGCAACAAACTTTTGTAGATTTACAGTGGAAAGTGTCCTAACAAACTTCTGTTGATGTCCAGTGGACAGTATCCTAACAAACCTCTACAGATGTACAGTGGAAAGTGTCCTAACACACTTCTACAGATGTACAGTGGAAAGTATTCTAACAAACTTCTGTAGAGGTTCAGTGGAAAGTTTCCTTACAAACCGCTACAGATGTACAGTTGAAAGTATCCGAAAAAACTTCTGTAGATGTTCAGTGGATACTATCCTAACTAAGTTGTGTTGATGTTCAGGGGAAAGTAACCTAGAAACTTCTGTAGATGTACAGAGGAAAGTATCCTAACAAATTTCTAAAGATGTATAGTGGAAAGTATCCTAACAAACCTCTGTAGAAGTATAGCGCAAAGTATCCTAACAAACTTCTATAGATGTTCAGTGGAAAGTGACCTAACAAACTTCTGTAGATGTACAGAGGAAAGTATCCTTTCAAACTTCTGTAGGGGTACAGTGGAAAGCGTCCTAACAAACTTCTGTTGATGTCCAGTGGAAAGTATCCTAACAAACTTCTAAAGATGTACAGTGGAAAGTATCCTAACAAACTTCTGTTGACGTTCAGTGGAAAGTTTCCTTACAAACTTCTACAGATGTACAGTTGAAAGTATCCTAAGAAACTTCCGTAGATGTTCAGTGGATTGTATCCTAACAAACTTGTGATGATGTACATGGGAAAGTAACCTAACAAACTTCTGTAGATGTACAGTGGAAACTCTCCTAACAAACTTCTACAGATGTACAGTTGAAAGTATCCTAACAAACGTCTGTAAATGTACAGTGGAAAGTAACCAAACAAACTTCTGTAGATGTTGAGTGGAAATTATCCTAAAAAACTTCGGTTGATGTTCTTTGGAAAGTATCATAACAAACTTCTACAGATGTACAGTGGAAAGTGTCCTAACAAACTTCTAAAGATGTACAGTGGAAAGTATCCTAACAAACTTCTGTAGATGTTCAGTGCATTGTATCCTAATAAACTTGTGATGATGTTCATGGGAAAGTAACCTAACAAACCTCTGTAGATGTACAGAGGAAAGTATCCTAGCAAACTTCTGTAGGGGTACAGTGGAAAGCGTCCTAACAAACTTTTGTAGATGTACAGTGGAAAGTATCCTAACAAACTTCTAAAGATGTTCAGTGGAAAGTGTCCTAACAAACTTCTGTAGATGTTCAGTGGAAAGAATTCTAACAAACTTCTGTAGATGTATAGTGGAAAGTATCCTAATATACTTCTACAGATGCACAGTGGAAAGTATCCTAACAAACCTCTACAGATGTACAGTGGAAAGTATCCTAACAAACTTCTGTAGAGGTTCAGTGGAAAGTCTCCTTACAAACTTCTACAGATGTACAGTTGAAAGTATCCTAAGAAACTTCTGTAGATGTTCAGTGGATAGTATCCTAACAAACTTGTGTTGATGTTCAGGGGAAAGTAACCTAACAAACTTCTGTAGATGTACATAGGAAAGTATCCTTGCAAACTTCTGTAGGGGTACTGTTGAAAGTGTCCTAACAAACGTTTGTAGATGTACAGTGGAAAGTATCCTAACGAACTTCTAAAGATGTACAGTGGAAAGTATCCTAACAAACTTCTGTAGAAGTTCAATGGAAAGAATACGAAAAATCTTCTTTAGATATTCTGTGTAAAGTATCCAAACAAAGTTCTCTTGATGTTCAGTGGATAGTATCCTAACAAACTTGTGTAGATATTCAGGGGAAAGTAACCAAACAAACTTCTGTAGATATACATAGGAAAGTATCCTAGCAAACTTCTGTAGGGGTACAGTGGAAAGTAACCTAAAAAACTTCTGTAGACGATTACTGGAAAGTGTCCTAACAAACTTCTACAGATGTACAGTTGAAAGTATCCTAACAAACGTCTGTAAATGTACAGTGGAAAGTAACCAAAGAAACTGCTGCAGATGTTGAGTGGAAATTATTCTAAAAAACTTCTGTTGATGTTCTTTGGAAAGTATCATAACAAACTTCTACAGATGTAAAGTGGAAAGTGTCCTAACAAACTTCTGTTGATGTCCAGTGGAAAGTATCCTAACAAACTTCTACATATGTACAGTGGAAAGTGTCCCAACATACCTCTGTAGATTTACAGTGGAAATTATCCTAACAAACTTCTGTAGAGGCTCAGTGGAAAGTTTCCTTACAAACTTCTACAGATGTACAGTTGAAAGTATCCTAAGAAACTTCTGTAGATGTTCAGTGGATAGTATCCTAACAAACTTGTGTTGATATTCAGGGGAAAGTAACCTAACAAACTTCTGTAGATGTACAGAGGAAAGTATCCTAGCAAACTTCTGTAGGCGTACTGTGGAAAGTGTCCTAACAAACTTTTGTAGATGTACACTGGAAAGTATCCTAACAAACTTCTAAAGATGTACAGTGGAAAGTATCCTAACAAACTTCTGTAGAAGTATAGTGCAAATTATCCTAACAAAAATTCTATAGATGTTCAGTGGAAAGTAACCTAACAAAATTCTGTAGATGTACAGAGGAAAGTATCCTAGCAAACTTCTGTAGGGGTACAGCGGAAAGCGTCCTAACAAACTTTTGTAGATGTACAGTGGAAAGTATCCTAACAAACTTCTAAAGATGTACAGTGGAAAGTATCCTAACAAACTTCTGTAGATGTTCAGTGCATTGTATCCTAATAAACTTGTGATGATGTTCATGGGAAAGTAACCTAACAAACCTCTGTAGATGTACAGAGGAAAGTATCCTAGCAAACTTCTGTAGGGGTACAGCGGAAAGCGTCCTAACAAACTTTTGTAGATGTACAGTGGAAAGTATCCTAACAAACTTCTAAAGATGTACAGTGGAAAGTATCCTAACAAACTTCTGTAGATGTTCAGTGCATTGTATCCTAATAAACTTGTGATGATGTTCATGGGAAAGTAACCTAACAAACCTCTGTAGATGTACAGAGGAAAGTATCCTAGCAAACTTCTGTAGGGGTACAGTGGAAAGCGTCCTAACAAACTTTTGTAGATGTACACTGGAAAGTATCCTAACAAACTTCTAAAGATGTACAGTGGAAAGTATCCTAACAAACTTCTGTAGAAGTATAGTGCAAATTATCCTAACAAAAATTCTATAGATGTACAGTGGAAAGTAACCTAACAAAATTCTGTAGATGTACAGAGGAAAGTATCCTAGCAAACTTCTGTAGGGGTACAGCGGAAAGCGTCCTAACAAACTTTTGTAGATGTACAGTGGAAAGTAACCTAACAAACTTCTAAAGATGTACAGTGGAAAGTATCCTAACAAACTTCTGTAGATGTTCAGTGCATTGTATCCTAATAAACTTGTGATGATGTTCATGGGAAAGTAACCTAACAAACCTCTGTAGATGTACAGAGGAAAGTATCCTAGCAAACTTCTGTAGGGGTACAGTGGAAAGCGTCCTAACAAACTTTTGTAGATGTACAGTGGAAAGTATCCTAACAAACTTCTAAAGATGTTCAGTGGAAAGTGTCCTAACAAACTTCTGTAGATGTTCAGTGGAAAGAATTCTAACAAACTTCTGTAGATGTATAGTGGAAAGTATCCTAATATACTTCTACAGATGCACAGTGGAAAGTATCCTAACAAACTTCGACAGATGTACAGTGGAAAGTATCCGAACAAACTTCTGTAGACGTTCAGTGGAACGTTTCCTTGCAAACTTCTACAGATGTACTGTTGAAAGTATCCTAACAAACTTCTGTAGATGTACATAGGAAAGTATCCTAGCAAACTTGTGTTGATGTTCAGGGGAAAGTAACCTAACAAACTTCTGTAGATGTTCAGTGGATAGTATCCTAACAAACTTGTGTTGATGTTCAGGGGAAAGTAACCTAACAAACTTCTGTAGATGTACATAGGAAAGTATCCTAGCAAACTTGTGTTGATGTTCAGGGGAAAGTAACCTAAAAAACTTCTGTAGATGTATACCGGAAAGAATCCTAACAATCTTCTACAGATGTACAGTGGAAAGTATCCTAACAAACTTCTGTAGACGATTACTGGAAAGTGTCCTAACAAACTTCTACAGATGTACAGTTGAAAGTATCCTAACAAACGTCTGTAAATGTACTGTGGAAAGTAACCAAAGAAACTGCTGTAGATGTTGAGTGGAAATTATTCTAAAAAACTTCTGTTGATGTTCTTTGGAAAGTATCATAACAAACTTCTACAGATGTACAGTGGAAAGTGTCCTAACAAACTTCTGTTGATGTCCAGTGGAAAGTATCCTAACAAACTTCTACAGATGTACAGTGGAAAGTGTCGCAACAAACTTTTGTAGATTTACAGTGGAAAGTGTCCTAACAAACTTCTGTTGATGTCCAGTGGACAGTATCCTAACAAACCTCTACAGATGTACAGTGGAAAGTGTCCTAACACACTTCTACAGATGTACAGTGGAAAGTATTCTAACAAACTTCTGTAGAGGTTCAGTGGAAAGTTTCCTTACAAACCGCTACAGATGTACAGTTGAAAGTATCCGAAAAAACTTCTGTAGATGTTCAGTGGATACTATCCTAACAAAGTTGTGTTGATGTTCAGGGGAAAGTAACCTAGAAACTTCTGTAGATGTACAGAGGAAAGTATCCTAACAAATTTCTAAAGATGTATAGTGGAAAGTATCCTAACAAACCTCTGTAGAAGTATAGCGCAAAGTATCCTAACAAACTTCTATAGATGTTCAGTGGAAAGTGACCTAACAAACTTCTGTAGATGTACAGAGGAAAGTATCCTTTCAAACTTCTGTAGGGGTACAGTGGAAAGCGTCTTAACAAACTTCTGTTGATGTCCAGTGGAAAGTATCCTAACAAACTTCTAAAGATGTACAGTGGAAAGTATCCTAACAAACTTCTGTTGACGTTCAGTGGAAAGTTTCCTTACAAACTTCTACAGATGTACAGTTGAAAGTATCCTAACAAACTTGTGATGATGTACATGGGAAAGTAACCTAACAAACTTCTGTAGATGTACAGTGGAAACTCTCCTAACAAACTTCTACAGATGTACAGTTGAAAGTATCCTAACAAACGTCTGTAAATGTACAGTGGAAAGTAACCAAACAAACTTCTGTAGATGTTGAGTGGAAATTATCCTAAAAAACTTCGGTTGATGTTCTTTGGAAAGTATCATAACAAACTTCTACAGATGTACAGTGGAAAGTGTCCTAACAAACTTCTGTTGATGTCCAGTGGAAAGTATCCTAACAAACCTCTACAGATGTACAGTGGAAAGTATGCTAACAAACTTCTGTAGAGGTTCAGTGGAAAGTCTCCTTACAAACTTCTACAGATGTACAGTTGAAAGTATCCTAAGAAACTTCTGTAGATGTTCAGTGGATAGTATCCTAACAAACTTGTGTTGATGTTCAGGGGAAAGTAACCTAACAAACTTCTGTAGATGTACATAGGAAAGTATCCTTGCAAACTTCTGTAGGGGTACTGTTGAAAGTGTCCTAACAAACGTTTGTAGATGTACAGTGGAAAGTATCCTAACGAACTTCTAAAGATGTACAGTGGAAAGTATCCTAACAAACTACTGTAGAAGTTAAATGGAAAGAATACGAAAAATCTTCTGTAGATATTCTGTGTAAAGTATCCAAACAAAGTTCTCTTGATGTTCAGTGGAAAGTATCCTAACAAACTTGTGTTGATGTTCAGGGGAAAGTAACCTAACAAACTTCTGTAGATGTACAGTGGAAAGTAACCTCCAAAACTTCTGTAGATGTATACCGGAAAGTATCCTAACAATCTTCTACAGATGTACAGTGGAAAGTATCCTAACAAACTTCTGTAGACGATTACTGGAAAGTGTCCTAACAAACTTCTACAGATGTACAGTGGAAAGTGTCCTAACAAACTTCTGTTGATGTCCAGTGGAAAGTATCCTAACAAACTTCTACAGATGTACAGTGGAAAGTATCCTAACAAACTTCTGTAGAGGTTCAGTGGAAAGTTTCCTTACAAACTTCTACAGATGTACAGTTGAAAGTATCCTAAGAAACTTCTGTAAATGTTCAGTGGATAGTATCCTAACAAACTTGTGTTGATGTTCAGTGGAAAGTAACCTAAAAAACTTCTGTAGATGTACATAGGAAAGTATCCTAGCAAACTTCTGTAGGGGTACTGTGGAAAGTGTCCTCACAAACGTTTGTAGATGTACAGTGGAAAGTATCCTAACAAACTTCTACAGATGTACAGTGGAAAGTGTCCTAACAAACTTCTGTTCATGTCCAGTGGAAAGTATCCTAACAAACTTGTGTTGATATTCAGGGGAAAGTAACCTAACAAACTTCTGTAGATGTACAGAAGAAAGTATCCTAGCAAACTTCTGTAGGGGTACAGTGGAAAGCGTCCTAACAAACTTTTGTAGATGTACAGTGGAAAGTATCCTAACAAACTTCTAAAGATGTACAGTGGAAAGTATCCTAACAAACTTCTGTAGACGTTCAGTGGAAAGTTTCCTTACAAACTTCTACAGATGTACAGTTGAAAGTATCCTAACAAACTTCTGTAGATGTTCACTGGATTGTATCCGAACAAACTTGTGATGATGTTCATGGGAAAGTAACCTAACAAACTTCTGTAGATGTACAGTGGAAACTCTCCTAACAAACTGCTGCAGATGTTCAGTGGGAAGTGTCTTAACAAACTTCTGTAGATGTTCAGTGAAAAGAATTCTAACAAACTTGTGTTGATGTTCAGGGGAACGTAACCTAACAAACTTGTGTTGATGTTCAGTGGAAAGTAACCTAACAAACTTCTGTAGCTGTATTGTGGAAAGTATCCTAATAAACTTCTACAGATTCACAGTGGAAAGTATCCTAAGAAACTTCTACAGATGTACAGTGGGAAGTATCCTAACAAAGTTCTGTAGACGTTCAGTGGAAAGTTTCCTTACAAACTTGTACAGATGTACAGTTGAAGGTATCCTAACAAACTTCTGTAGATGTTCAGTGGATAGTATCCTAACAAACTTGTGTTGATGTTCAGGGGAAAGTAACCTAACAAACTTCTGTAGATGTACATAGGAAAGTATCCTAGCAAACTTCTGTAGGGGTACTGTGGAAAGTGTCCTAACAAACATTTGTAGATGTACAGTGGAAAGTATCCTAACGAACTTGAAAAGATGTACAGTGGGAAGTATCCTAACAAACTACTGTAGAAGTTAAATGGAAAGAATACGAAAAATCTTCTGTAGATATTCTGTGTTAAGTATCCAAACAAAGTTCTCTTGATGTTCAGTGGAAAGTATCCTAACAAACTTCTGTTGATGTTCAGGGGAAAGTAACCTAACAAACTTCTGTAGATGTACAGTGGAAAGTAACCTCAAAAACTTCTGTAGATGTATACCGGAAAGTATCCTAACCATCTTCTACAGATGTACAGTGGAAAGTATCCTAACAAACTTCTGTAGACGATTACTGGAAAGTGTCCTAACAAACTTCTACAGATGTACAGTTGAAAGTATCCTAAGAAACGTCTGTAAATGTACAGTGGAAAGTAACCAAACAAACTTCTGTAGATGTTGAGTGGAAATTATCCTAAAAAACTTCGGTTGATGTACAGTGGAAAGTGTCCTAACAAACTTCTGTTAATGTCCAGTGGAAAGTATCCTAACAAACTTGTGTTGATGTTCAGGGGAAAGTAACCTAACAAACTTCTGTAGATGTACATAGGAAAGTATCCTAGCAAACTTCTGTAGGGGTACTGTGGAAAGTGTCCTCACAACGTTTGTAGATGTACAGTGGAAAGTATCCTAACAAACTTCTACAGATGTACAGTGGAAAGTGTCCTAACAAACTTCTGTTGATGTCCAGTGGAAAGTATCCTAACAAACTTCTACAGATGTACAGTGGAAAGTATCCTAACAAACTTCTGTAGAGGTTCAGTGGAAAGTTTCCTTACAAACTTCTACAGATGTACAGTTGAAAGTATCCTAAGAAACTTCTGTAGATGTTCAGTGGATAGTATCCTAACAAACTTGTGTTGATGTTCAGTGGAAAGTAACCTAATAAACTTCTGTAGATGTACAGAGGAAAGTATCCTTGCAAACTTCTGTAGGGGTACAGAGGAAAGCGTCCTAACAAACATTTGTAGATGTACAGTGGAAAGTTTCCTTACAAACTTCTACAGATGTACAGTTGAAAGTAACCTAACAAACTTCTGTAGATGTACAGTGGAAACTCTCCTAACAAACTGCTGCAGATGTTCAGTGGAAAGTGTGCTAACAAACTTCTGTAGATGTTCAGTGGAAAGAATTCTAACAAACTTGTGTTGATGTTCAGGGGAACGTAACCTAACAAACTTGTGTTGATGTTCAGGGGAAAGTATCATAACAAACTTCTGTAGATTTACAGTGGAAAGTAAACTAACAAACTTCTGTAGATGTATAGTGGAAAGTATCCTAATAAACTTCTACAGATGCACAGTGGAAAGTATCCTAACAAACTTCTATAGACATTCAGTGGAAAGTTTCCTTACAAACTTGTACAGATGTACAGTTGAACGTATCCTAGCAAACTTCTGTAGGGGTACTGTGGAAAGTGTCCGAACAAACGTTTGTAGATGTACAGTGGAAAGAATCCTAACAAACTTCTAAAGATGTACAGTGGAAAGAATCCTAACAAACTTCTGTAGAGGTTCAGTGGAAAGTTTCCTTACAAACTTCTACAGATGTACAGTTGAAAGTATCCTAAGAAGCTTCTGTAGATGTTCAGTGGAAAGTTTCCTTACAAACTTGTGTTGATGTTCAGGGGAAAGTAACCTAACAAACCTCTGTAGATGTACAGAAGAAAGTATCCTAGGAAACTTCTGTAGGGGTACAGTGGAAAGCGTCCTAACAAACTTCTGTAGATGTATAGTGGAAAGTATCCTAACAAACTTCTAAAGATGTACAGTGGAAAGTATCCTAACAAACTTTTGTAGACGTTCAGTGGAACGTTTCCTTACAAACTTCTACAGATGTACAGTTGAAAGTATCCTAACAAACATCTGTAGATGTTCAGTGGATTTTATCCTAACAAACTTGTGATGATGTTCATGGGAAAGTAACCTAACAAACTTCTGTAGATGTACAGTGGAAACTCTCCTAACAAACTTGTGTTGATGTTCAGGGGAAAGTAACCTAACAAACTTCAGTAGATGTACATAGGAAAGTATCCTAGCAAACTTCTGTAGGGGTACTGTTGAAAGTGTCCTAACAAACGTTTGTAGATGTACAGTGGAAAGTATCCGAACAAATTTCTAAAGATTTACAGTGGAAAGTATCCTAACAAACTTCTGTAGAAGAATAGCACAAAGTATCCTAACAAACTTCTATAGATGTTCAGTGGAAAGTAACCAAACAAACTTCTGTAGATGTACAGAGGAAAGTATCCTAGCAAACTTCTGTAGGGGTACAGTGGAAAGCGTCCTAACAAACTTTTGTAGATGTACAGTGGAAAGTATCCGAACAAATTTCTAAAGATGTACAGTGGAAAGTATCCTAACAAACTTCTGTAGACGTTCAGTGGAAAGTATCCTAGCAAACTTGTGATGATGTTCATGGGAAACTAACCTAACAAACTTCTGCAGCTGTACAGTGGAAACTCTCCTAACAAACTGCTGCAGATGTTCAGTGGAAAGTGTCCTAACAAACTTCTGTAGATTTTCAGTGGAAAGAATTCTAACAAACTTGTGTTGATGTTCAGGGGAACGTAACCTATCAAACCTGTGTTGATGTTCAGGGGAAAGTATCCCAACAAACTTCTGTAGCTTTACAGTGGAAAGTAACCTAACAAACTTCTGTAGATGTTCAGTGGATAGTATCCTAACAAACTTCTATAGATGTTCAGTGGAAAGTAACCTAACAAACTTCTGTAGATGTACATTGGAAAGTATCCGAGCAAACTTCAGTAGGGATACTGTGGAAAGTGTCCTAACAAACGTTTGTAGATGTGCAGTGGAAAGTATCCTAACAAACTTCTAAAGATGTACAGTGGAAAGTATCCTAACAAACTTCTGTAGAGGTTCAGTGGAAAGTTTCCTTACAAACTTCTACAGATGTACAGTTGAAAGTATCCTAACAAACTTCTGTAGATGTTCAGAGGATTGTATCCTAACAAACTTGTGATGATGTTCATGGGAAAGTAACCTAACAAACTTCTGTAGATGTACAGTGGAAACTCTCCTAACAAACTTGTGTTGATGTTCAGGGGAAAGTAACCTAACAAACTTCTGTAGATGTACAGAAGAAAGTATCCTAGCAAACTTCTGTAGGGGTACAGTGGAAAGCTTCCTAACAAACTTTTGTAGATGTATAGTGGAAAGTATCCTAACAAACTTCTAAAGATATACAGTGGAAACTATCCTAACAAACTTCTGTAGACGTTCAGTGGAAAGTTTCCTGACAAACTTCTACAGATGTACAGTTGAAAGTATCCTAACAAACTTCTGTAGATGTTCAGTGGAAAGAATTCAAACAAACTTGTGTTGATGTTCAGGGGAAAGTATCCTAACAAACTTCTGTAGATTTACAGTGGAAAGTAACCTAACAAACTTCTGTAGCTGTATAGTGGAAAGTATCCTAATAAACTTCTACAGAATCACAGTGGAAAGTGTCGTAACAAACTTCTGTTGATGTACAGTGGAAAGTATCCTAACAAACTTCTGTAGATTTACAGTGGAAAGTAACCTAACAAACTTCTACAGATGTACAGTGGAAAGTATCCTAACAAACTTCTGTAGACGTTCAGTGGAAAGTTTCCTTACAAACTTCGACAGATGTACAGTTGAAGGTATCCTAACAAACTTCTGTAGATGTTCAGTGGAAAGAATTCTAACAAACTTGTGTTGATGTTCAGGGGAACGTAACCTATCAAACCTGTGTTGATGTTCAGGGGAAAGTATCCCAACAAACTTCTGTAGCTTTACAGTGGAAAGTAACCTAACAAACTTCTGTAGATGTATAGTGGAAAGTATCCTAATAAACTTCTACAGATGCACAGTGGAAAGTGTCCTAACAAACTTCTGTTGATGTACAGTGGAAAGTATCCTAACAAACTTCTACAGATGTACAGTGGAAAGTATCCTAACAAACTTCTGTAGACGTTCAGTGGAAAGTTTCCTTACTACCTTCTACAGATGTACAGTTGATTGTATCCTAACAAACTTCTGTAGATGTTCAGTGGATAGTATCCTAACAAACTTCTATAGATGTTCAGTGGAAAGTAACCAAACAAACTTCTGTAGATGTACAGAGGAAAGTATCCTAGCAAACTTCTGTAGGGGTACAGTGGAAAGCGTCCTAACAAACTTTTGTAGATGTACAGTGGAAAGTATCCGAACAAATTTCTAAAGATGTACAGTGGAAAGTATCCTAACAAACTTCTGTAGACGTTCAGTGGAAAGTATCCTAGCAAACTTGTGATGATGTTCATGGGAAACTAACCTAACAAACTTCTGCAGCTGTACAGTGGAAACTCTCCTAACAAACTGCTGCAGATGTTCAGTGGAAAGTGTCCTAACAAACTTCTGTAGATTTTCAGTGGAAAGAATTCTAACAAACTTGTGTTGATGTTCAGGGGAACGTAACCTATCAAACCTGTGTTGATGTTCAGGGGAAAGTATCCCAACAAACTTCTGTAGCTTTACAGTGGAAAGTAACCTAACAAACGTCTGTAGATGTTCAGTGGATAGTATCCTAACAAACTTCTATAGATGTTCAGTGGAAAGTAACCTAACAAACTTCTGTAGATGTACATTGGAAAGTATCCGAGCAAACTTCAGTAGGGATACTGTGGAAAGTGTCCTAACAAACGTTTGTAGATGTGCAGTGGAAAGTATCCTAACAAACTTCTAAAGATGTACAGTGGAAAGTATCCTAACAAACTTCTGTAGAGGTTCAGTGGAAAGTTTCCTTACAAACTTCTACAGATGTACAGTTGAAAGTATCCTAACAAACTTCTGTAGATGTTCAGAGGATTGTATCCTAACAAACTTGTGATGATGTTCATGGGAAAGTAACCTAACAAACTTCTGTAGATGTACAGTGGAAACTCTCCTAACAAACTTGTGTTGATGTTCAGGGGAAAGTAACCTAACAAACTTCTGTAGATGTACAGAAGAAAGTATCCTAGCAAACTTCTGTAGGGGTACAGTGGAAAGCTTCCTAACAAACTTTTGTAGATGTATAGTGGAAAGTATCCTAACAAACTTCTAAAGATATACAGTGGAAACTATCCTAACAAACTTCTGTAGACGTTCAGTGGAAAGTTTCCTGACAAACTTCTACAGATGTACAGTTGAAAGTATCCTAACAAACTTCTGTAGATGTTCAGTGGAAAGAATTCAAACAAACTTGTGTTGATGTTCAGGGGAAAGTATCCTAACAAACTTCTGTAGATTTACAGTGGAAAGTAACCTAACAAACTTCTGTAGCTGTATAGTGGAAAGTATCCTAATAAACTTCTACAGAATCACAGTGGAAAGTGTCGTAACAAACTTCTGTTGATGTACAGTGGAAAGTATCCTAACAAACTTCTGTAGATTTACAGTGGAAAGTAACCTAACAAACTTCTACAGATGTACAGTGGAAAGTATCCTAACAAACTTCTGTAGACGTTCAGTGGAAAGTTTCCTTACAAACTTCGACAGATGTACAGTTGAAGGTATCCTAACAAACTTCTGTAGATGTTCAGTGGAAAGAATTCTAACAAACTTGTGTTGATGTTCAGGGGAACGTAACCTATCAAACCTGTGTTGATGTTCAGGGGAAAGTATCCCAACAAACTTCTGTAGCTTTACAGTGGAAAGTAACCTAACAAACTTCTGTAGATGTATAGTGGAAAGTATCCTAATAAACTTCTACAGATGCACAGTGGAAAGTGTCCTAACAAACTTCTGTTGATGTACAGTGGAAAGTATCCTAACAAACTTCTACAGATGTACAGTGGAAAGTATCCTAACAAACTTCTGTAGACGTTCAGTGGAAAGTTTCCTTACTACCTTCTACAGATGTACAGTTGATTGTATCCTAACAAACTTCTGTAGATGTTCAGTGGATAGTATCCTAACAAACTTCTATAGATGTTCAGTGGAAAGTAACCTAACAAACTTCTGTAGATGTACATTGGAAAGTATCCGAGCAAACCTCAGTAGGGATACTGTGGAAAGTGTCCTAACAAACGTTTGTAGATGTGCAGTGGAAAGTATCCTAACAAACTTCTAAAGATGTACAGTGGAAAGTATCCTAACAAACTTCTGTAGAGGTTCAGTGGAAAGTTTCCTTACAAACTTCTACAGATGTACAGTTGAAAGTATCCTAACAAACTTCTGTAGATGTTCAGAGGATTGTATCCTAACAAACTTGTGGTGATGTTCATGGGAAAGTAACCTAACAAACTTCTGTAGATGTACAGTGGAAACTCTCCTAACAAACTTGTGTTGATGTTCAGGGGAAAGTAACCTAACAAACTTCTGTAGATGTACAGAAGAAAGTATCCTAGCAAACTTCTGTAGGGGTACAGTGGAAAGCGTCCTAACAAACTTTTGTAGATGTATAGTGGAAAGTATCCTAACAAACTTCTAAAGATATACAGTGGAAACTATCCTAACAAACTTCTGTAGACGTTCAGTGGAAAGTTTCCTTACAAACTTCTACAGATGTACAGTTGAAAGTATCCTAACAAACATCTGTAGATGTTCAGAGGATTGTATCCTAACAAACTTGTGATGATGTTCATGGGAAAGTAACCTAACAAACTTCTGTAGATGTACAGTGGAAACTCTCCGAACAAACTTGTGTTGATGTTCAGGGGAAAGTAACCTAACAAACTTCTGTAGATGTTCAGTGGAAAGAATTCAAACAAACTTGTGTTGATGTTCAGGGGAACGTAACCTAACAAACTTGTGTTGATGTTCAGGGGAAAGTATCCTAACAAACTTCTGTAGATTTACAGTGGAAAGTAACCTAACAAACTTCTGTAGCTGTATAGTGGAAAGTATCCTAATAAACTTCTACAGAATCACAGTGGAAAGTATCCTAACAAACTTCTACAGATGTACAGTGGAAAGTATCCTAACAAACTTCTGTAGACGTTCAGTGGAAAGTTTCCTTACAAACTTCGACAGATGTACAGTTGAAGGTATCCTAACAAACTTCTGTAGATGTTCAGGGATAGTATCCTAACAAACTTGTGATGATGTTCAGGGGAAAGTAACCTAACAAACTTCTGTAGATGTACATAGGAAAGTATCCTAGCAAACTTCTGTAGGGGTACTGTGGAAAGTATCCAAACAAAGGTTTGTAGATGTACAGTGGAAAGTATCCTAACAAACTTCTAAAGATGTATAGTGGAAAGTATCCTAACAAACTTCTGTAGAAGTTCAATGGAAAGAATACGAAAAATCTTCTGTAGATATTCTGTGTAAAGTATCCAAACAAAGTTCTCTTGATGATCAGTGGAAAGTATCCTAACAAACTTGTGTTGATGTTCAGGGGAAAGTAACCTAACAAACTTCTGTAGATGTACAGTGGAAAGTAACCTAAAAAACTTCTGTAGATGTACACCGGAAAGTATCCTAACAATCTTCTACAGATGTACAGTGGAAAGTATCCTAACAAACGTCTGTAAACGTACAGTGGAAAGTAACCAAACAAACTTCTGTAGATGTTGAGTGGAAATTATCCTAAAAAACTTCTATTGATGTTCTTTGGAAAGTATCATAACAAACTTCTACAGATGTACAGTGGAAAGTATCCTAACAAACTTCTACATATGTACAGTGGAAAGTATCCTAACAAACTTCTGTAGAGGTTCAGTGGAAAGTTTCCTTACAAACTTCTACAGATGTACAGTTGAAAGTATCCTAAGAAACCTCTGTAGATGTTCATTGGATTGTATCCTAACAAACTTCTGTAGATTTACAGAGGAAAGTATCCTAGCAAACGTCTGTAGGGGTACAGTGGAAAGTGTCCTAACAAACTTTTGTAGATGTACAGTAGAAAGTATCCTAACAAACTTCTAAAGATGTACAGTGGAAAGTATCCTAACAAACTTCTGTCGACGTTCAGTGGAAAGTTTCCTTACAAACTTCAACAGATGTAAAGTTTAAAGTATCCTAACAAACTTCTGTAGACGTTCAGTGGAAAGTTTCCTGACAAACTTCTACAGATGTAGAGTTGAAAGTATCCTAACAAACTTCTGTAGATGTTCAGAGGATTGTATCCTAACAAACTTGTGATGATGTTCAGGGGAAAGTAACCTAACAAACTTCTGTAGATGTACAGTGGAAACTCTCCTAACAAACTGCTGCAGATGTTCTGTAGAAAGTGTCCTAACAAACTTCTGTAGATGTTCAGTGGAAAGAATTCTAACAAACTTGTGTTGATGTTCAGGGGAAAGTATCCTAACAAACTTCTGTTGATGTACAGTGGAAAGTATCCTAACAAACTTCTACAGATGTACAGTGGAAAGTATCCTAACAAACTTCTGTTGATGTACAGTGGAAAGTATCCTAACAAACTTCTACAGATGTACAGTGGAAAGTATCCTAACAAACTTCTGTTGATGTACAGTGGAAAGTATCCTAACAAACTTCTGCAGCTGTACAGTGGAAACTCTCCTAACAATCTGCTGCAGATGTTCAGTGGAAAGTGTCCTAACAAACTTCTGTAGATGTTCAGTGGAATGAATTCTAACAAACTTGTGTTGATGTTCAGGGGAACGTAACCTATCAAACCTGTGTTGATGTTCAGGGGAAAGTATCCCAACAAACTTCTGTAGCTTTACAGTGGAAAGTAACCTAACAAACTTCTGTAGATGTATAGTGGAAAGTATCCTAATAAACTTCTACAGATGCACAGTGGAAAGTGTCCTAACAAACTTCTGTTGATGTACAGTGGAAAGTATCCTAACAAACTTCTACAGATGTACAGTGGAAAGTATCCTAACAAACTTCTGTAGACGTTCAGTGGAAAGTTTCCTTACTACCTTCTACAGATGTACAGTTGATTGTATCCTAACAAACTTCTGTAGATGTTCAGTGGATAGTATCCTAACAAACTTCTATAGATGTTCAGTGGAAAGTAACCTAACAAACTTCTGTAGATGTACATTGGAAAGTATCCGAGCAAACCTCAGTAGGGATACTGTGGAAAGTGTCCTAACAAACGTTTGTAGATGTGCAGTGGAAAGTATCCTAACAAACTTCTAAAGATGTACAGTGGAAAGTATCCTAACAAACTTCTGTAGAGGTTCAGTGGAAAGTTTCCTTACAAACTTCTACAGATGTACAGTTGAAAGTATCCTAACAAACTTCTGTAGATGTTCAGAGGATTGTATCCTAACAAACTTGTGGTGATGTTCATGGGAAAGTAACCTAACAAACTTCTGTAGATGTACAGTGGAAACTCTCCTAACAAACTTGTGTTGATGTTCAGGGGAAAGTAACCTAACAAACTTCTGTAGATGTACAGAAGAAAGTATCCTAGCAAACTTCTGTAGGGGTACAGTGGAAAGCGTCCTAACAAACTTTTGTAGATGTATAGTGGAAAGTATCCTAACAAACTTCTAAAGATATACAGTGGAAACTATCCTAACAAACTTCTGTAGACGTTCAGTGGAAAGTTTCCTTACAAACTTCTACAGATGTACAGTTGAAAGTATCCTAACAAACATCTGTAGATGTTCAGAGGATTGTATCCTAACAAACTTGTGATGATGTTCATGGGAAAGTAACCTAACAAACTTCTGTAGATGTACAGTGGAAACTCTCCGAACAAACTTGTGTTGATGTTCAGGGGAAAGTAACCTAACAAACTTCTGTAGATGTTCAGTGGAAAGAATTCAAACAAACTTGTGTTGATGTTCAGGGGAACGTAACCTAACAAACTTGTGTTGATGTTCAGGGGAAAGTATCCTAACAAACTTCTGTAGATTTACAGTGGAAAGTAACCTAACAAACTTCTGTAGCTGTATAGTGGAAAGTATCCTAATAAACTTCTACAGAATCACAGTGGAAAGTATCCAAACAAACTTCTACAGATGTACAGTGGAAAGTATCCTAACAAACTTCTGTAGACGTTCAGTGGGAAGTTTCCTTACAAACTTCGACAGATGTACAGTTGAAGGTATCCTAACAAACTTCTGTAGATGTTCAGGGATAGTATCCTAACAAACTTGTGTTGATGTTCAGGGGAAAGTAACCTAACAAACTTCTGTAGATGTACATAGGAAAGTATCCTAGCAAACTTCTGTAGGGGTACTGTGGAAAGTATCCAAACAAAGGTTTGTAGATGTACAGTGGAAAGTATCCTAACAAACTTCTAAAGATGTATAGTGGAAAGTATCCTAACAAACTTCTGTAGAAGTTCAATGGAAAGAATACGAAAAATCTTCTGTAGATATTCTGTGTAAAGTATCCAAACAAAGTTCTCTTGATGATCAGTGGAAAGTATGCTAACAAACTTGTGTTGATGTTCAGGGGAAAGTAACCTAACAAACTTCTGTAGATGTACAGTGGAAAGTAACCTAAAAAACTTCTGTAGATGTACACCGGAAAGTATCCTAACTATCTTCTACAGATGTACAGTGGAAAGTATCCTAACAAACGTCTGTAAACGTACAGTGGAAAGTAACCAAACAAACTTCTGTAGATGTTGAGTGGAAATTATCCTAAAAAACTTCTATTGATGTTCTTTGGAAAGTATCATAACAAACTTCTACAGATGTACAGTGGAAAGTATCCTAACAAACTTCTACATATGTACAGTGGAAAGTATCCTAACAAACTTCTGTAGAGGTTCAGTGGAAAGTTTCCTTACAAACTTCTACAGATGTACAGTTGAAAGTATCCTAAGAAACCTCTGTAGATGTTCATTGGATTGTATCCTAACAAACTTCTGTAGATGTACAGAGGAAAGTATCCTAGCAAACGTCTGTAGGGGTACAGTGGAAAGTGTCCTAACAAACTTTTGTAGATGTACAGTAGAAAGTATCCTAACAAACTTCTAAAGATGTACAGTGGAAAGTATCCTAACAAACTTCTGTCGACGTTCAGTGGAAAGTTTCCTTACAAACTTCAACAGATGTACAGTTTAAAGTATCCTAACAAACTTCTGTAGATGTTCAGTGGATTGTATCCTAACAAACTTGTGATGATGTTCAGGGGAAAGTGACCTAACAAACTTCTGTAGATGTACAGTGGAAACTCTCCTAACAAACTGCTGCAGATGTTCTGTAGAAAGTGTCCTAACAAACTTCTGTAGATGTTCAGTGGAAAGAATTCTAACAAACTTGTGTTGATGTTCAGGGGAAAGTATCCTAACAAACTTCTGTTGATGTACAGTGGAAAGTATCCTAACAAACTTCTACAGATGTACAGTGGAAAGTATCCTAACAAACTTCTGTTGATGTACAGTGGAAAGTATCCTAACAAACTTCTACAGATGTACAGTGGAAAGTATCCTAACAAACTTCTGTAGACGTTCAGTGGAAAGTTTCCTTACTACCTTCTACAGATGTACAGTTGATTGTATCCTAACAAACTTCTGTAGATGTTCAGTGGATAGTATCCTAACAAACTTCTATAGATGTTCAGTGGAAAGTAACCTAACAAACTTCTGTAGATGTACATTGGAAAGTATCCGAGCAAACTTCAGTAGGGGTACTGTGGAAAGTGTCCTAACAAACGTTTGTAGATGTACAGTGGAAAGTATCCTAACAAACTTCTAAAGATGTACAGTGGAAAGTATCCTAACAAACTTCTGTAGAAGTTCAATGGAAAGAATATGAAAAATCTTCTGTAGATATTCTGTGTAAAGTATCCTAACAAAGTTCTCTTGATGTTCAGTGGAAAGTATCCTAACAAACTTGTGTTGATGTTCAGGGGAAAGTAACCTAACATACGTCTGTAGATGTATAGTGGAAAGTGTCCTGACAAACTTCTACAGATGTACAGTTGGAAGTATCCTAACAAACGTCTGTAAATGTACAGTGGAAAGTAACCAAACAAACTTCTGTAGATGTTGAGTGGAAATTATCCTAAAAAACTTCTGTTGATGTTCTTTGGAAAGTATCATAACAAACTTCTACAGATGTACAGTTGAAAGTATCCTAAGAAACTTCTGTTGAAGTATAGCACAAAGTATCCTAACAAACTTCTATAGATGTTCAGTGGAAAGTAACCTAACAAACTTCTGTAGATGTTCAGAGGAAAGTATCCTAGCAAACGTCTGTAGGGGTACAGTGGAAAGCGTCCTAACAAACTTTTGTAGATGTACAGTGGAAAGTATCCTAACAAACTTCTAAAGATGTACAGTGGAAAGTATCCTAACAAACTTCTGTAGACATTCATTGGAAAGAATTCTAACAAACTTGTGTTGATATTCAGGGGAACGTAACCTAACAAACTTGTGTTGATGTTCAGGGGAAAGTATCCTAACAAACTTCTGTAGATTTACAGTGGAAAGTAACCTAACAAACTTCTGTAGATGTATAGTGGAAAGTATCCTCATAAACTTCTACAGATGCACAGTGGAAAGTATCCTAGCAAACTTCTACAGATGTACAGTGGAAAGTATCCTAACAAACGTCTGTGGACGTTCACTGGAAAGTTTCCTTACAAACTTCTACTGATGTACAGTTGAATGTATCCTAACAAACTTCTGTAGATGTTCAGTGGATTGTATCCTAACAAACTTCTGATGATATTCATGGGATAGTAACCTAACAAACTTCTGTAGATGTACAGTGGAAACTCTCCTCACAAACTGCTGCAGATGTTCAGTGGAAAGTATCCTAACAAACTTCTGTAGAGGTTCAGTGGAAAGTTTCCTTACAAACTTCTACAGATGTACAGTTGAAAGTATCCTAACAAACTTCTGTAGATGTTCAGTGGATTGTATCCTAACAAACTTGTGATGATATTCATGGGAAAGTAACGTAACAAACTTCTGTAGATGTACAGTGGAAACTCTCCTAACAAACTGCTGCAGATGTTCAGTGAAAAGTTTCCTTACAAACTTCTACAGATGTACAGTTGAAAGTATCCTAACAAACTGCTGCTGATGTACAGTGGAAACTCTCCTAATAAACGTCTGCGGATGTTCAGAGGAAAGTGTCCTATCAAACTTCTGTAGATGTTCAGTGGAAAGTATCCTAACAAACTTCTACAGATGTACAGTGGAAAGTGTCCTAACAAACTTCTGTAGATGTACAGTGGAAAGTATCCTAACAAACTGCTGCTGATGTTCAGTGGAAAGTGTCCTAACAAACTTCTGTAGATGTTCAGTGGAAAGAATTCTATCAAACTTGTGTTGATGTTCAGGGGAACGTAACCTAACAAACTTGTGTTGATGTTCAGGGGAAACTATCCTAACAAACTTCTGTAGATTTACAGTGGAACGTAACCTAACAAACTTCTGTAGATGTATAGTGGAAAGTATCCGAATAAACTTCTGTTGATATACAGTGGAAAGTATCCTAACAGACTTCTACAGATGTACAGTGGAAAGTATCCTAACAAACTTCTGTAGACGTTCAGTGGAAAGTTTCCTTACAAACTTCTACAGATGTACAGTTGAATGTATCCTAACAAACTTCTGTAGATGTTCAGTGGATAGTATCTTAACAAACTTGTGTTGATGTTCAGGGGAAAGTAACCTAACAAACTGCTGTAGATGTACATAGGAAAGTATCCTAGCAAACTTCTGTAGGGGTACTGTGGAAAGTGTCCTAACAAACGTTTGTAGATGTACAGTGGAAAGTTTGCTAACAAACTTCTAAAGATGTATAGTGGAAAGTATCCTAACAAACTTCTGTAGAAGTTCAATGGAAAGAATACGAAAAATCTTCTGTAGATATTCTGTGTAAAGTATCCTAACAAAGTTCTCTTGATGTTCAGTGGAAAGTATCCTAACAAACTTGTGTTGATGTTCAGGGGAAAGTAACCTAACAAACTTCTGTAGATGTACAGTGGAAAGTAACCTAAAAAACTTCTGTAGATGTATACCGGAATGTATCCTAACAATCTTCTACAGATGTACAGTGGAAAGTATCCTAACAATCTTCAGTTGTTGTCCAGTGGAAAGTTTCCTTACAAACTTCTACAGATGTCCAGTTGAAAATATCCTATGAAACTTCTGTAGATGTTCAGTGGATAGTGTCCTAACAAACTTGTGTTGATGTTCAGGGGAAAGTATCCTAGCAAACTTCTGTAGGGGTACAGTGGAAAGCGTCCTAACAAACTTTTGTAGATGTACAGTGGAAAGTATCCTAACAAACTTCTAAAGATGTACAGTGGAAAGTATCCTAACAAACTTCTGTAGACATTCATTGGAAAGAATTCTAACAAACTTGTGTTGATATTCAGGGGAACGTAACCTAACAAACTTGTGTTGATGTTCAGGGGAAAGTATCCTAACAAACTTCTGTAGATTTACAGTGGAAAGTAACCTAACAAACTTCTGTAGATGTATAGTGGAAAGTATCCTCATAAACTTCTACAGATGCACAGTGGAAAGTATCCTAACAAACTTCTACAGATGTACAGTGGAAAGTATCCTAACAAACGTCTGTGGACGTTCACTGGAAAGTTTCCTTACAAACTTCTACTGATGTACAGTTGAATGTATCCTAACAAACTTCTGTAGATGTTCAGTGGATTGTATCCTAACAAACTTCTGATGATATTCATGGGATAGTAACCTAACAAACTTCTGTAGATGTACAGTGGAAACTCTCCTCACAAACTGCTGCAGATGTTCAGTGGAAAGTATCCTAACAAACTTCTGTAGAGGTTCAGTGGAAAGTTTCCTTACAAACTTCTACAGATGTACAGTTGAAAGTATCCTAACAAACTTCTGTAGATGTTCAGTGGATTGTATCCTAACAAACTTGTGATGATATTCATGGGAAAGTAACGTAACAAACTTCTGTAGATGTACAGTGGAAACTCTCCTAACAAACTGCTGCAGATGTTCAGTGAAAAGTTTCCTTACAAACTTCTACAGATGTACAGTTGAAAGTATCCTAACAAACTGCTGCTGATGTACAGTGGAAACTCTCCTAATAAACGTCTGCGGATGTTCAGAGGAAAGTGTCCTATCAAACTTCTGTAGATGTTCAGTGGAAAGTATCCTAACAAACTTCTACAGATGTACAGTGGAAAGTGTCCTAACAAACTTCTGTAGATGTACAGTGGAAAGTATCCTAACAAACTGCTGCTGATGTTCAGTGGAAAGTGTCCTAACAAACTTCTGTAGATGTTCAGTGGAAAGAATTCTATCAAACTTGTGTTGATGTTCAGGGGAACGTAACCTAACAAACTTGTGTTGATGTTCAGGGGAAACTATCCTAACAAACTTCTGTAGATTTACAGTGGAACGTAACCTAACAAACTTCTGTAGATGTATAGTGGAAAGTATCCGAATAAACTTCTGTTGATATACAGTGGAAAGTATCCTAACAGACTTCTACAGATGTACAGTGGAAAGTATCCTAACAAACTTCTGTAGACGTTCAGTGGAAAGTTTCCTTACAAACTTCTACAGATGTACAGTTGAATGTATCCTAACAAACTTCTGTAGATGTTCAGTGGATAGTATCTTAACAAACTTGTGTTGATGTTCAGGGGAAAGTAACCTAACAAACTGCTGTAGATGTACATAGGAAAGTATCCTAGCAAACTTCTGTAGGGGTACTGTGGAAAGTGTCCTAACAAACGTTTGTAGATGTACAGTGGAAAGTTTGCAAACAAACTTCTAAAGATGCATAGTGGAAAGTATCCTAACAAACTTCTGTAGAAGTTCAATGGAAAGAATACGAAAAATCTTCTGTAGATATTCTGTGTAAAGTATCCTAACAAAGTTCTCTTGATGTTCAGTGGAAAGTATCCTAACAAACTTGTGTTGATGTTCAGGGGAAAGTAACCTAACAAACTTCTGTAGATGTACAGTGGAAAGTAACCTAAAAAACTTCTGTAGATGTATACCGGAATGTATCCTAACAATCTTCTACAGATGTACAGTGGAAAGTATCCTAACAATCTTCAGTTGTTGTCCAGTGGAAAGTTTCCTTACAAACTTCTACAGATGTCCAGTTGAAAATATCCTATGAAACTTCTGTAGATGTTCAGTGGATAGTGTCCTAACAAACTTGTGTTGATGTTCAGGGGAAAGTATCCTAGCAAACTTCTGTAGGGGTACTGTTGAAAGTGTCCTAACAAATGTTTGTAGATGTACAGTGGAAAGTATCCTAACAAACTTCTAAAGACGTACAGTGGAAAGTATCCTAACAAACTTCTATAGATGTTCAGTGCAAAGTAACCTAACAAACTTCTGTAGATGTACAGAGGAAAGTATCCTAGCAAACGTCTGTAGGAGTACAGTGGAAAGCGTCCTAACAAACTTCTAAGGATGTACACTGGAAAGTATCCTAACAAACTTCTGTAGACGTTTGGTGGAAAGAATTCTAACAAACTTGTGTTGATATTCAGGGGAACGTAACCTAACAAACTTGTGTTGATATTCAGGGGAAAGTATCCTAACAAACTTATGTAGATTTACAGTGGAAAGTATCCTAACAAACTTCTGTAGATGTAAAGTGGAAAGTATCCTAATAAACTTCTACAGATGCACAGTGGAAAGTATCCTAACAAACTTCTACAGATGTACAGTGGAAAGTATCCTAACAAACTTCTGTGTACGTTCAGTGGAAAGTTTCCTTACAAACTTCTACAGATGTACAGTTGAATGTATCCTAACAAACTGCTGCAGATGTTCAGTGGAAAGAATTCTAACAAACTTGTGTTGATGTTCAGGGGAACGTAACCTAACAAACTTGTGTTGATGTTCAGGGGAAAGTATCCTAAAAAACTTCTGTATATTTACAGTGGAAAGTAACCTAACAAACTTCTGTAGATGTATAGTGGAAAGTATCCTAATAAACTTCTACAGATGCACAGTGGAAAGTGTCCTAACAAACTTCTGTTGATGTACAGTGGAAAGTATCCTAACAAACTTCTACAGATGTACAGTGGAAAGTATCCTAACAAACTTCTGTAGACGTTCAGTGGAAAGTTTCCTTACTACCTTCTACAGATGTACAGTTGATTGTATCCTAACAAACTTCTGTAGATGTTCAGTGGATAGTATCCTAACAAACTTCTATAGATGTTCAGTGGAAAGTAACCTAACAAACTTCTGTAGATGTACATTGGAAAGTATCCGAGTAAACTTCAGTAGGGGTACTGTGGAAAGTGTCCTAACAAACGTTTGTAGATGTACAGTGGAAAGTATCCTAACAAACTTCTAAAGATGTACAGTGGAAAGTATCCTAACAAACTTCTGTAGAGGTTCAGTGGTAAGTTTCCTTACAAACTTCTACAGATGTACAGTTGAAAGTATCCTAAGAAGCTTCTGTAGATGTTCAGTGGAAAGTTTGCTTACAAACTGGTGTTGATGTTCAGGGGAAAGTAACCTAACAAACTTCTGTAGATGTACAGAAGAAAGTATCCTAGCAAACTTCTGTAGGGGTACAGTGGAACGCGTCCTAACAAACTTTTGTAGATGTATAGTGGAAAGTATCCTAACAAACTTCTAAAGATGTACAGTGGAAACTATCCTAACAAACTTCTGTAGACGTTCAGTGGAAAGTTTCCTTACAAACTTCTACAGATGTACAGTTGAAAGTATCCTAACAAACTTCTGTAGATGTTCAGTGGATTGTATCCTAACAAACTTGTGATGATGTTCATGGGAAAGTAACCTAACAAACTTCTGTAGATGTACAGTGGAAACTCTCCTAACAAACTTGTGTTGATGTTCAGGGGAAAGTAACCTAACAAACTTCTGTAGATGTACATAGGAAAGTATCCTAGCAAACTTCTGTAGATGTTCAGTGGAAAGAATTCAAACAAACTTGTGTTGATGTTCAGGGGAACGTAACCTAACAAACTTGTGTTGATGTTCAGGGGAAAGTATCCTAACAAACTTCTGTAGATTTACAGTGGAAAGTAACCTAACAAACTTCTGTAGCTGTATAGTGGAAAGTACCCTAATAAACTTCTACAGATTCACAGTGGAAAGTATCCTAACAAACTTCTACAGATGTACAGTGGAAAGTATCCTAACAAACTTCTGTAGACGTTCAGTGGAACATTTCTTTACAAACTTCGACAGATGTACAGTTGAAGGTATCCTAACAAACTTCTGTAGATGTTCAGGGATAGTATACTAACAAACTTGTGTTGATGTTCAGGGGAAAGTAACCTAACAAACTTCTGTAGATGTACATAGGAAAGTATCCTAGCAAACTTCTGTAGGGGTACTGTGGAAAGTATCCAAACAAAGGTTTGTAGATGTACAGTGGAAAGTATCCTAACAAACTTCTAAAGATGTATAGTGGAAAGTATCCTAACAAACTTCTGTAGAAGTTCAATGGAAAGAATACGAAAAATCTTCTGTAGATATTCTGTGTAAAGTATCCAAACAAAGTTCTCTTGATGTTCAGTGGAAAGTATCCTAACAAACTTGTGTTGATGTTCAGGGGAAAGTAACCTAACAAACTTCTGTAGATGTACAGTGGAAAGTAACCTAAAAAACTTCTGTAGATGTACACCGGAAAGTATCCTAACAATCTTCTACAGATGTAAAGTGGAAAGTATCCTAACAAACCTCTACAGATGTACAGTGGAAAGTATCCTAACAAACTTCTGTCGACGTTCACTGGAAAGTTTCCTTACAAACTTCTACAGATGTACAGTTGAATGTATCCTAACAAACTTCTGTAGATGTTCAGTGGATAGTATCCTAACAAACTTGTGTTGATGTTCAGGGGAAAGTATCCTAGCAAACGTCTGTAGGGGTACTGTTGAAAGTGTCCTAACAAACGTTTGTAGATGTACAGTGGAAAGTATCCTAACAAACTTCTAAAGACGTACAGTGGAAAGTATCCTAACAAACTTCTGTAGATGTTCAGTGCAAAGTAACCTAACAAACTTCTGTAGATGTACAGAGGAAAGTATCCTAGCAAACGTCTGTAGGAGTACAGTGGAAAGCGTCCTAACAAACTTCTAAGGATGTACACTGGAAAGTATCCTAACAAACTTCTGTAGACGTTTAGTGGAAAGAATTCTAACAAACTTGTGTTGATATTCAGGGGAACGTAACCTAACAAACTTGTGTTGATATTCAGGGGAAAGTATCCTAACAAACTTATGTAGATTTACAGTGGAAAGTATCCTAACAAACTTCTGTAGATGTAAAGTGGAAAGTATCCTAATAAACTTCTACAGATGCACAGTGGAAAGTATCCTAACAAACTTCTACAGATGTACAGTGGAAAGTATCCTAACAAACTTCTGTGTACGTTCAGTGGAAAGTTTCCTTACAAACTTCTACAGATGTACAGTTGAATGTATCCTAACAAACTTCTGTAGATGTTCAGTGGATTGTATCCTAACAAACTTGTCATGATGTTCAGGGGAAAGTAACCTAACAAACTTCTGTAGATGTACAGTGGAAACTCTCCTAACAAACTGCTGCAGATGTTCAGTGGAAAGAATTCTAACAAACTTGTGTTGATGTTCAGGGGAACGTAACCTAACAAACTTGTGTTGATGTTCAGGGGAAAGTATCCTAAAAAACTTCTGTATATTTACAGTGGAAAGTAACCTAACAAACTTCTGTAGATGTATAGTGGAAAGTATCCTAATAAACTTCTACAGATGCACAGTGGAAAGTGTCCTAACAAACTTCTGTTGATGTACAGTGGAAAGTATCCTAACAAACTTCTACAGATGTACAGTGGAAAGTATCCTAACAAACTTCTGTAGATGTTCAGTGGAAAGTTTCCTTACTACCTTCTACAGATGTACAGTTGATTGTATCCTAACAAACTTCTGTAGATGTTCAGTGGATAGTATCCTAACAAACTTCTATAGATGTTCAGTGGAAAGTAACCTAACAAACTTCTGTAGATGTACATTGGAAAGTATCCGAGCAAACTTCAGTAGGGGTACTGTGGAAAGTGTCCTAACAAACGTTTGTAGATGTACAGTGGAAAGTATCCTAACAAACTTCTAAAGATGTACAGTGGAAAGTATCCTAACAAACTTCTGTAGAGGTTCAGTGGAAAGTTTCCTTACAAACTTCTACAGATGTACAGTTGAAAGTATCCTAAGAAGCTTCTGTAGATGTTCAGTGGAAAGTTTGCTTACAAACTTGTGTTGATGTTCAGGGGAAAGTAACCTAACAAACTTCTGTAGATGTACAGAAGAAAGTATCCTAGTAAACTTCTGTAGGGGTACAGTGGAACGCGTCCTAACAAACTTTTGTAGATGTATAGTGGAAAGTATCCTAACAAACTTCTAAAGATGTACAGTGGAAACTATCCTAACAAACTTCTGTAGACGTTCAGTGGAAAGTTTCCTTACAAACTTCTACAGATGTACAGTTGAAAGTATCCTAACAAACTTCTGTAGATGTTCAGTGGATTGTATCCTAACAAACTTGTGATGATGTTCATGGGAAAGTAACCTAACAAACTTCTGTAGATGTACAGTGGAAACTCTCCTAACAAACTTGTGTTGATGTTCAGGGGAAAGTAACCTATCAAACTTCTGTAGATGTACATAGGAAAGTATCCTAGCAAACTTCTGTAGATGTTCAGTGGAAAGAATTCAAACAAACTTGTGTTGATGTTCAGGGGAACGTAACCTAACAAACTTGTGTTGATGTTCAGGGGAAAGTATCCTAACAAACTTCTGTAGATTTACAGTGGAAAGTAACCTAACAAACTTCTGTAGCTGTATAGTGGAAAGTACCCTAATAAACTTCTACAGATTCACAGTGGAAAGTATCCTAACAAACTTCTACAGATGTACAGTGGAAAGTATCCTAACAAACTTCTGTAGACGTTCAGTGGAACATTTCTTTACAAACTTCGACAGATGTACAGTTGAAGGTATCCTAACAAACTTCTGTAGATGTTCAGGGATAGTATCCTAACAAACTTGTGTTGATGTTCAGGGGAAAGTAACCTAACAAACTTCTGTAGATGTACATAGGAAAGTATCCTAGCAAACTTCTGTAGGGGTACTGTGGAAAGTATCCAAACAAAGGTTTGTAGATGTACAGTGGAAAGTATCCTAACAAACTTCTAAAGATGTATAGTGGAAAGTGTCCTAACAAACTTTTGTAGATGTACAGTGGAAAGTATCCTAACATACTTCTAAAGATGTACAGTGGAAAGTATCCTAACAAACTTCTAAAGATGTACAGTGGAAAGTATCCTTACAAACTTCTGTAGAAGTATAGCGCAAAGTATCCTAACAAACTTTTATAGATGTTCAGTGGAAAGTAACCTAACAAACTTCTGTAGATGTATACCGGAAAGTATCCTAACAATCTTCTACAGATGTACAGTGGAAAGTATCCTAACAAACTTCTACAGATGTACAGTTGAAAGTATCCTAACAAACGTCTGTAAATGTACAGTGGAAAGTAACCTAAAAAACTTCTGTAGATGTACACCGGAAAGTATCCTAACAATCTTCTACAGATGTAAAGTGGAAAGTATCCTAACAAACCTCTACAGATGTACAGTGGAAAGTATCCTAACAAACTTCTGTCGACGTTCACTGGAAAGTTTCCTTACAAACTTCTACAGATGTACAGTTGAATGTATCCTAACAAACTTCTGTAGATGTTCAGTGGATAGTATCCTAACAAACTTGTGTTGATGTTCAGGGGAAAGTATCCTAGCAAACGTCTGTAGGGGTACTGTTGAAAGTGTCCTAACAAACGTTTGTAGATGTACAGTGGAAAGTATCCTAACAAACTTCTAAAGACGTACAGTGGAAAGTATCCTAACAAACTTCTGTAGAAGTATAGCACAAAGTATCCTAACAAACTTCTATAGATGTTCAGTGGAAAGTAACCTAACAAACTTCTGTAGATGTACAGAGGAAAGTATCCTAGCAAACGTCTGTAGGAGTACAGTGGAAAGCGTCCTAACAAACTTCTAAGGATGTACACTGGAAAGTATCCTAACAAACTTCTGTAGACGTTCAGTGGAAAGAATTCTAACAAACTTGTGTTGATATTCAGGGGAACGTAACCTAACAAACATGTGTTGATATTCAGGGGAAAGTATCCTAACAAACTTCTGTAGATTTACAGTGGAAAGTATCCTAACAAACTTCTGTAGATGTAAAGTGGAAAATATCCTAATAAATTTCTACAGATGCACAGTGGAAAGTATCCTAACAAACTTCTACAGATGTACAGTGGAAAGTATCCTAACAAACTTCTGTGTACGTTCATTGGAAAGTTTCCTTACAAACTTCTACAGATGTACAGTTGAATGTATCCTAACAAACTTCTGTAGATGTTCAGTGGATTGTATCCTAACAAACTTGTCATGATGTTCAGGGGAAAGTAACCTAACAAACTTCTGTAGATGTACAGTGGAAACTCTCCTAACAAACTGCTGCAGATGTTCAGTGGAAAGAATTCTAACAAACTTCTGTAGATGTTCAGAGGAAAGTATCCTAGCAAACGTCTGTAGGGTTACAGTGGAAGGCGTCCTAACAAACTTTTGTAGATGTACAGTGGAAAGTATCCTAACAAACTTCTAAAGATGTACAGTGGAAAGTATCCTAACAAACTTCTGTAGACATTCATTGGAAAGAATTCTAACAAACTTGTGTTGATATTCAGGGGAACGTAACCTAACAAACTTGTGTTGATGTTCAGGGGAAAGTATCCTAACAAACTTCTGTAGATTTACAGTGGAAAGTAACCTAACAAACTTCTGTAGATGTATAGTGGAAAGTATCCTCATAAACTTCTACAGATGCACAGTGGAAAGTATCCTAACAAACTTCTACAGATGTACAGTGGAAAGTATCCTAACAAACGTCTGTGGACGTTCACTGGAAAGTTTCCTTACAAACTTCTACTGATGTACAGTTGAATGTATCCTAACAAACTTCTGTAGATGTTCAGTGGATTGTATCCTAACAAACTTCTGTAGATGTTCAGTGGAATGTATCCTAACAAACTTCTACAGATGTACAGTGGAAAGTATCCCAACAAACTTCTGTAGAGGTTTAGTGGAAAGTTTCCTTACAAACTTCTACAGATGTCCAGTTGAAAATATCCTATGAAACTTCTGTAGATGTTCAGTGGATAGTGTCCTAACAAACTTGTGTTTATGTTCAGGGGAAAGTATCCTAGCAAACTTCTGTAGGGGTACTGTTGAAAGTGTCCTAACAAACGTTTGTAGATGTACAGTGGAAAGTATCCTAACAAACTTCTAAAGACGTACAGTGGAAAGTATCCTAACAAACTTCTGTAGAAGTATAGCACAAAGTATCCTAACAAACTTCTATAGATGTTCAGTGGAAAGTAACCTAACAAACTTCTGTAGATGTACAGAGGAAAGTATCCTATCAACCGTCTGTAGGAGTACAGTGGAAAGCGTCCTAACAAACCTCTAAAGATGTACACTGGAAATTATCCTAACAAACTTCTGTAGACGTTCAGTGGAAAGAATTCTAACAAACTTGTGTTGATATTCAGGGGAACGTAACCGAACAAACTTGTGTTGATATTCAGGGGAAAGTGTCCTAACAACCTTCTGTTGATGAACAGTGGAAAGTATCCTAACAAACCTCTACAGATGTACAGTGGAAAGTATCCTAACAAACTTCTGTCGACGTTCACTGGAAAGTTTCCTTACAAACTTCTACAGATGTACAGTTGAATGTATCCTAACAAACTTCTGTAGATGTTCAGTGGATTGTATCCTAACAAACTTGTGATGATTTTCAGGGGAAAGTAACCTAACAAACTTCTGTAGATGTACAGTGGAAACTCTCCTAACAAACTGCTGCAGATGTTCAGTGGAAAGGATTCTAACAAACTTGTGTTGATGTTCAGGGGAACGTAACCTAACAAACTTGTGTTGATGTTCAGTGGAAAGTAACCTAACAAACTTCTGTAGCTGTATAGTGGAAAGTATCCTAATAAACTTCTACAGATTCACAGTTTAAAGTATCCTAACAAACTTCTACAGATGTACTGTGGAAAGTATCCTAACAAACTTCTGTAGACGTTCAGTGGAAAGTTTCCTTACAAACTTGTACAGATGTACAGTTGAAGGTATCCTAACAAACTTCTGTAGATGTTCAGTGGATAGTATCCTATCAAACTTGTGTTGATGTTCAGGGGAAAGTAACCTAACAAACTTCTGTAGATGTACATAGGAAAGTATCCTAGCAAACTTCTGTAGGGGTACTGTGGAAAGTGTCCTAACAAACGTTTGTAGATGTACAGTGGAAAGTATCCTAACGAACTTCTAAAGATGTACAGTGGAAAGTATCCTAACAAACTACTGTAGAAGTTAAATGGAAAGAATATGAAAAATCTTTTGTAGATATTCTGTGTAAAGTATCCAAACAAAGTTCTCTTGATGTTCAGTGGAAAGTATCCTAACAAACTTGTGTTGATGTTCAGGGGAAAGTAACCTAACTAACTTCTGTAGATGTTCAGTGGAAAGTAACCTCAAAAACTTCTGTAGATGTATACCGGAAAGTATCCTAACAATCTTCTACAGATGTACAGTGGAAAGTATCCTAACAAACTTCTGTAGACGATTACTGGAAAGTGTCCTAACAAACTTCTACAGATGTACAGTTGAAAGTATCCTAACAAACGTCTGTAAATGTACAGTGGAAAGTAACCAAACAAACTTCTGTAGATGTTGAGTGGAAATTATCCTAAAAAACTTCGGTTGATGTTCTTTGGAAAGTATCATAACAAACTTCTACAGATGTACAGTGGAAAGTGTCCTAACAAACTTCTGTTGATGTCCAGTGGAAAGTATCCTAACAAACTTCTACAGATGTACAGTGGAAAGTATCCTAACAAACTTCTGTAGAGGTTCAGTGGAAAGTTTCCTTACAAACTTCTACAGATGTACAGTTGAAAGTATCCTAAGAAGCTTCTGTAGATGTTCAGTGGATAGTGTCCTAACAAACTTGTGTTGATGTTCAGTGGAAAGTAACCTAACAAACTTCTGTAGATGTACATAGGAAAGTATCCTAGCAAACTTCTGTAGGGGTTCTGTGGAAAGTGTCCTCACAAACGTTTGTAGATGTACAGTGGAAAGTATTCTAACAAACTTCTACAGATGTACAGTGGAAAGTGTCCTAACAAACTTCTGTTGATGTCCAGTGGAAAGTATCCTAACAAACTTCTACAGATGTACAGTGGAAAGTATCCTAACAAACTTGTGTTGATGTTCAGGGGAAAGTAACCTAACAAACTTCTGTAGATGTACAGAAGAAAGTATCCTAGCAAACTTCTGTAGGGGTACAGTGGAAAGCGTCCTAACAAACTTTTGTAGATGTACAGTGGAAAGTATCCTAACAAACTTCTAAAGATGTACAGTGGAAAGTATCCTAACAAACTTCTGTAGACGTTCAGTGGAAAGTTTCCTTACAAACTTCTATAGATGTACAGTTGAAAGTATCCTAACAAACTTCTGTAGATGTATAGTGGAAAGTTTCCGAATAAACTTCTGTTGATGTACAGTGGAAAGTATCCTAACAGACTTCTACAGATGTACAGTGGAAAGTATCCTAACAAACTTCTGTAGACGTTCAGTGGAAAGTTTCCTTACTAACTTCTACAGATGTACAGTTGAATGTTTCCTAACAAACTTCTGTAGATGTTCAGTGGATAGTATCCTAACAAACTTGTGTTGATGTTCAGGGGAACGTAACCTAACAAACTTGAGTTGATGTTCAGGGGAAAGTATCCTAATAAACTTCTACAGATGCACAGTGAAAAGTGTCCTAACAACCTTCTGTTGATGAACAGTGGAAAGTATCCTAACAAACCTCTACAGATGTACAGTGGAAAGTATCCTAACAAACTTCTGTCGACGTTCACTGGAAAGTTTCCTTACAAACTTCTACAGATGTACAGTTGAATGTATCCTAACAAACTTCTGTAGATGTTCAGTGGATAGTATCCTAACAAACTTGTGTTGATGTTCAGGGGAAAGTAACCTAACAAACTGCTGTAGATGTACATAGGAAAGTATCCTAGCAAACTTCTGTAGATGTTGAGTGGAAAGAATTCAAACAAACTTGTGTTGATGTTCAGGGGAACGTAACCTAACAAACTTGTGTTGATGTTCAGGGGAAAGTATCCTAACAAACTTCTGTAGATTTACATAGGAAAGTATCCTAGCAAACTTCTGTAGGGGTACTGTGGAAAGTGTCCTCACAAACGTTTGTAGATGTACAGTGGAAAGTATCCTAACAAACTTCTACAGATGTACAGTGGAAAGTGTCCTAACAAACTTCTGTTGATGTCCAGTGGAAAGTATCCTAACAAACTTCTACAGATGTACAGTGGAAAGTATCCTAACAAACTTGTGTTGATGTTCAGGGGAAAGTAACCTAACAAACTTCTGTAGATGTACAGAAGAAAGTATCCTAGCAAACTTCTGTAGGGGTACAGTGGAAAGCGTCCTAACAAACTTTTGTAGATGTACAGTGGAAAGTATCCTAACAAACTTCTAAAGATGTACAGTGGAAAGTATCCTAACAAACTTCTGTAGACGTTCAGTGGAAAGTTTCCTTACAAACTTCTACAGATGTACAGTTGAAAGTATCCTAACAAACTTCTGTAGATGTATAGTGGAAAGTTTCCGAATAAACTTCTGTTGATGTACAGTGGAAAGTATCCTAACAGACTTCTACAGATGTACAGTGGAAAGTATCCTAACAAACTTCTGTAGACGTTCAGTGGAAAGTTTCCTTACTAACTTCTACAGATGTACAGTTGAATGTTTCCTAACAAACTTCTGTAGATGTTCAGTGGATAGTATCCTAACAAACTTGTGTTGATGTTCAGGGGAACGTAACCTAACAAACTTGTGTTGATGTTCAGGGGAAAGTATCCTAATAAACTTCTACAGATGCACAGTGGAAAGTGTCCTAACAACCTTCTGTTGATGAACAGTGGAAAGTATCCTAACAAACCTCTACAGATGTAGAGTGGAAAGTATCCTAACAAACTTCTGTCGACGTTCACTGGAAAGTTTCCTTACAAACTTCTACAGATGTACAGTTGAATGTATCCTAACAAACTTCTGTAGATGTTCAGTGGATAGTATCCTCACAAACTTGTGTTGATGTTCAGGGGAAAGTAACCTAACAAACTGCTGTAGATGTACATAGGAAAGTATCCTAGCAAACTTCTGTAGATGTTCAGTGGAAAGAATTCAAACAAACTTGTGTTGATGTTCAGGGGAACGTAACCTAACAAACTTGTGTTGATGTTCAGGGGAAAGTATCCTAACAAACTTCTGTAGCTGTATAGTGGAAAGTATCCTAATAAACTTCTACAGATTCACAGTGGAAAGTATCCTAACAAACTTCTACAGATGTACAGTGGAAAGTATCCTAACAAACTTCTGTAGACGTTCAGTGGAAAGTTTCTTTACAAACTTCGACAGATGTACAGTTGATGGCATCCTAACAAACTTCTGTAGATTTTCAGGGATAGTATCCTAACAAACTTGTGTTGATGTTCAGGGGAAAGTAACCTAACAAACTTCTGTAGATGTACATAGGAAAGTATCCTAGCAAACTTCTGTAGGGGTACTGTGGAAAGTATCCAAACAAAGGTTTGTAGATGTACAGTGGAAAGTATCCTAACAAACTTCTAAAGATGTATAGTGGAAAGTATCCTAACAAACTTCTGTAGAAGTTCAATGGAAAGAATACGAAAAATCTTCTGTAGATATTCTGTGTAAAGTATCCTAACAAAGTTCTCTTGATGTTCAGTGGAAAGTATCCTAACAAACTTGTGTTGATGTTCAGGGGAAAGTAACCTAACAAACTTCTGTAGATGTACAGTGGAAAGTAACCTAAAAAACTTCTGTAGATGTACACCGGAAAGTATCCTAACAATCTTCTACAGATGTACCGTGGAAAGTATCCTAACAAACGTCTGTAAACGTACAGTGGAAAGTAACCAAACAAACTTCTGTAGATGTTGAGTGGAAATTATCCTAAAAAACTTCTATTGATGTTCTTTGGAAAGTATCATAACAAACTTCTACAGATGTACAGTGGAAAGTATCCTAACAATCTTCTACATATGTACAGTGGAAAGTATCCTAACAAACTTCTGTAGAGGTTCAGTGGAAAGTTTCCTTACAAACTTCTACAGATGTACAGTTGAAAGTATCCTAAGACACCTCTGTAGATGTTCATTGGATTGTATCCTAACAAACTTCTGTAGATGTACAGAGGAAAGTATCCTAGCAAACGTCTGTAGGGGTATAGTGGAAAGTGTCCTAACAAACTTTTGTAGATGTACAGTAGAAAGTATCCTAACAAACTTCTGTAGACGTTCAGTGGAAAGTTTCTTTACAAACTTCGACAGATGTACAGTTGATGGCATCCTAACAAACTTCTGTAGATTTTCAGGGATAGTATCCTAACAAACTTGTGTTGATGTTCAGGGGAAAGTAACCTAACAAACTTCTGTAGATGTACATAGGAAAGTATCCTAGCAAACTTCTGTAGGGGTACTGTGGAAAGTATCCAAACAAAGGTTTGTAGATGTACAGTGGAAAGTATCCTAACAAACTTCTAAAGATGTATAGTGGAAGGTATCCTAACAAACTTCTGTAGAAGTTCAATGGAAAGAATACGAAAAATCTTCTGTAGATATTCTGTGTAAAGTATCCAAACAAAGTTCTCTTGATGTTCAGTGGAAAGTATCCTAACAAACTTGTGTTGATGTTCAGGGGAAAGTAACCTAACAAACTTCTGTAGATGTACAGAGGAAAGTAACCTAAAAAACTTCTGTAGATGTACACCGGAAAGTATCCTAACAATCTTCTACAGATGTACCGTGGAAAGTATCCTAACAAACGTCTGTAAACGTACAGTGGAAAGTAACCAAACAAACTTCTGTAGATGTTGAGTGGAAATTATCCTAAAAAACTTCTATTGATGTTCTTTGGAAAGTATCATAACAAACTTCTACAGATGTACAGTGGAAAGTATCCTAACAAACTTCTACATATGTACAGTGGAAAGTATCCTAACAAACTTCTGTAGAGGTTCAGTGGAAAGTTTCCTTGCAAACTTCTACAGATGTACAGTTGAAAGTATCCTAAGACACCTCTGTAGATGTTCATTGGATTGTATCCTAACAAACTTCTGTAGATGTACAGAGGAAAGTATCCTAGCAAACGTCTGTAGGGGTATAGTGGAAAGTGTCCTAACAAACTTTTGTAGATGTACAGTAGAAAGTATCCTAACAAACTTCTAAAGATGTACAGTGGAAAGTATCCTAACAAACTTCTGTCGACGTTCAGTGGAAAGTTTCCTTACAAACTTCAACAGATGTACAGTTGAAAGTATCCTAACAAACTTCTGTAGATGTTCAGTGGATTGTATCCTAACAAACTTGTGATGATGTTCAGGGGAAAGTAACCTAACAAACTTCTGTAGATGTACAGTGGAAACTCTCCTAACAAACTGCTGCAGATGTTCTGTAGAAAGTGTCCTAACAAACTTCTGTAGATGTTCAGTGGAAAGAATTCTAACAAACTTGTGTTGATGTTCAGGGGAAAGTATCCTAACAAACTTCTGTTGATGTACAGTGGAAAGTATCCTAACAAACTTCTACAGATGTACAGTGGAAAGTATCCTAACAAACTTCTGTAGACGTTCAGTGCAATGTTTCCTTACAAACTTCTGCAGATGTACAGTTGAATGTATCCTAACAAACTTCTGTAGATGTTCAGTGGATAGTATCCTAACAAACTTGTGTTGATGTTCAGGGGAAAGTAACCGAACAAACTTCTGTAGATGTACATTGGAAAGTATCCTAGCAAACTTCTGTAGGGGTACTGTGGAAAGTGTCCTAACAAACGTTTGTAGATGTACAGTGGAAAGTATCCTAACAAACTTCTAAAGATGTACAGTGGAAAGTATCCTAACAAACTTCTGTAGAAGTTCAATGGAAAGAATACGAAAAATCTTCTGTAGATATTCTGTGTAAAGTATCCTAACAAAGTTCTCTTGATGTTCAGTGGAAAGTATCCTAACAAACTTGTGTTGATGTTCAGGGGAAAGTAACCTAACATACGTCTGTAGATGTATAGTGGAAAGTAACCTAACAAACTTCTGTAGACGATTACTGGAAAGTGTGCTGACAAACTTCTACAGATGTACAGTTGAAAGTATCCTAAGAAACTTCTGTTGAAGTATAGCACAAAGTATCCTAACAAACTTCTATAGATGTTCAGTGGAAAGTAACCTAACAAACTTCTGTAGATGTTCAGAGGAAAGTATCCTAGCAAACGTCTGTAGGGGTACAGTGGAAAGCGTCCTAACAAACTTTTGTAGATGTACAGTGGAAAGTATCCTGACAAACTTCTAAAGATGTACAGTGGAAAGTATCCTAACAAACTTCTGTAGACATTCATTGGAAAGAATTCTAACAAACTTGTGTTGATATTCAGGGGAACGTAACCTAACAAACTTGTGTTGATGTTCAGGGGAAAGTATCCTAACAAACTTCTGTAGATTTACAGTGGAAAGTAACCTAACAAACTTCTGTAGATGTATAGTGGAAAGTATCCTCATAAACTTCTACAGATGTACAGTGGAAAGTATCCTAACAAACGTCTGTGGACGTTCACTGGAAAGTTTCCTTACAAACTTCTACTGATGTACAGTTGAATGTATCCTAACAAACTTCTGTAGATGTTCAGTGGATTGTATCCTAACAAACTTGTGATGATATTCATGGGAAAGTAATGTAACAAACTTCTGTAGATGTACAGTGGAAACTCTCCTAACAAACTGCTGCAGATGTTCAGTGGAAAGTATCCTAACAAACTTCTGTAGAGGTTCAGTGGAAAGTTTCCTTACAAACTTCTACAGATGTACAGTTGAAAGTATCCTAACAAACTGCTGCTGATGTTCAGTGGAAAGTGTCCTAACAAACTTCTGTAGATGTTCAGTGGAAAGAATTCTATCAAACTTGTGTTGATGTTCAGGGGAACGTTAGCTAACAAACTTGTGTTGATGTTCAGGGGAAAGTATCCTAACAAACTTCTGTAGATTTACAGTGGAAAGTAACCTAACAAACTTCTGTAGATGTATAGTGGAAAGTATCCTCATAAACTTCTACAGATGCACAGTGGAAAGTATCCTAACAAACTTCTACAGATGTACAGTGGAAAGTATCCTAACAAACGTCTGTGGACGTTCACTGGAAAGTTTCCTTACAAACTTCTACTGATGTACAGTTGAATGTATCCTAACAAACTTCTGTAGATGTTCAGTGGATTGTATCCTAACAAACTTGTGATGATATTCATGGGAAAGTAACCTAACAAACTTCTGTAGATGTACAGTGGAAACTCTCCTCTCAAACTGCTGCAGATGTTCAGTGGAAAGTATCCTAACAAACTTCTGTAGAGGTTCAGTGGAAAGTATCCGAACAAACTTGTGTTGATGTTCAGGGGAACGTAACCTAACAAACTTGTGTTGATGTTCAGGGGAAAGTATCCTAAAAAACTTCTGTAGATTTACAGTGGAAAGTAACCTAACAAACTTCTGTAGATGTATAGTGGAAAGTATCCTAATAAACTTCTATAGATGCACAGTGGAAAGTGTCCTAACAACCTTCTGTTGATGAACAGTGGAAAGTATCCTAACAAACCTCTACAGATGTACAGTGGAAAGTATCCTAACAAACTTCTGTCGACGTTCACTGGAAAGTTTCCTTACAAACTTCTACAGATGTACAGTTGAATGTATCCTAACAAACTTCTGTAGATGTTCAGTGGATAGTATCCTAACAAACTTGTGTTGATGTTCAGGGGAAAGTAACCTAACAAACTTCTGTAGATGTACATAGGAAAGTATCCTAGCAAACTTCTGTAGGGGTACTGTGGAAAGTTTCCTAACAAACGTCTTTAGATGTTCAGTGGACTGTGTCCTAGCACACTTCTGAAGATGTTCAGTGGAACGTATCCTATCAAACTTCTTCAGATGTTCAGTGGAAAGTGTCCTAACAAAAGTCTTTACATGTTCAGTGGAACGTGTCCTGACACACCTCTGTCGATGTTCAGTGGAAAGTATCCTATTAAACTAATGTAGATGTTCAGTGGAATCTTTCCTAACAAAGATCTGTAGATGTACAGTGGAAACTCTCCTAACAAACTTCTGTGGATGTTCAGTGGAAAGTATCCAAACAAATTTCTGTAGATATACAGTGGTAAAGTATCCTAACAAACTTCTGTAGAGGTTCAGTGGAATGTATCCCAACAAACGTCTGCAGATGTACAGAGGAAAGTATCCTAGCAAACTTCTGTAGCAGTTCACTGGGAAGTATCCGAACAAATATCTGTTGACGTACAGTGGAAAGTATCCTCACAAACTTTTGTAGATGTACAGTGGAAAGTATCCTAACAAACTTCTACAAATGTACAGTGGAAAGTTTCCTAACAAACTTCTACAGATGTACAGTGGAGAGGATCCTAAAGAACCACTCAGATGTTCTGTTGAAAATATCTGAAAAAACCTCTACAGATTTACAGTGGAATGTATCCTAACAAATTTCGGTAGATGTGCAGTCGAAATTATCCCAACAAAGTTCTGTGGACTTACAGGGGAAAGTATCCTAATGTTCTGTAGATGTTCAGTGGAATGTATCCGACCAAAATGCTGTCGAAGTACAGTGGAAATTATCCTAACAAACTTCTGCAGATGTTCAGTGGAAAGTATTCTAACAAACTTGTGTTGATGTTCAGGGGAACGTAACCTAACAAACTTGTGTTGATGTTCAGGGGAAAGCATCCTAACAAACTTCAGTAGATGTTCAGTGGAAAGTAACCTAACAAACTTCTGTAGATGTCTCGTGGAAAGTATCCTAACAAACTTCTACAGATGTACAGTGGGAAGTATCCTAAGAAACTTCTGTTGATGTACAGTGGAAAGTATCCTAACAAACTTCTGTAGACGTTCAGTGGAAAGTTTCCTTACAAACTTCTACAGATATACAGTTGAATGTAACCTAACAAACTTCTGTAGATGTTCAGTGGAAAGTATCCTAACAAACTTGTGTGGATGTTCAGGGGAAAGTAACCTAACAAACTTCCGTAGATGTACAGTGGATAGTATCCTAACAAAATTGTGTTGATGTTCAGGGGAAAGTAACCTAACAAACTTCTGTAGATGTACAGAGGAAAGTATCCTAGCAAACTTGTGTTGATGTTCAGGGGAAAGTAAACTAACAAACTTCTGTGGATGTACAGGGGAAAGTATCCTAATGTTCTGTAGATGTTCAGTTTAATGTATCCGACCAAACTGCTGTCGAAGTACAGTGGAAATTATCCTAACAAACTTCTGTAGATGTTCAGTGGAAAGTATTGTAACAAACTTGTGTTGATGTTCAGGGGAAAGTAGCCTAACAAACTTCTGTAGATGTATAGTGGAAAGTATCCTAACAAACTTCTACAGATGTACAGTGGGAAGTGTCCTAACAAACTTCTGTAGATGTTCAGTGGAAAGTAACCTAACAAACTTGTGTGGATGTTCAGGGGAAAGTAACCTAACGAACTTCTGTAGATGTACAGTGGATAGTATCCTAGCAAAATTGTGTTGATGTTCAGGGGAAAGTAACCTAACAAACTTCTGTAGATGTACAGAGGAAAGTATCCTAGCAGACTTGTGTTGATGTTCAGGGGAAAGTAAACTAACAAACTTCTGTGGACGTACAGGGGAAAGTATCCTAATGTTCTGTAGATGTTCAGTTTAATGTATCCGACCAAACTGCTGTCGAAGTACAGTGGAAATTATCCTAACAAACTTCTGTAGATGTTCAGTGGAAAGTATTCTAACAAACTTGTGTTGATTTTCAGGGGAAAGTAGCCTAACACACTTCTGTAGATGTACAGTGGAAAGTAACCTAACAAACTTCTGTAGATGTATAGTGGAAAGTATCCTAACCAACGTCTACAGATGTACAGTAGAAAGTGTCCTAACAAACTTCTGTAGATGTTCAGTGGATAGTATCCTAACAAACTTGTGTTGATGTTCAGGGGAAAGTAACCTAACAAACTTCTGTAGAAGTACAGAGGAAAGTATCCTAGCAAACTTCTGTAGGGGTACAGTGGAAAGTGTCCTAACAAACATTTGTAGATGTACAGTGGAAAGTATCCTAACAAACTTCTAAAGATGTACAGTGGAAAGTTACCTAACAAACTTCTGTAGAAGTTCAATGGAAAGAATACGAAAAATCTTTCGTAGATATACTGTGTAAAGTATCCTAACAAAGTTCTCTTGATGTTCAGTGGAAAGTAACCTAACAAACTTCTGTAGATGTACAGTGGAATGTAACCTAAAAAACTTCTGTAGATGTATACCGGAAAGTATCCTAACAATCTTCTACAGATGTACAGTGGAAAGTGTCCTGACAAACTTCTGTAGAGGTTCAGTGGAAAGTTTACTTACAAACTTCTACAAATGTACGGTTGAAAGTATCCTAAGAAACTTCTGTAGATGTTCAGTAGATAGTATCCTAACAAACTTCTAAAGATGAACAGTGGAAAGTATCCTAACAAACTTCTGTAGAAGTTCAATGGAAAGAATACGAAAAATCTTCTGTAGATATACTGTGTAAAGTATCCTAACAAAGTTCTCTAGATGTTCGGTGGAAAGTATCCTAACAAACGTCTGTAGAAGTTCAGTGGAAAGTAACCTAACAAATGTCTACAGATGTACAGTGGAAAGTTTCCTAACAAACTTCTGTAGATGTTCAGAGAAAAGTATCCTAGCAAACTTCTGTAGAGGTACAGTGGAAAGTAACCTACCAAACTTCTGTAGATGTATAGTGGAAAGCATCCTAACAAACTTCCGTAGATGTTCACTGGGAAGTATCGAACAAACATCTGTAGAAGTACAGTGGAAAGTATCCTAACAAACTTTTGTAGATGTTCAGTGGAAATTATCCTAAGAAACTTCTGTTGATGTTCTTTGGAATGTATCATAACAAACTTCTACAGATGTACAGTGGCAAGTATACTTACAAACTTCTGTAGATGTACAGTGTTAACTATCCTAACAAACTTCTGTGGACGAACAGTGGAAAGTATCCTAACAAACGTCTTTAGATGTTCAGTGGACAGCGTCCAAGCACACTTCTGAAGATGTTCAGTGGAAAGTATCCTATCAAACTTCTTTAGATGTTCAGTGGAAAGAGTCCTAACACACCTCTGTCGATGTTCAGTGGAAAGTATCCTATTAAACTAATGTCGATGTTCAGTGGAATGTATCCTAATAAACTAATGTAGATGTTAAGTGGAATCTATCCTAACAAAGATCTGTAGATGTACAGTGGAAACTCTCCTAACAAACTTCTGTGGATGCTCAGTGGAAAGTAGCCTAACAAACGTCTGTAAATGTACAGTGGAAAGTAACCAAACAAACATCTGTAGATGTTGAGTGGAAATTATCCTAAAAAACTTCTGTGGATGTTCTTTGGAAAGTATCATAACAAAGTTCTACAGACGTACGGTGGAAAGTGTCCTAACAAACTTCTGTTGACGTCCAGTGGAAAGTATCCTAACAAACTTCTGTAGAGGTTCAGTGGAAAATTTCCTTACAAACTTCTACAGATATACGGTTGAATGTATCCTAACAAACTTCTGTAGATGTTCAGGGGAAAGTAAACTAACAAACTTCTGTAGATGTACAGTGGATAGTATCCTAACAAACTTGTGTTGATGTTCAGGGGAAAGTAACCTAACAAACTTCTGTAGATGTAGAGAGGAAAGTGTCCTAGCAAACTTGTGTTGATGTTCAGGGGAAAGTAACCTAACAAACTTCTATGGACGTACAGGGGAAAGTATCATAATGTTCTTTAGATGTTCATTGGAATGTATCCGACCAAACTGCTGTCGAAGTACAGTGGAAATTATCCTAACAAACTTCTGCAGACGTTTAGTGGAAAGAGTCCTAACAAACTTCTGTAGATGTTTAGTGGAAAGTATTCTAACAAACTTGTGTTGATGTTCAGGGGAAAGTATCCTAACAAACTTCTGTAGATGTACAGTGGAAAGTAAACTAACAAACTTCTGTAGATGTATAGTGGAAAGTATCCTAACAAACTTCTACAGATGTACAGTAGAAAGTGTCCTAACAAACTTCTGTTGATGTACAGTGGAAAGTATCCTAACAAACTTCTACAGACGTACAGTGGAAAGTATCCTAACAAACTTCTGTAGACGTTCAATGGAACGTTTACTTACAAACTTCTACAGATGTACAGTTGAATGTATCTTAACAAACTTCTGTAGATGTTCAGTGGATAGTATCCTAACAAACTTGTGTTGATGTTCAGGGGAAAGTAACCTAACAATCCTCTGTAGAAGTACAGAGGAAAGTATCCTAGCAAACTTCTGTAGGGGTACAGTGGAAAGTGTCCTAACAAACATTTGTAGATGTACAGTTAAAAGTATCCTAACAAACTTCTAAAGATGTACAGTGGAAAGTTACCTAACAAACTTCTGTAGAAGTTCAATGGAAAGAATACGAAAAATCTTTCGTAGATATACTGTGTAAAGTATCCTAACAAAGTTCTCTTGATGTTCAGTGGAAAGTAACCTAACAAACTTCTGTAGATGTACAGTGGAATGTAACCTAAAAAACTTCTGTAGATGTATAGCGGAAAGTATCCTAACAATCTTCTACAGATGTACAGTGGAAAGTGTCCTGACAAACTTCTGTAGATGTTCAGTGGAAAGTTTACTTACAAACTTCTACAAATGTACGGTTGAAAGTATACTAAGAAACTTCTGTAGATGTTCAGTAGATAGTATCCTAACAAACTTGTGTTGATGTTCAGGGGAAAGTAACCTAACAAACTTCTGTAGATGTACAGAGGAAAGTACCCTAGCAAACGTCTGTAGGGGTACAGTGGAAAGTGTCCTAACAAACTTTTGTAGATGTACAGTGGAAAGTATCCTAACAAACTTCTAAAGATGTACAGTGGAAAGTATCCAAACAAACTTCTGTAGAAGTATAGCGCAAAGTATCCTAACAAACTTCTATAGATGTTCAGTGGAAAGTAACCTAACAAACTTCTGTAGATGTACAGAGGAAAGTATCCTAGCAAACTTCTGTAGGGGTACAGTGGAAAGTGTCCTAACAAACTTTTGTAGATGTACAGTGGAAAGTATCCTAAGAAACTTCTAATGATTTACAGTGGAAAGAATCCTAACAAACTTCTGTAGAAGTTCAATGAAAAGAATACGAAAAATCTTCTATCGATATACTGTGTAAAGTATCCTAACAAAGTTCTATAGCTGTTCAGTGGAAAGTATCCTAACAAACTGGTGTTGATGTTCAGGGGAAAGTAACCTACAAACTTCTGTAGATTTATACCGGAAAGTATCCTAACAGTCTTCTACAGATGTACAGTGGAAAGTATCCTAACAAACTTCTGTAGACGACTACTGGAAAGTATCCTAACAAACTTCTACAGATGTACAGTTGAAAGTATCCTAACAAATGTCTGTAATTGTACAGTTGAAAGTAACCAAACAAACTGCTGTAGATGTTCCATGTAAATTATCCTAAAAAACTTCTGTTGATGTTCAGTGGAAAGTATCCTAACAAACTTCTACAGATGTACAGTGGACAGTATCCTAACAAACTTGTGTTGATGTTCAGGGGAATGTAACCAACCAAACTTCTGTAGAGGTTCAGTGGATAGTATCCTAACAAACTTGTGTTGATGTTCAGGGGAAAGTAACCTAACAATCTTCTGTAGATGTACAGAGGAAAGTATCCTAGCAAACTTGTGTTGATGTTCAGGGGAAAGTAACCTAACAAACTTCTGTGGACGTACAGGGGAAAGTATCCTAATGTTCTGTAGATGTACAGTGGAATGTATCCGACCAAACTGCTGTCGAAGTACAGTGGAAATTATCCTAACAAACTTCTGCAGCTGTTCAGTGGAAAGTGTCCTAACAAACTTCTGTAGATGTAGAGTGGAAAGTAACCAAACAAACTTCTGTAGATGTTGAGTGGAAATTATCCTAAAAAACTTCTGTTGATGTTCTTTGGAAAGTATCATAACAAACTTCTACAGATGTACAGTGGAAAGTGTCCTAACAAACTTCTGTTGATGTCCAGTGGAAAGTATCCTAACAAACTTCTACAGATGTACAGTGGAAAGTATCCTGACAAACTTCTTTAGACGTTCAGTGGAACGTTTCCTTACAAACTTCTACAGATGTACAGTTGAATGTATCCTAACTAACTTCTGTAGATGTTCAGTGGATAGTATCCTAACAAACTTGTGTTGATGTTCAGGGGTAAGTATCCTAGCAAACTTCTGTAGGGGTACAGTGGAAAGTGTCCTAACAAACGTTTGTAGATGTACAGTGGAAAGTATCCTAACAAACTTCTAAAGATGTACAGTGGAAAGTATCCTAACAAACTTCTGTAGAAGTTCAATGGAAAGAATACGAAAAATCTTCTGTAGATATACTGTGTAAAGTATTCTAACAAAGTTCTCTAGATGTTCGGTGGAAAGTATCCTAACAAACGTCTGTAGAAGTTCAGTGGAAAGTATCCTAACAAATGTCTACAGATGTACAGTGGAAAGTTTCCTAACAAACTTCTGTAGATGTTCAGAGAAAAGTATCCTAGCAAACTTCTGTAGAGGTACAGTGGAAAGTAACCTACCAAACATCTGTAGATGTATAGTGGAAAGCATCCTAACAAACTTCTGTAGATGTTCACTGGGAAGTATCGAACAAACATCTGTAGAAGTACAGTGGAAAGTATCCTAACAAACTTTTGTAGATGTTCAATGGAAATTATCCTAAGAAACTTCTGTTGATGTTCTTTGGAATGTATCATAACAAACTTCTACAGATGTACAGTGGCAAGTATACTTACAAACTTCTGTAGATGTACAGTGTTAACTATCCTAACAAACTTCTGTGGACGAACAGTGGAAAGTATCCTAACAAACGTCTTTAGATGTTCAGTGGACAGCGTCCAAGCACACTTCTGAAGATGTTCAGTGGAAAGTATCCTATCAAACTTCTTTAGTTGTTCAGTGGAAAGAGTCCTAACACACCTCTGTAGATGTACAGTGGAAAGTATCCTAACAAACTTCTACAGATGTACAGTGGAAAGTATCCTAAGAAACGTTTGTAGATGTACAGTGGAAAGTGTCCTAACAAACTTCTACAGATGTACAGTGGAAATTATCCTAACAAAGTTCTGTGGACGTACAGTGGGTAGTCTCCTAATGTTCTGTAGATGTTCAGTGGAAAGTATCCGAATAAGCTAATGTAGATGTTCAGTGGAAACTCTCCTAACAAACTTCTGTGGATGTTCAGTGGAAAGTAACCTAACAAACGTCTGCAGATGTACAGAGGAATGTGTACTAACAAACTTCTGTAGATGTATAGTGGAAAGTATCCTAACAAACTTCTACAGATGTACAGTGGAATGTATCCTAACGAACTTCTGTAGAGGTTCAAGGGAAAGTATCCGAACAATCTTCTGTAGAAGTACTGTGGAAAATATCCTAACATACGTCTGTAGACGTTCAGTGGAAAGTCTCCTAACAAACCTCTTCAGATGTACAGTCGAAAGTATCCTAACAAACTTCTGCGGATGTACAGTTGAAAATATCCAAAAAAACCTCTACATATTTACAGTGGAATGTATCCTAACATACTTCTGTAGATGTTCAGTGGAATGTATGCTAACAAACTTCTACAGATGTACAGTGGAAATTATCCTAACAAAGTTCTGTGGACGTATAGTGGGTAGTCTCCTAATGTTCTGTAGATGTTCAGTGGAATGTATCCTAACAAACTTCTGTTGATGTACAGTGGAAATTATCCTAACGAACTTCTGTAGATGTTCAGTGGAAACTCTCCTAATAAACGTCTGTGGATGTTCAGAGGAAAGTGTCCTAACAAACTTCTGTAGATGTACAGTGGTAAAGTATCCTCACAAACTTCTACAGATGTACAGTGGAAACTGCACTAATAAACGTCTGTGGATGTTCAGTGGAAAGTATCCTAACAAGCTTCTGTAGATGTTCAGTGGAAAGTATCCTAACAACCTTCTGTTGAAGTACAGTGCAAAGTATCTTAACAAACTTCTGCAGATGTTCAGTGGAAAGTAACCTACCAAACTTCTGTAGATTTACAGTGGAAAGTATCCGAACAAACTTCTACGGATGTACAGTGGAATGTAACCTAAAAATCTTCTGTCAATGTACAGTGGAAATTATCCAAATGAACTTCTGTCGATGTTCAGTGGAAAGTATCCTAACAAACTTGTGTTGATGTTCAGGGGAAAGTAACCAACCAAACTTCTGTAGAGGTTCAGTGGAAAATTTCCTTACAAACTTCTACAGATATACAGTTGAATGTATCCTAACAAACTTCTGTAGATGTTCAGTGGATAGTATCCTAACAAACTTGTGTTGATGTTCAGGGGAAAGTAACCTAACCAACTTCTGTAGATGTACAGAGGAAAGTATCCTAGCAAACTTGTGTTGATGTTCAGGGGAAAGTAACCTAACAAACTTCTGTGGACGTACAGGGGAAAGTATCCTAATGTTCTGTAGATGTACAGTGGAATGTATCCGACCAAACTGCTGTCGAAGTACAGTGGAAATTATCCTAACAAACTTCTGCAGATGTTCAGTGGAAAGTGTCCTAACAAACTTCTGTAGATGTTCAGTGGAAAGTATTCGAACAAACTTGTGTTGATGTTCAGGGGAAAGTATCCTAACAAACTTCTGTAGATGTACAGTGGAAAGTAACCTAAGAAACTTCTGTAGATGTATAGTGGAAGGTATCCTAACATACTTCTACAGATGTACAGTGGAAAGTATCCTAACAAACTTCTGTAGACGTTCAGTGGAACGTTTCCTTACAAACTTCTACAGATGTACAGTTGAATGTATCGTAACAAACTTCTGTAGATGTTCAGTGGATAGTATCCTAACAAACTTGTGTTGATGTTCAGGGGAAAGTAACCTAACAAACTTCTGTAGATGTACAGAGGAAAGTACCCTAGCAAACTTCTGTAGGGGTACAGTGGAAAGTGTCCTAACAAACTTTTGTAGATGTACAGTGGAAAGTATCCTAACAAACTTCTAAAGATGTACAGTGGAAAGTATCCTAACAAACTTCTGTAGAAGTATAGCGCAAAGTATCCTAACAAACCTCTATAGATGTTCAGTAGAAAGTAACCTAACAAACTTCTGTAGATGTACAGAGGAAAGTATCCTAGCAAACCTCTGTAGGGGTGCAGTGGAAAGTGTCCTAACAAACATTTGTAGATGTACAGTGGAAAGTATCCTTACAAACTTCTAAAGATTTACAGTGGAAAGTATCCTAACAAACTTCTGTAGAAGTTCAATGAAAAGAATACGAAAAATCTTCTGTAGATATAATGTGTAAAGTATCCTAACAAAGTTCTATCGCTGTTCAGTGGAAAGTATCCTAAGAAACTGGTGTTGATGTTCAGGGGAAAGTAATCTAACAAACTTCTGTAGATGTACAGTGGAAAGTAACCTAACAAACTTCTGTAGATGTATACCGGAAAGTATCCTAACAGTCTTCTACAGATGTACAGTGGAAAGTATCCTAACAAACTTCTGTAGACGACTACTGGAAAGTATCCTAACAAACTTCTACAGATGTACAGTTGAAAGTATCCTAACAAACGTCTGTAAATATACAGTGGAAAGTAACCAAACAAACTGCTGTAGATGTTCCGTGGAAATTATCCTAAAAAGCTTCTGTGGATGTTCTTTGGAAAGTATCATAACAAACTTCTACAGACGTACGGTGGAAATTGTCCTAACAATCTTCTGCAGATGTTTAGTGGAAAGTGTCCTAACAAACTTCTGTAGATGTTCAGTGGAAAGTATTCTAACAAACCTGTGTTGATGTTGAGGGGAAAGTATCCTAACAAACTGGTGTTGATGTTCAGGGGAAAGTAACCTAACAAACTTCTGTAGATGTATACCGGAAAGTATCCTAACAGTCTTTTACAGATGTACAGTGGAAAGTATCCTAACAAACTTCTTTAGACGTTCAGTGGAACGTTTCCTTACAAACTTCTACAGATGTACAGTTGAATGTATCCTAACAAACTTCTGTAGATGTTCAGTGGATAGTATCCTAACAAACTTGTGTTGATGTTCAGGGGAAAGTATCCTAGCAAACTTCTGTAGGGGTACAGTGGAAAGTGTCCTAACAAACGTTTGTAGATGTACAGTGGAAAGTATCCTAACAAACTTCTAAAGATGTACAGTGGAAAGTATCCTAACAAACTTCTGTAGAGGTTCAGTGGAAAGTTTCCTTACAAACTTCTACAGATGGACAGTTGAAAGTATCCTAAGAAACTTCTGTAGATGTTCAGTGGAAAGTATCCTAACAAACTTCTAAAGATGTACAGTGAAAGTATCCTAGCAAACTTCTGTTGAGGTTCAGTGGAAAGTTTCCTTACAAACTTCTACAGATGTACAGTTGAAAGTATCCTAACAAAGTTCTGTAGAAGTATAGCGCAAAGTATCCTAACAAACTTCTATAGATGTTCAGAGGAAAGTGTCCTAACAAACTTCTGTAGATGGACAGAGGAAAGTATCCTAGCAAACGTCTGTAGGGGTACAGTGGAAAGTGTCCCAACAAACTTTTGTAGATGTACAGTGGAAAGTATCCTAACAAACTTCTGTAGATGTTCAGTGGAAAGTTTCCTTACAAACTTCTACAGATGTACAGTTGAAAGTATCCTAACAAACTTCTGTAGATGTTCAGTGGATAGTATCCTAACAAACTTGTGATGATGTTCAGGGGAAAGTCACCTAACAAACTTCTGTAGATGTACAGTGGAAAGTAACCTATCAAACCTCTGTAGATGCATAGTGGAAAGTAACCTAACAAACTTCTGTAGATGTACAGTGGAAAGTAACCTAACAAACTTCTGTAGACGTTCAATGGAAAGTTTCCTTACAAACTTCTACAGATGTACAGTTGAAAGTATCCTAACAAACTTCTACAGATGTACAGTGGAAAGTGTCCTAACAAACTTCTGTAGATGTACAGTGGAAAGTATCCTAACAAACTTCTACAGATGTACATTGGAAAGTGTCCTAACAAACTTCTACAGATGTACAGTGGAAATTATCCTAACAAAGTTCTGTGGACGTATAGTGGGTAGTCTCCTAATGTTCTGTAGATGTTCAGTGGAATGTATCCGAATAAGCTAATGCAGATGTTCAGTGGAAACTCTCCTAACAAACTTCTGTGGATGTTCAGTGGAAAGTAACCTAACAAACGTCTGCAGATGTACAGAGGAATGTGTACTAACAAACTTCTGTAGATGTACAGTGGAAAGTATCCTAACAAACTTCTACAGATGTACAGTGGAATGTATCCTAACGAACTTCTGTAGAGGTTCAAGGGAAAGTATCTGAACAATCTTCTGTAGACGTACTGTGGAGAATATCCTAACATACGTCTGTAGACGTTCAGTGGAAAGTCTCCTAACAAACCTCTTCAGATGTACAGTCGAAAGTATCCTAACAAACTTCTGCGGATGTACAGTTGAAAATATCCAAAAAAACCTCTACAGATTTACAGTGGAATGTATCCTAACATACTTCTGTAGATGTTCAGTGGAATGTATGCTAACAAACTTCTACAGATGTACAGTGGAAATTATCCTAACAAAGTTCTGTGGACGTATAGTGGGTAGTCTCCTAATGTTCTGTAGATGTTCAGTGGAATATATCCTAACAAACTTCTGTTGATGTACAGTGGAAATTATCCTAACGAACTTCTGTAGATGTACAGTGGAAACTGCACTAATAAACGTCTGTGGATGTTCAGTGGAAAGTAGCCTAACAAACGTCTGTAGATATACAGTGGTAAAGTATCCTAACAAGCTTCTGTATATGTTCAGTGGAAAGTATCCTAACAACCTTCTGTTGAAGTATAGTGCAAAGTATCTTAACAAACTTCTGTAGATGTTCAGTAGAAAGTAACCTACCAAACTTCTGTAGACGTTCAGTGGAAAGTATCCTAACAAACTTCTACAGCTGTACAGTGGAATGTAACCTAACAATCTTCTGTCAATGTACAGTGGAAATTATCCAAAAGAACTTCTGTCGATGTTCAGTGGAAAGTATCCTAACAAACTTGTGTTGATGTTCAGGGGAAAGTAACCTAACAAACTTCTGTAGATTTACAGTGGAAAGTATCCTAAGATTCATCTACAGATGTACAGTGGAAAGTATCCTAACAAACATCTGTAGAGGTTCAGTGGAAAGTATCCTAACAAACTTCTGCAGATGTACAGTTGAAAGTATCCTAACAAATTTCTGTAAATGTACAGTGGAAACTCTCCTAACAAACTTCTGTAGATGTTCAGTGGAAAGTAGCCTAACAAACGTCTGTAAATATTCAGTGGTAAAGTATCCTAACACACTTTTGTAGATGTATACCGGAAAGTATCCTAACAAACCTCTACAGATGTACAGTGGAATTTATCCTAACAAACTTTTGTAGAGGTTCAAGGGAAAGTATCCGAACAATCTTCTGTAGATGTACTGTGGAAAAGTATCCTAACATACGTCTGTAGACGTTCAGTGGAAAATCTCCTAACAAACCTCTTCAGATGTACAGTGGAAAGTCTCCTAACAAAATTCTGCGGATGTACAGTTGAAAGTGTCCTAACAAACTTCTGTAGATGTACAGTGGAAAGTATCCTAACAAACTTCTACAGATGTACAGTGGAAAGTGTCCTAACAAACTTCTGTAGATGTACAGTGGAAAGTATCCTAACAAACTTCTGTAGATGTACAGTGGAAAGTGTCCTAACAAACTTCTGTAGATGTACAGTGGAAAGTATCCTAACAAACTTCTACAGATGTACAGTGGAAAGTGTCCTAACAAACTTCTGTAGATGTACAGTGGAAAGTGTCCTAACAAACTTCTGTAGACGTTCAGTGGAACGTTTCCTTACAAACTTCTACAGATGTACAGTGGAAAGTATCCTAACAAACTTCTGTAGACGTTCAGTGGAACGTTTCCTCACAAACTTCTACAGATGTACAGTTGAATGTTTCGTAACAAACTTCTGTAGATGTTCAGTGGATAGTATCCTAACAAACTTGTGTTGATGTTCAGGGGAAAGTAACCTAACAAACTTCTGTAGATGTACAGAGGAAAGTACCCTAGCAAACTTCTGTAGGGGTACAGTGGAAAGTGTCCTAACAAACTTTTGTAGATGTACAGTGGAAAGTATCCTAACAAACTTCTAAAGATGTACAGTGGAAAGTATCCTAACAAACTTCTGTAGAAGTATAGCGCAAAGTATCCTAACAAACCTCTATAGATGTTCAGTGGAAAGTAACCTAACAAACTTCTGTAGATGTACAGAGGAAAGTATCCTAGCAAACCTCTGTAGGGGTGCAGTGGAAAGTGTCCTAACAAGCATTTGTAGATGTACAGTGGAAAATATCCTTACAAACTTCTAAAGATTTACAGTGGAAAGTATCCTAACAAACTTCTGTAGAAGTTCAATGAAAAGAATACGAAAAATCTTCTGTAGATATAATGTGTAAAGTATCCTAACAAAGTTCTATCGCTGTTCAGTGGAAAGTATCCTAAGAAACTGGTGTTGATGTTCAGGGGAAAGTAATCTAACAAACTTCTGTAGATGTACAGTGGAAAGTAACCTAACAAACTTCTGTAGATGTATACCGGAAAGTATCCTAACAGTCTTCTACAGATGTACAGTGGAAAGTATCCTAACAAACTTCTGTAGACGACTACTGGAAAGTATCCTAACAAACTTCTACAGATGTACAGTTGAAAGTATCCTAACAAACGTCTGTAAATATACCAAACAAACTGCTGTAGATGTTCCGTGGAAATTATCCTAAAAAGCTTCTGTGGATGTTCTTTGGAAAGTATCATAACAAACTTCTACAGACGTACGGTGGAAAGTGTCCTAACAATCTTCTGCAGATGTTTAGTGGAAAGTGTCCTAACAAACTTCTGTAGATGTTCAGTGGAAAGTATTCTAACAAACCTGTGTTGATGTTGAGGGGAAAGTATCCTAACAAACTTCTGTAGACGTTCAGTGGAACGTTTCCTTACAAACTTCTACAGATGTACAGTTGAATGTATCCTAACAAACTTCTGTAGATGTTCAGTGGATAGTATCCTAACAAACTTCTGTAGAAGTACAGAGGAAAGTATCCTAGCAAACTTCTGTAGGGGTACAGTGGAAAGTGTCCTAACAAACGTTTGTAGATGTACAGTGGAAAGTATCCTATCAAACTTCTAAAGATGTACAGTGGAAAGTTACCTAACAAACTTCCGTAGAAGTTCAATGGAAAGAATACGAAAAATCTTCCGTAGATATACTGTGTAAAGTATCCTAACAAAGTTCTCTTGATGTTCAGTGGAAAGTGTCCTAACAAACTTTTGTAGATGTACAGTGGAAAGTATCCTAACAAACTTCTGTAGAAGTATAGCGCAAACTATCCTAACAAACTTCTATAGATGTTCAGTGGAAAGTAACCTAACAAAATTCTGTAGATGTACAGAGGAAAGTATCCTAGCAAACTTCTGTAGGGGTACAGTGGAAAGTGTCCTAACAAACTTTTGTAGATGTACAGTGGAAAGTATCCTAACAAACTTCTAAAGATTTACAGTGGAAAGTATCCTAACAAACTTCTGTAGAAGTTCAATGAAAAGAATACGAAAAATCTTCTATAGATATACTGTGTAAAGTATCCTAACAAAGTTCTATAGCTGTTCAGTGGAAAGTATCCTAACAAACTGGTGTTGATGTTCAGGGGAAAGTAACCTAACAAACTTCTGTAGATGTATACCGGAAAGTATCCTAACAGTCTTTTACAGATGTACAGTGGAAAGTATCCTAACAAACTTCTTTAGACGTTCAGTGGAACGTTTCCTTACAAACTTCTACAGATGTACAGTTGAATGTATCCTAACAAACTTCTGTAGATGTTCAGTGGATAGTATCCTAACAAACTTCTGTAGAAGTACAGAGGAAAGTATCCTAGCAAACTTCTGTAGGGGTTCAGTGGAAAGTGTCCTAACAAACGTTTGTAGATGTACAGTGGAAAGTATCCTAACAAACTTCTAAAGATGTACAGTGGAAAGTTACCTAACAAACTTCCGTAGAAGTTCAATGGAAAGAATACGAAAAATCTTCCGTAGATATACTGTGTAAAGTATCCTAACAAAGTTCTCTTGATGTTCAGTGGAAAGTGTTCTAACAAACTTTTGTAGATGTACAGTGGAAAGTATCCTAACAAACTTCTGTAGAAGTATAGCGCAAACTATCCTAACAAACTTCTATAGATGTTCAGTGGAAAGTAACCTAACAAACTTCTGTAGATGTTCAGTGGATAGTATCCTAACAAACTTGTGTTGATGTTCAGGGGAAAGTAACCTAACAAACTTCTGTAGATGTACAGAGGAAAGTACCCTAGCAAACTTCTGTAGGGGTACAGTGGAAAGTGTCCTAACAAACTTTTGTAGATGTACAGTGGAAAGTATCCTAACAAACTTCTAAAGATGTACAGTGGAAAGTATCCTAACAAACTTCTGTAGAAGTATAGCGCAAAGTATCCTAACAAACCTCTATAGATGTTCAGTGGAAAGTAACCTAACAAACTTCTGTAGATGTACAGAGGAAAGTATCCTAGCAAACCTCTGTAGAGGTGCAGTGGAAAGTGTCCTAACAAACATTTGTAGATGTACAGTGGAAAATATCCTTACAAACTTCTAAAGATTTACAGTGGAAAGTATCCTAACAAACTTCTGTAGAAGTTCAATGAAAAGAATACGAAAAATCTTCTGTAGATATAATGTGTAAAGTATCCTAACAAAGTTCTATCGCTGTTTAGTGGAAAGTATCCTAAGAAACTGGTGTTGATGTTCAGGGGAAAGTAATCTAACAAACTTCTGTAGATGTACAGTGGAAAGTAACCTAACAAACTTCTGTAGATGTATACCGGAAAGTATCCTAACAGTCTTCTACAGATGTACAGTGGAAAGTATCCTAACAAACTTCTGTAGACGACTACTGGAAAGTATCCTAACAAACTTCTACAGATGTACAGTTGAAAGTATCCTAACAAACGTCTGTAAATATACCAAACAAACTGCTGTAGATGTTCCGTGGAAATTATCCTAAAAAGCTTCTGTGGATGTTCTTTGGAAAGTATCATAACAAACTTCTACAGACGTACGGTGGAAAGTGTCCTAACAATCTTCTGCAGATGTTTAGTGGAAAGTGTCCTAACAAACTTCTGTAGATGTTCAGTGGAAAGTATTCTAACAAACCTGTGTTGATGTTGAGGGGAAAGTATCCTAACAAACTTCTGTAGACGTTCAGTGGAACGTTTCCTTACAAACTTCTACAGATGTACAGTTGAATGTATCCTAACAAACTTCTGTAGATGTTCAGTGGATAGTATCCTAACAAACTTCTGTAGAAGTACAGAGGAAAGTATCCTAGCAAACTTCTGTAGGGGTACAGTGGAAAGTGTCCTAACAAACGTTTGTAGATGTACAGTGGAAAGTATCCTAACAAACTTCTAAAGATGTACAGTGGAAAGTTACCTAACAAACTTCCGTAGAAGTTCAATGGAAAGAATACGAAAAATCTTCCGTAGATATACTGTGTAAAGTATCCTAACAAAGTTCTCTTGATGTTCAGTGGAAAGTGTCCTAACAAACTTTTGTAGATGTACAGTGGAAAGTATCCTAACAAACTTCTGTAGAAGTATAGCGCAAACTATCCTAACAAACTTCTATAGATGTTCAGTGGAAAGTAACCTAACAAAATTCTGTAGATGTACAGAGGAAAGTATCCTAGCAAACTTCTGTAGGGGTACAGTGGAAAGTGTCCTAACAAACTTTTGTAGATGTACAGTGGAAAGTATCCTAACAAACTTCTAAAGATTTACAGTGGAAAGTATCCTAACAAACTTCTGTAGAAGTTCAATGAAAAGAATACGAAAAATCTTCTATAGATATACTGTGTAAAGTATCCTAACAAAGTTCTATAGCTGTTCAGTGGAAAGTATCCTAACAAACTGGTGTTGATGTTCAGGGGAAAGTAACCTAACAAACTTCTGTAGATGTATACCGGAAAGTATCCTAACAGTCTTTTACAGATGTACAGTGGAAAGTATCCTAACAAACTTCTTTAGACGTTCAGTGGAACGTTTCCTTACAAACTTCTACAGATGTACAGTTGAATGTATCCTAACAAACTTCTGTAGATGTTCAGTGGATAGTATCCTAACAAACTTCTGTAGAAGTACAGAGGAAAGTATCCTAGCAAACTTCTGTAGGGGTACAGTGGAAAGTGTCCTAACAAACGTTTGTAGATGTACAGTGGAAAGTATCCTAACAAACTTCTAAAGATGTACAGTGGAAAGTTACCTAACAAACTTCCGTAGAAGTTCAATGGAAAGAATACGAAAAATCTTCCGTAGATATACTGTGTAAAGTATCCTAACAAAGTTCTCTTGATGTTCAGTGGAAAGTGTTCTAACAAACTTTTGTAGATGTACAGTGGAAAGTATCCTAACAAACTTCTGTAGAAGTATAGCGCAAACTATCCTAACAAACTTCTATAGATGTTCAGTGGAAAGTAACCTAACAAAATTCTGTAGATGTACAGAGGAAAGTATCCTAGCAAACTTCTGTAGGGGTACAGTGGAAAGTGTCCTAACAAACTTTTGTAGATGTACAGTGGAAAGTATCCTAACAAACTTCTAAAGATTTACAGTGGAAAGTATCCTAACAAACTTCTGTAGAAGTTCAATGAAAAGAATACAAAAAATCTTCTATAGATATACTGTGTAAAGTATCCTAACAAAGTTCTATAGCTGTTCAGTGGAAAGTATCCTAACAAACTGGTGTTGATGTTCAGGGGAAAGTAACCTAACAAACTTCTGTAGATGTATACCGGAAAGTATCCTAACAGTCTTTTACAGATGTACAGTGGAAAGTATCCTAACAAACTTCTTTAGACGTTCAGTGGAACGTTTCCTTACAAACTTCTACAGATGTACAGTTGAATGTATCCTAACAAACTTCTGTAGATGTTCAGTGGATAGTATCCTAACAAACTTGTGTTGATGTTCAGGGGAAAGTATCCTAGCAAACTTCTGTAGGGGTACAGTGGAAAGTGTCCTAACAAACGTTTGTAGATGTACAGTGGAAAGTATCCTAACAAACTTCTAAAGATGTACAGTGGAAAGTATCCTAACAAACTTCTGTAGAGGTTCAGTGGAAAGTTTCCTTACAAACTTCTACAGATGGACAGTTGAAAGTATCCTAAGAAACTTCTGTAGATGTTCAGTGGAAAGTATCCTAACAAACTTCTAAAGATGTACAGTGGAAAGTATCCTAGCAAACTTCTGTAGAGGTTCAGTGGAAAGTTTCCTTACAAACTTCTACAGATGTACAGTTGAAAGTATCCTAACAAAGTTCTGTAGAAGTATAGCGCAAAGTATCCTAACAAACTTCTATAGATGTAAAGAGGAAAGTGTCCTAACAAACTTCTGTAGATGGACAGAGGAAAGTATCCTAGCAAACGTCTGTAGGGGTACAGTGGAAAGTGTCCCAACAAACTTTTGTAGATGTACAGTGGAAAGTATCCTAACAAACTTCTGTAGATGTTCAGTGGAAAGTTTCCTTACAAACTTCTACAGATATACAGTTGAAAGTATCCTAACAAACTTCTGTTGATGTACAGTGCAAAGTATCCTAACAATCTTCTATAGATGTTCAGTGGAAAGTAACCTAACAAACTTCTGTAGATTTACAGAGGAAAGTATCCTAGCAAACTTCTGTAGGGGTACAGTGGAAAGTATCCTAACAAACTTCTGTAGACGTTCAGTGGAAAGTTTCCTTACAAACTTCTACAGATGTACAGTTGAAAGTATCCTAACAAACTTCTGTAGATGTTCAGTGGATAGTATCCTAACAAACTTGTGATGATGTTCAGGGGAAAGTCACCTAACAAACTTCTGTAGATGTACAGTGGAAAGTAACCTATCAAACCTCTGTAGATGCATAGTGGAAAGTAACCTAAGAAACTTCTGTAGATGTACAGTGGAAAGTAACCTAACAAACTTCTGTAGACGTTCAATGGAAAGTTTCCTTACAAACTTCTACAGATGTACAGTTGAAAGTATCCTAACAAACGTCTACAGATGTACAGTGGAAAGTGTCCTAACAAACTTCTGTAGATGTACAGTGGAAAGTATCCTAACAAACTTCTACAGATGTACATTGGAAAGTGTCCTAACAAACTTCTACAGATGTACAGTGGAAATTATCCTAACAAAGTTCTGTGGACGTATAGTGGGTAGTCTCCTAATGTTCTGTAGATGTTCAGTGGAATGTATCCGAATAAGCTAATGCAGATGTTCAGTGGAAACTCTCCTAACAAACTTCTGTGGATGTTCAGTGGAAAGTAACCTAACAAACGTCTGCAGATGTACAGAGGAATGTGTACTAACAAACTTCTGTAGATGTACAGTGGAAAGTATCCTAACAAACTTCTACAGATGTACAGTGGAATGTATCCTAACGAACTTCTGTAGAGGTTCAAGGGAAAGTATCTGAACAATCTTCTGTAGATGTACTGTGGAGAATATCCTAACATACGTCTGTAGACGTTCAGTGGAAAGTCTCCTAACAAACCTCTTCAGATGTACAGTCGAAAGTATCCTAACAAACTTCTGCGGATGTACAGTTGAAAATATCCAAAAAAACCTCTACAGATTTACAGTGGAATGTATCCTAACATACTTCTGTAGATGTTCAGTGGAATGTATGCTAACAAACTTCTACAGATGTACAGTGGAAATTATCCTAACAAAGTTCTGTGGACGTATAGTGGGTAGTCTCCTAATGTTCTGTAGATGTTCAGTGGAATGTATCCTAACAAACTTCTGTTGATGTACAGTGGAAATTATCCTAACGAACTTCTGTAGATGTTCAGTGGAAACTCTCCTAATAAACGTCTGTGGATGTTCAGAGGAAAGTGTCCTAACAAACTTCTGTAGATGTACAGTGGAAACTGCACTAATAAACGTCTGTGGATGTTCAGTGGAAAGTAGCCTAACAAACGTCTGTAGATATACAGTGGTAAAGTATCCTAACAAGCTTCTGTAGATGTTCAGTGGAAAGTATCCTAACAACCTTCTGTTGAAGTATAGTGCAAAGTATCTTAACAAACTTCTGTAGATGTTCAGTAGAAAGTAACCTACCAAACTTCTGTAGACGTTCAGTGGAAAGTATCCTAACAAACTTCTACAGATGTACAGTGGAATGTAACCTAACAATCTTCTGTCAATGTACAGTGGAAATTATCCAAAAGAACTTCTGTCGATGTTCAGTGGAAAGTATCCTAACAAACTTGTGTTGATGTTCAGGGGAAAGTAACCTAACAAACTTCTGTAGATTTACAGTGGAAAGTATCCTAAGTATCATCTACAGATGTACAGTGGAAAGTATCCTAACAAACATCTGTAGAGGTTCAGTGGAAAGTATCCTAACAAACTTCTGCAGATGTACAGTTGAAAGTATCCTAACAAATTTCTGTAAATGTACAGTGGAAACTCTCCTAACAAACTTCTGTAGATGTTCAGTGGAAAGTAGCCTAACAAACGTCTGTAAATATTCAGTGGTAAAGTATCCTAACACACTTCTGTAGATGTATACCGGAAAGTATCCTAACAAACCTCTACAGATGTACAGTGGAATTTATCCTAACAAACTTTTGTAGAGGTTCAAGGGAAAGTATCCGAACAATCTTCTGTAGATGTACTGTGGAAAAGTATCCTAACATACGTCTGTAGACGTTCAGTGGAAAATCTCCTAACAAACCTCTTCAGATGTACAGTGGAAAGTCTCCTAACAAAATTCTGCGGATGTACAGTTGAAAGTGTCCTAACAAACTTCTGTACATGTACAGTGGAAAGTATCCTAACAAACTTCTACAGATGTACAGTGGAAAGTGTCCTAACAAACTTCTGTAGATGTACAGTGGAAAGTATCCTAACAAACTTCTGTAGATGTACAGTGGAAAGTGTCCTAACAAACTTCTGTAGATGTACAGTGGAAAGTATCCTAACAAACTTCTACAGATGTACAGTGGAAAGTGTCCTAACAAACTTCTGTAGATGTACAGTGGAAAGTGTCCTAACAAACTTCTGTAGACGTTCAGTGGAACGTTTCCTTACAAACTTCTACAGATGTACAGTGGAAAGTATCCTAACAAACTTCTGTAGACGTTCAGTGGAACGTTTCCTTACAAACTTCTACAGATGTACAGTTGAATGTATCGTAACAAACTTCTGTAGATGTTCAGTGGATAGTATCCTAACAAACTTGTGTTGATGTTCAGGGGAAAGTAACCTAACAAACTTCTGTAGATGTACAGAGGAAAGTACCCTAGCAAACTTCTGTAGGGGTACAGTGGAAAGTGTCCTAACAAACTTTTGTAGATGTACAGTGGAAAGTATCCTAACAAACTTCTAAAGATGTACAGTGGAAAGTATCCTAACAAACTTCTGTAGAAGTATAGCGCAAAGTATCCTAACAAACCTCTATAGATGTTCAGTGGAAAGTAACCTAACAAACTTCTGTAGATGTACAGAGGAAAGTATCCTAGCAAACCTCTGTAGGGGTGCAGTGGAAAGTGTCCTAACAAACATTTGTAGATGTACAGTGGAAAGTATCCTTACAAACTTCTAAAGATTTACAGTGGAAAGTATCCTAACAAACTTCTGTAGAAGTTCAATGAAAAGAATACGAAAAATCTTCTGTAGATATAATGTGTAAAGTATCCTAACAAAGTTCTATCGCTGTTCAGTGGAAAGTATCCTAAGAAACTGGTGTTGATGTTCAGGGGAAAGTAATCTAACAAACTTCTGTAGATGTACAGTGGAAAGTAACCTAACAAACTTCTGTAGATGTATACCGGAAAGTATCCTAACAGTCTTCTACAGATGTACAGTGGAAAGTATCCTAACAAACTTCTGTAGACGACTACTGGAAAGTATCCTAACAAACTTCTACAGATGTACAGTTGAAAGTATCCTAACAAACGTCTGTAAATATACAGTGGAAAGTAACCAAACAAACTGCTGTAGATGTTCCGTGGAAATTATCCTAAAAAGCTTCTGTGGATGTTCTTTGGAAAGTATCATAACAAACTTCTACAGACGTACGGTGGAAAGTGTCCTAACAATCTTCTGCAGATGTTTAGTGGAAAGTGTCCTAACAAACTTCTGTAGATGTTCAGTGGAAAGTATTCTAACAAACCTGTGTTGATGTTGAGGGGAAAGTATCCTAACAAACTTCTGTAGACGTTCAGTGGAACGTTTCCTTACAAACTTCTACAGATGTACAGTTGAATGTATCCTAACAAACTTCTGTAGATGTTCAGTGGATAGTATCCTAACAAACTTCTGTAGAAGTACAGAGGAAAGTATCCTAGCAAACTTCTGTAGGGGTACAGTGGAAAGTGTCCTAACAAACGTTTGTAGATGTACAGTGGAAAGTATCCTAACAAACTTCTAAAGATGTACAGTGGAAAGTTACCTAACAAACTTCCGTAGAAGTTCAATGGAAAGAATACGAAAAATCTTCCGTAGATATACTGTGTAAAGTATCCTAACAAAGTTCTCTTGATGTTCAGTGGAAAGTGTCCTAACAAACTTTTGTAGATGTACAGTGGAAAGTATCCTAACAAACTTCTGTAGAAGTATAGCGCAAACTATCCTAACAAACTTCTATAGATGTTCAGTGGAAAGTAACCTAACAAAATTCTGTAGATGTACAGAGGAAAGTATCCTAGCAAACTTCTGTAGGGGTACAGTGGAAAGTGTCCTAACAAACTTTTGTAGATGTACAGTGGAAAGTATCCTAACAAACTTCTAAAGATTTACAGTGGAAAGTATCCTAACAAACTTCTGTAGAAGTTCAATGAAAAGAATACGAAAAATCTTCTATAGATATACTGTGTAAAGTATCCTAACAAAGTTCTATAGCTGTTCAGTGGAAAGTATCCTAACAAACTGGTGTTGATGTTCAGGGGAAAGTAACCTAACAAACTTCTGTAGATGTATACCGGAAAGTATCCTAACAGTCTTTTACAGATGTACAGTGGAAAGTATCCTAACAAACTTCTTTAGACGTTCAGTGGAACGTTTCCTTACAAACTTCTACAGATGTACAGTTGAATGTATCCTAACAAACTTCTGTAGATGTTCAGTGGATAGTATCCTAACAAACTTGTGTTGATGTTCAGGGGAAAGTATCCTAGCAAACTTCTGTAGGGGTACAGTGGAAAGTGTCCTAACAAACGTTTGTAGATGTACAGTGGAAAGTATCCTAACAAACTTCTAAAGATGTACAGTGGAAAGTATCCTAACAAACTTCTGTAGAGGTTCAGTGGAAAGTTTCCTTACAAACTTCTACAGATGGACAGTTGAAAGTATCCTAAGAAACTTCTGTAGATGTTCAGTGGAAAGTATCCTAACAAACTTCTAAAGATGTACAGTGGAAAGTATCCTAGCAAACTTCTGTAGAGGTTCAGTGGAAAGTTTCCTTACAAACTTCTACAGATGTACAGTTGAAAGTATCCTAACAAAGTTCTGTAGAAGTATAGCGCAAAGTATCCTAACAAACTTCTATAGATGTTCAGAGGAAAGTGTCCTAACAAACTTCTGTAGATGGACAGAGGAAAGTATCCTAGCAAACGTCTGTAGGGGTACAGTGGAAAGTGTCCCAACAAACTTTTGTAGATGTACAGTGGAAAGTATCCTAACAAACTTCTGTAGATGTTCAGGGGAAAGTAACCTAACAAACTTCTGTAGATGTATACCGGAAAGTATCCTAACAGTCTTTTACAGATGTACAGTGGAAAGTATCCTAACAAACTTCTTTAGACGTTCAGTGGAACGTTTCCTTACAAACTTCTACAGATGTACAGTTGAATGTATCCTAACAAACTTCTGTAGATGTTCAGTGGATAGTATCCTAACAAACTTGTGTTGATGTACAGTGCAAAGTATCCTAACAATCTTCTATAGATGTTCAGTGGAAAGTAACCTAACAAACTTCTGTAGATTTACAGAGGAAAGTATCCTAGCAAACTTCTGTAGGGGTACAGTGGAAAGTATCCTAACAAACTTCTGTAGACATTCAGTGGAAAGTTTCCTTACAAACTTCTACAGATGTACAGTTGAAAGTATCCTAACAAACTTCTGTAGATGTTCAGTGGATAGTATCCTAACAAACTTGTGATGATGTTCAGGGGAAAGTCACCTAACAAACTTCTGTAGATGTACAGTGGAAAGTAACCTATCAAACCTCTGTAGATGCATAGTGGAAAGTAACCTAACAAACTTCTGTAGATGTACAGTGGAAAGTAACCTAACAAACTTCTGTAGACGTTCAATGGAAAGTTTCCTTACAAACTTCTACAGATGTACAGTTGAAAGTATCCTAACAAACTTCTACAGATGTACAGTGGAAAGTGTCCTAACAAACTTCTGTAGATGTACAGTGGAAAGTATCCTAACAAACTTCTACAGATGTACATTGGAAAGTGTCCTAACAAACTTCTACAGATGTACAGTGGAAATTATCCTAACAAAGTTCTGTGGACGTATAGTGGGTAGTCTCCTAATGTTCTGTAGATGTTCAGTGGAATGTATCCGAATAAGCTAATGCAGATGTTCAGTGGAAACTCTCCTAACAAACTTCTGTGGATGTTCAGTGGAAAGTAACCTAACAAACGTCTGCAGATGTACAGAGGAATGTGTACTAACAAACTTCTGTAGATGTACAGTGGAAAGTATCCTAACAAACTTCTACAGATGTACAGTGGAATGTATCCTAACGAACTTCTGTAGAGGTTCAAGGGAAAGTATCTGAACAATCTTCTGTAGATGTACTGTGGAGAATATCCTAACATACGTCTGTAGACGTTCAGTGGAAAGTCTCCTAACAAACCTCTTCAGATGTACAGTCGAAAGTATCCTAACAAACTTCTGCGGATGTACAGTTGAAAATATCCAAAAAAACCTCTACAGATTTACAGTGGAATGTATCCTAACATACTTCTGTAGATGTTCAGTGGAATGTATGCTAACAAACTTCTACAGATGTACAGTGGAAATTATCCTAACAAAGTTCTGTGGACGTATAGTGGGTAGTCTCCTAATGTTCTGTAGATGTTCAGTGGAATATATCCTAACAAACTTCTGTTGATGTACAGTGGAAATTATCCTAACGAACTTCTGTAGATGTTCAGTGGAAACTCTCCTAATAAACGTCTGTGGATGTTCAGAGGAAAGTGTCCTAACAAACTTCTGTTGATGTACAGTGGAAATTATCCTAACGAACTTCTGTAGATGTTCAGTGGAAACTCTCCTAATAAACGTCTGTGGATGTTCAGAGGAAAGTGTCCTAACAAACTTCTGTAGATGTACAGTGGAAACTGCACTAATAAACGTCTGTGGATGTTCAGTGGAAAGTAGCCTAACAAACGTCTGTAGATATACAGTGGTAAAGTATCCTAACAAGCTTCTGTAGATGTTCAGTGGAAAGTATCCTAACAACCTTCTGTTGAAGTATAGTGCAAAGTATCTTAACAAACTTCTGTAGATGTTCAGTAGAAAGTAACCTACCAAACTTCTGTAGACGTTCAGTGGAAAGTATCCTAACAAACTTCTACAGATGTACAGTGGAATGTAACCTAACAATCTTCTGTCAATGTACAGTGGAAATTATCCAAAAGAACTTCTGTCGATGTTCAGTGGAAAGTATCCTAACAAACTTGTGTTGATGTTCAGGGGAAAGTAACCTAACAAACTTCTGTAGATTTACAGTGGAAAGTATCCTAAGTATCATCTACAGATGTACAGTGGAAAGTATCCTAACAAACATCTGTAGAGGTTCAGTGGAAAGTATCCTAACAAACTTCTGCAGATGTACAGTTGAAAGTATCCTAACAAATTTCTGTAAATGTACAGTGGAAACTCTCCTAACAAACTTCTGTAGATGTTCAGTGGAAAGTAGCCTAACAAACGTCTGTAAATATTCAGTGGTAAAGTATCCTAACACACTTCTGTAGATGTATACCGGAAAGTATCCTAACAAACCTCTACAGATGTACAGTGGAATTTATCCTAACAAACTTTTGTAGAGGTTCAAGGGAAAGTATCCGAACAATCTTCTGTAGATGTACTGTGGAAAAGTATCCTAACATACGTCTGTAGACGTTCAGTGGAAAATCTCCTAACAAACCTCTTCAGATGTACAGTGGAAAGTCTCCTAACAAAATTCTGCGGATGTACAGTTGAAAGTGTCCTAACAAACTTCTGTACATGTACAGTGGAAAGTATCCTAACAAACTTCTACAGATGTACAGTGGAAAGTGTCCTAACAAACTTCTGTAGATGTACAGTGGAAAGTATCCTAACAAACTTCTGTAGATGTACAGTGGAAAGTGTCCTAACAAACTTCTGTAGATGTACAGTGGAAAGTATCCTAACAAACTTCTACAGATGTACAGTGGAAAGTGTCCTAACAAACTTCTGTAGATGTACAGTGGAAAGTGTCCTAACAAACTTCTACAGATGTGCAGTGGAAACTCTCCTAATAAACGTCTGTGGATGTTCAGAGGAAAGTGTCCTAACAAACTTCTGTAGATTTTCAGTGGAAAGTATCCTAACAAACTTCTACAGATCTACAGTGGAAACTGCACTAATAAACGTCTGTGGATGTTCAGTGGAAAGTATCCTAACAAACTTCAACAGATGAACAGTGGAAAGTGTCCTAACAAACTTCTGTAGATGTACAGTGGAAAGTATCCTAACAAACTTCTGTAGATGTACAGTGGAAAGTGTCCTAACAAACTTCTACAGATGTACAGTGGAAACTGCACTAATAAACGTCTGTGGATGTTCAGTGGAAAGTAGCCTAACAAACGTCTGTAGATATACAGTGGTAAAGTATCCTAACAAGCTTCTGTAGATGTTCAGTGGAAAGTATCCTAACAACTTTCTGTTGAAGTACAGTGCAAAGTATCTTAACAAACTTCTGTAGATGTTCAGGAGAAAGTAACCTACCAAACTTCTGTAGATGTTCAGTGGAAAGTATCCTAACAAACTTCTACAATGAACAGTGGAAAGTGTCCTAACAAACTTCTGTAGATGTACAGTGGAAAGTATCCTAACAAACTTCTGTAGATGTACAGTGGAAATTATCCTAACAAAGTTCTGTGGACGTATAGTGGGTAGTCTCCTAATGTTCTGTAGATGTTCAGTGGAATATATCCTAACAAACTTCTGTTGATGTACAGTGGAAATTATCCTAACGAACTTCTGTAGATGTTCAGTGGAAACTCTCCTAATAAACGTCTGTGGATGTTCAGAGGAAAGTGTCCTAACAAACTTCTGTAGATGTACAGTGGAAACTGCACTAATAAACGTCTGTGGATGTTCAGTGGAAAGTAGCCTAACAAACGTCTGTAGATGTACAGTGGTAAAGTATCCTCACAAACTTCTGCAGATGTACAGTGGAAACTGCACTAATAAACTTCTGTGGATGTTCAGTGGAAAGTAGCCTAACAAACGTCTGTAGATATACAGTGGTAAAGTATCCTAACAAGCTTCTGTAGATGTTCAGTGGAAAGTATCCTAACAACCTTCTGTTGAAGTACAGTGCAAAGTATCTTAACAAATTTCTGTAGATGTTCAGTGGAAAGTAACCTACCAAACTTCTGTAGATGTACAGTGGAAAGTATCCGAACAAACTTCTACGGATGTACAGTGGAATGTAACCTAAAAATCTTCTGTCAATGTACAGTGGAAATTATCCAAATGAACTTCTGTCGATGTTCAGTGGAAAGTATCCTATCAAACTTGTGTTGATGTTCAGGGGAAAGTAACCTAACAAACTTCTGTAGATTTACAGTGGAAAGTATCCTAAGTATCGTCTACAGATGTACAGTGGAAAGTATCCTAACAAACATCTGTAGATGTTCAGTGGAAAGTATCCTAACAAACTTCTGCAGATGTACAGTTGAAAGTATCCTAACAAATTTCTGTAAATGTACAGTGGAAACTCTCCTAACAAACTTCTGTGGATGTTCAGTGGAAAGTAGCCTAACAAACGTCTGTAAATATTCAGTGGTAAAGTATCCTAACACACTTCTGTAGATGTACAGTGGAAAGTATCCTAACAAACCTCTACAGATGTACAGTGGAATTTATCCTAACAAACTTTTGTAGAGGTTCAAGGGAAAGTATCCGAACAATCTTCTGTAGATGTACTGTGGAAAAGTATCCTAACATACGTCTGTAGACGTTCAGTGGAAAATCTCCTAAGAAACCTCTTCAGATGTACAGTGGAAAGTATCCTAACAATATTCTGCGGATGTACAGTTGAAAGTGTCCTAACAAACTTCTGTACATGTACAGTGGAAAGTATCCTAACAAACTTCTACAGATGTACAGTGGAAAGTGTCCTAACAAACTTCTGTAGATGTACAGTGGAAAGTGTCCTAACAAACTTCTACAGATGTGCAGTGGAAACTCTCCTAATAAACGTCTGTGGATGTTCAGAGGAAAGTGTCCTAACAAACTTCTGTAGATTTTCAGTGGAAAGTATCCTAACAAACTTCTACAGATCTACAGTGGAAACTGCACTAATAAACGTCTGTGGATGTTCAGTGGAAAGTATCCTAACAAACTTCAACAGATGAACAGTGGAAAGTGTCCTAACAAACTTCTGTAGGTGTACAGTGGAAAGTATCCTAACAAACTTCTGTAGATGTACAGTGGAAAGTGTCCTAACAAACTTCTACAGATGTACAGTGGAAACTGCACTAATAAACGTCTGTGGATGTTCAGTGGAAAGTAGCCTAACAAACGTCTGTAGATATACAGTGGTAAAGTATCCTAACAAGCTTCTGTAGATGTTCAGTGGAAAGTATCCTAACAACTTTCTGTTGAAGTACAGTGCAAAGTATCTTAACAAACTTCTGTAGATGTTCAGGAGAAAGTAACCTACCAAACTTCTGTAGATGTTCAGTGGAAAGTATCCTAACAAACTTCTACAATGAACAGTGGAAAGTGTCCTAACAAACTTCTGTAGATGTACAGTGGAAAGTATCCTAACAAACTTCTGTAGATGTACAGTGGAAATTATCCTAACAAAGTTCTGTGGACGTATAGTGGGTAGTCTCCTAATGTTCTGTAGATGTTCAGTAGAATATATCCTAACAAACTTCTGTTGATGTTCAGTGGAAACTCTCCTAATAAACGTCTGTGGATGTTCAGAGGAAAGTGTCCTAACAAACTTCTGTAGATGTACAGTGGAAACTGCACTAATAAACGTCTGTGGATGTTCAGTGGAAAGTAGCCTAACAAACGTCTGTAGATGTACAGTGGTAAAGTATCCTCACAAACTTCTGCAGATGTACAGTGGAAACTGCACTAATAAACTTCTGTGGATGTTCAGTGGAAAGTAGCCTAACAAACGTCTGTAGATATACAGTGGTAAAGTATCCTAACAAGCTTCTGTAGATGTTCAGTGGAAAGTATCCTAACAACCTTCTGTTGAAGTACAGTGCAAAGTATCTTAACAAATTTCTGTAGATGTTCAGTGGAAAGTAACCTACCAAACTTCTGTAGATGTACAGTGGAAAGTATCCGAACAAACTTCTACGGATGTACAGTGGAATGTAACCTAAAAATCTTCTGTCAATGTACAGTGGAAATTATCCAAATGAACTTCTGTCGATGTTCAGTGGAAAGTATCCTATCAAACTTGTGTTGATGTTCAGGGGAAAGTAACCTAACAAACTTCTGTAGATTTACAGTGGAAAGTATCCTAAGTATCGTCTACAGATGTACAGTGGAAAGTATCCTAACAAACATCTGTAGATGTTCAGTGGAAAGTATCCTAACAAACTTCTGCAGATGTACAGTTGAAAGTATCCTAACAAATTTCTGTAAATGTACAGTGGAAACTCTCCTAACAAACTTCTGTGGATGTTCAGTGGAAAGTAGCCTAACAAACGTCTGTAAATATTCAGTGGTAAAGTATCCTAACAAACTTCTAAAGATGTACAGTGGCAAGTATCCTAACAAACTTCTGTAGAGGTTCAGTGGAAAGTTTCCTTACAAACTTCTACAGATGGACAGTTGAAAGTATCCTAAGAAACTTCTAAAGATGTACAGTGGAAAGTATCCTAGCAAACTTCTGTAGAGGTTCAGTGGAAAGTTTCCTTACAAACTTCTACAGATGTACAGTTGAAAGTATCCTAACAAAGTTCTGTAGAAGTATAGCGCAAAGTATCCTAACAAACTTCTATAGATGTTCAGAGGAAAGTGTCCTAACAAACTTCTGTAGATGGACAGAGGAAAGTATCCTAGCAAACGTCTGTAGGGGTACAGTGGAAAGTGTCCCAACAAACTTTTGTAGATGTACAGTGGAAAGTATCCTAACAAACTTCTGTAGATGTTCAGGGGAAAGTAACCTAACAAACTTCTGTAGATGTATACCGGAAAGTATCCTAACAGTCTTTTACAGATGTACAGTGGAAAGTATCCTAACAAACTTCTTTAGACGTTCAGTGGAACGTTTCCTTACAAACTTCTACAGATGTACAGTTGAATGTATCCTAACAAACTTCTGTAGATGTTCAGTGGATAGTATCCTAACAAACTTGTGTTGATGTACAGTGCAAAGTATCCTAACAATCTTCTATAGATGTTCAGTGGAAAGTAACCTAACAAACTTCTGTAGATTTACAGAGGAAAGTATCCTAGCAAACTTCTGTAGACATTCAGTGGAAAGTTTCCTTACAAACTTCTACAGATGTACAGTTGAAAGTATCCTAACAAACTTCTGTAGATGTTCAGTGGATAGTATCCTAACAAACTTGTGATGATGTTCAGGGGAAAGTCACCTAACAAACTTCTGTAGATGTACAGTGGAAAGTAACCTATCAAACCTCTGTAGATGCATAGTGGAAAGTAACCTAACAAACTTCTGTAGATGTACAGTGGAAAGTAACCTAACAAACTTCTGTAGACGTTCAATGGAAAGTTTCCTTACAAACTTCTACAGATGTACAGTTGAAAGTATCCTAACAAACTTCTACAGATGTACAGTGGAAAGTGTCCTAACAAACTTCTGTAGATGTACAGTGGAAAGTATCCTAACAAACTTCTACAGATGTACATTGGAAAGTGTCCTAACAAACTTCTACAGATGTACAGTGGAAATTATCCTAACAAAGTTCTGTGGACGTATAGTGGGTAGTCTCCTAATGTTCTGTAGATGTTCAGTGGAATGTATCCGAATAAGCTAATGCAGATGTTCAGTGGAAACTCTCCTAACAAACTTCTGTGGATGTTCAGTGGAAAGTAACCTAACAAACGTCTGCAGATGTACAGAGGAATGTGTACTAACAAACTTCTGTAGATGTACAGTGGAAAGTATCCTAACAAACTTCTACAGATGTACAGTGGAATGTATCCTAACGAACTTCTGTAGAGGTTCAAGGGAAAGTATCTGAACAATCTTCTGTAGATGTACTGTGGAGAATATCCTAACATACGTCTGTAGACGTTCAGTGGAAAGTCTCCTAACAAACCTCTTCAGATGTACAGTCGAAAGTATCCTAACAAACTTCTGCGGATGTACAGTTGAAAATATCCAAAAAAACCTCTACAGATTTACAGTGGAATGTATCCTAACATACTTCTGTAGATGTTCAGTGGAATGTATGCTAACAAACTTCTACAGATGTACAGTGGAAATTATCCTAACAAAGTTCTGTGGACGTATAGTGGGTAGTCTCCTAATGTTCTGTAGATGTTCAGTGGAATATATCCTAACAAACTTCTGTTGATGTACAGTGGAAATTATCCTAACGAACTTCTGTAGATGTTCAGTGGAAACTCTCCTAATAAACGTCTGTGGATGTTCAGAGGAAAGTGTCCTAACAAACTTCTGTTGATGTACAGTGGAAATTATCCTAACGAACTTCTGTAGATGTTCAGTGGAAACTCTCCTAATAAACGTCTGTGGATGTTCAGAGGAAAGTGTCCTAACAAACTTCTGTAGATGTACAGTGGAAACTGCACTAATAAACGTCTGTGGATGTTCAGTGGAAAGTAGCCTAACAAACGTCTGTAGATATACAGTGGTAAAGTATCCTAACAAGCTTCTGTAGATGTTCAGTGGAAAGTATCCTAACAACCTTCTGTTGAAGTATAGTGCAAAGTATCTTAACAAACTTCTGTAGATGTTCAGTAGAAAGTAACCTACCAAACTTCTGTAGACGTTCAGTGGAAAGTATCCTAACAAACTTCTACAGATGTACAGTGGAATGTAACCTAACAATCTTCTGTCAATGTACAGTGGAAATTATCCAAAAGAACTTCTGTCGATGTTCAGTGGAAAGTATCCTAACAAACTTGTGTTGATGTTCAGGGGAAGGTAACCTAACAAACTTCTGTAGATTTACAGTGGAAAGTATCCTAAGTATCATCTACAGATGTACAGTGGAAAGTATCCTAACAAACATCTGTAGAGGTTCAGTGGAAAGTATCCTAACAAACTTCTGCAGATGTACAGTTGAAAGTATCCTAACAAATTTCTGTAAATGTACAGTGGAAACTCTCCTAACAAACTTCTGTAGATGTTCAGTGGAAAGTAGCCTAACAAACGTCTGTAAATATTCAGTGGTAAAGTATCCTAACACACTTCTGTAGATGTATACCGGAAAGTATCCTAACAAACCTCTACAGATGTACAGTGGAATTTATCCTAACAAACTTTTGTAGAGGTTCAAGGGAAAGTATCCGAACAATCTTCTGTAGATGTACTGTGGAAAAGTATCCTAACATACGTCTGTAGACGTTCAGTGGAAAATCTCCTAACAAACCTCTTCAGATGTACAGTGGAAAGTCTCCTAACAAAATTCTGCGGATGTACAGTTGAAAGTGTCCTAACAAACTTCTGTACATGTACAGTGGAAAGTATCCTAACAAACTTCTACAGATGTACAGTGGAAAGTGTCCTAACAAACTTCTGTAGATGTACAGTGGAAAGTATCCTAACAAACTTCTGTAGATGTACAGTGGAAAGTGTCCTAACAAACTTCTGTAGATGTACAGTGGAAAGTATCCTAACAAACTTCTACAGATGTACAGTGGAAAGTGTCCTAACAAACTTCTGTAGATGTACAGTGGAAAGTGTCCTAACAAACTTCTACAGATGTGCAGTGGAAACTCTCCTAATAAACGTCTGTGGATGTTCAGAGGAAAGTGTCCTAACAAACTTCTGTAGATTTTCAGTGGAAAGTATCCTAACAAACTTCTACAGATCTACAGTGGAAACTGCACTAATAAACGTCTGTGGATGTTCAGTGGAAAGTATCCTAACAAACTTCAACAGATGAACAGTGGAAAGTGTCCTAACAAACTTCTGTAGATGTACAGTGGAAAGTATCCTAACAAACTTCTGTAGATGTACAGTGGAAAGTGTCCTAACAAACTTCTACAGATGTACAGTGGAAACTGCACTAATAAACGTCTGTGGATGTTCAGTGGAAAGTAGCCTAACAAACGTCTGTAGATATACAGTGGTAAAGTATCCTAACAAGCTTCTGTAGATGTTCAGTGGAAAGTATCCTAACAACTTTCTGTTGAAGTACAGTGCAAAGTATCTTAACAAACTTCTGTAGATGTTCAGGAGAAAGTAACCTACCAAACTTCTGTAGATGTTCAGTGGAAAGTATCCTAACAAACTTCTACAATGAACAGTGGAAAGTGTCCTAACAAACTTCTGTAGATGTACAGTGGAAAGTATCCTAACAAACTTCTGTAGATGTACAGTGGAAATTATCCTAACAAAGTTCTGTGGACGTATAGTGGGTAGTCTCCTAATGTTCTGTAGATGTTCAGTGGAATATATCCTAACAATCTTCTGTTGATGTACAGTGGAAATTATCCTAACGAACTTCTGTAGATGTTCAGTGGAAACTCTCCTAATAAACGTCTGTGGATGTTCAGAGGAAAGTGTCCTAACAAACTTCTGTAGATGTACAGTGGAAACTGCACTAATAAACGTCTGTGGATGTTCAGTGGAAAGTAGCCTAACAAACGTCTGTAGATGTACAGTGGTAAAGTATCCTCACAAACTTCTGCAGATGTACAGTGGAAACTGCACTAATAAACTTCTGTGGATGTTCAGTGGAAAGTAGCCTAACAAACGTCTGTAGATATACAGTGGTAAAGTATCCTAACAAGCTTCTGTAGATGTTCAGTGGAAAGTATCCTAACAACCTTCTGTTGAAGTACAGTGCAAAGTATCTTAACAAATTTCTGTAGATGTTCAGTGGAAAGTAACCTACCAAACTTCTGTAGATGTACAGTGGAAAGTATCCGAACAAACTTCTACGGATGTACAGTGGAATGTAACCTAAAAATCTTCTGTCAATGTACAGTGGAAATTATCCAAATGAACTTCTGTCGATGTTCAGTGGAAAGTATCCTATCAAACTTGTGTTGATGTTCAGGGGAAAGTAACCTAACAAACTTCTGTAGATTTACAGTGGAAAGTATCCTAAGTATCGTCTACAGATGTACAGTGGAAAGTATCCTAACAAACATCTGTAGATGTTCAGTGGAAAGTATCCTAACAAACTTCTGCAGATGTACAGTTGAAAGTATCCTAACAAATTTCTGTAAATGTACAGTGGAAACTCTCCTAACAAACTTCTGTGGATGTTCAGTGGAAAGTAGCCTAACAAACGTCTGTAAATATTCAGTGGTAAAGTATCCTAACACACTTCTGTAGATGTACAGTGGAAAGTATCCTAACAAACCTCTACAGATGTACAGTGGAATTTATCCTAACAAACTTTTGTAGAGGTTCAAGGGAAAGTATCCGAACAATCTTCTGTAGATGTACTGTGGAAAAGTATCCTAACATACGTCTGTAGACGTTCAGTGGAAAATCTCCTAACAAACCTCTTCAGATGTACAGTGGAAAGTATCCTAACAATATTCTGCGGATGTACAGTTGAAAGTGTCCTAACAAACTTCTGCAGATGTACAGTGGAAAGTATCCTAACAAACTTCTACAGATGTACAGTGGAAAGTGTCCTAACAAACATCTGTAGATGTACAGTGGAAAGTATCCTAACAAACTTCTGTAGATGTACAGTGGAAAGTGTCCTAACAAACTTCTGTAGATGTACAGTGGAAAGTATCCTAACAAACTTCTACAGATGTACAGTGGAAAGTGTCCTAACAAACTTCTGTAGATGTACAGTGGAAAGTGTCCTAACAAACTTCTACAGATGTGCAGTGGAAACTCTCCTAATAAACGTCTGTGGATGTTCAGAGGAAAGTGTCCTAACAAACTTCTGTAGATGTTCAGTGGAAAGTATCCTAACAAACTTCTACAGATCTACAGTGGAAACTGCACTAATAAACGTCTGTGGATGTTCAGTGGAAAGTATCCTAACAAACTTCAACAGATGAACAGTGGAAAGTGTCCTAAAAAACTTCTGTAGATGTACAGTGGAAAGTATCCTAACAAACGTTTGTAGATGTACAGTGGAAAGTGTCCTAACAAACTTCTACAGATGTACAGTGGAAATTATCCGAACAAAGTTCTGTGGACGTATAGTGGGTAGTCTCCTAATGTTCTGTAGATGTTCAGTGGAATGTATCCTAACAAACTTCTGTTGATGGACAGTGGAAATTATCCTAACGAACTTCTGTAGATGTTCAGTGGAAAGTGTCCTAACAAGCTTCTGTTGACTTCCAGTGGAAAGTATCCTACCAAACTTCTGTAGATGTTCAGTGGATAGAATCTTAACAAACTTGTGTTGATGTTCAGGGGAAAGTAACCTATCAAACTTCTGTAGATGTACAGTGGAAAGTAACCTAATAAACTTCTGTAGATGTACAGTGGAAAGTATCCTCACAAACTTCTACAGATGTACAGTGGAAACTGTCCTAACAAACTTCTGCAGATGTACATTGGAAACTCTCCTAATAAACGTCTGTGGATGTTCAGAGGAAAGTGTCCTAACAAACTTCTGTTGATGTACAGTGGAAAGTATCCTAACAAACTTCTACAGATGTACAGTGGAAACTGCACTAATAAACGTCTGTGGATGTTCAGTGGAAAGTAGCCTTACAAACGTCTGTTGATATACAGTGGTAAAGTATCCAAACAAGCTTCTGTAGATGTTCAGTGGAAAGTATCCTAACAACCTTCTGTTGAAGTACAGTGCAAAGTATCTTAACAAACTTCTGTAGATGTTCAGTGGAAAGTAACCTACCAAACTTCTGTAGATGTACAGTGGAAAGTATCCTAACAAACTTCTGTAGATGTACAGTGGAATGTACCCTAACAATCTTCTGTCAATGTACAGTGGATATTATCCAAATGAAATTCTGTCGATGTTCAGTGGAAAGTATCCTAACTAACTTGTGTTGATGTTTAGGGGAAAGTAACCTAACCAACTTCTGTAGATGTACAGTGGAAAGTAACCTAACAAACCTCTGTAGATGTATACTGGAAAGTATCCTAACAAACTTCTACAGATGTACAGTGGAAAGTATCCTAACAACCTTCTGTTGAAGTACAGTGCAAAGTATCTTAACAAACTTCTGTAGATGTTCAGTGGAAAGTAACCTTCCAAACCTCTGTAGATGTACAGTGGAAAGTATCCTAACAAACTTCTACAGTTGTACAGTGGAATGTAACCTAACAATCTTCTGTCAATGTACAGTGGAAATTATCCAAAAGAACTTCTGTCGATGTTCAGTGGAAAGTATCCTAACAAACTTGTGTTGATGTTCAGGGGAAAGTAACCTAACAAACTTCTGTAGATTTACAGTGGAAAGTATCCTAAGTATCATCTACAGATGTACAGTGGAAAGTATCCTAACAAACATCTGTAGAGGTTCAGTGGAAAGTATCCTAACAAACTTCTGCAGATGTACAGTTGAAAGTATCCTAACAAATTTCTGTAAATATACAGTGGAAACTCTCCTAACAAACTTCTGTGGATGTTCAGTGGAAAGTAGCCTAACAAACGTCTGTAAATATTCAGTGGTAAAGTATCCTAACACACTTCTGTAGATGTACAGTGGAAAGTATCCTAACAAGCTTCTACAGATGTACAGTGGAATTTATCCTAAAAAACTTTTGTAGAGGTTCAAGGGAAAGTATCCGAACAATCTTCTGTAGATGTACTGTGGAAAGTATCCTAACATACGTCTGTAGACGTTCAGTGGAAAGTCTCCTAACAAATCTCTTCAGATGTACAGTGGAAAGTGTCCTAACAAACTTCTACAGATGTACAGTGGAAACTCTCCTAATAAACGTCTGTGGATGTTCAGAGGAAAGTGTCCTAACAAACTTCTGTAGATGTTCAGTGGAAAGTAGCCTAACAAACGTCTGTAAATATACAGTGGTAAAGTATCCTAACACAGTTCTGTAGATGTACAGTGGAAAGTATCCTAACAAACTTCTACAGATGTACAGTGGAAAGTGTCCTAACAAACTTCTGTAGATGTACAGTGGAAACTCTCCTAATAAACGTCTATGGATGTTCAGAGGAAAGTGTCCTAACAAATTTCTGTAGATGTACAGTGGAAAGTATCCTCACAAACTTCTACAGATGTACAGTGGAAAGTGTCCTAACAAACTTCTGTAGATGTACATTGGAAACTCTCCTAATAAACGTCTGTGGATGTTCAGAGGAAAGTGTCCTAACAAACTTCTGTTGATGTACAGTGGAAAGTATCCTAACAAACTTCTACAGATGTACAGTGGAAACTGCACTAATAAACGTCTGTGGATGTTCAGTGGAAAGTAGCCTTACAAACGTCTGTAGATATACAGTGGTAAAGTATCCAAACAAGCTTCTGTAGATGTTCAGTGGAAAGTATCCTAACAACCTTCTGTTGAAGTACAGTGCAAAGTATCTTAACAAACTTCTGTAGATGTTCAGTGGAACGTAACCTACCAAACTTCTGTAGATGTACAGTGGAAAGTATCCTAACAAACTTCTACAGATGTACAGTGGAATGTACCCTAACAATCTTCTGTCAATGTACAGTGGAAATAATCCAAATGAAATTCTGTCGATGTTCAGTGGAAAGTATCCTAACTAACTTGTGTTGATGTTTAGGGGAAAGTAACCTAACCAACTTCTGTAGATGTACAGTGGAAAGTAACCTAACAAACCTCTGTAGATGTATACTGGAAAGTGTCCTAACAAACTTCTGTAGATGTATAGTGGAAACTCTCCTAATAAACGTCTGTGGATGTTCAGAGGAAAGTGTCCTAACAAACTTCTGTTGATGTACAGTGGAAAGTAACCTAACAAACTTCTGCAGATGTACAGTTGAAAGTATCCTAACAAATTTCTGTAAATGTACAGTGGAAACTCTCCTAACAAACTTCTGTGGATGTTCAGTGGAAAGTAGCCTAACAAACGTCTGTAAATATTCAGTGGTAAAGTATCCTAACACACTTCTGTAGATGTACAGTGGAAAGTATCCTAAGTATCATCTACAGATGTACAGTGGAAAGTATCCTAACAAACATCTGTAGAGGTTCAGTGGAAAGTATCCTAACAAACTTCTGCAGATGTACAGTTGAAAGTATCCTAACAAATTTCTGTAAATATACAGTGGAAACTCTCCTAACAAACTTCTGTGGATGTTCAGTGGAAAGTATCCTAACAAGCTTCTACAGATGTACAGTGGAATTTATCCTAAAAAACTTTTGTAGAGGTTCAAGGGAAAGTATCCGAACAATCTTCTGTAGATGTACTGTGGAAAGTATCCTAACATACGTCTGTAGACGTTCAGTGGAAAGTCTCCTAACAAATCTCTTCAGATGTACAGTGGAAAGTGTCCTAACAAACTTCTACAGATGTACAGTGGAAACTCTCCTAATAAACGTCTGTGGATGTTCAGAGGAAAGTGTCCTAACAAACTTCTGTAGATGTTCAGTGGAAAGTATCCTAACAAACTTCTACAGATGTACAGTGGAAACTGCACTAATAAACGTCTGTGGATGTTCAGTGGAAAGTATCCTAACAAACGTTTGTAGATGTACAGTGGAAAGTGTCCTAACAAACTTCTACAGATGTACAGTGGAAATTATCCGAACAAAGTTCTGTGGACGTATAGTGGGTAGTCTCCTAATGTTCTGTAGATGTTCAGTGGAATGTATCCTAACAAACTTCTGTTGATGGACAGTGGAAATTATCCTAACGAACTTCTGTAGATGTTCAGTGGAAAGTATCCTACCAAACTTCTGTAGATGTTCAGTGGATAGAATCTTAACAAACTTGTGTTGATGTTCAGGGGAAAGTAACCTATCAAACTTCTGTAGATGTACAGTGGAAAGTAACCTAATAAACTTCTGTAGATGTACAGTGGAAAGTATCCTCACAAACTTCTACAGATGTACAGTGGAAAGTGTCCTAACAAACTTCTGCAGATGTACATTGGAAACTCTCCTAATAAATGTCTGTGGATGTTCAGAGGAAAGTGTCCTAACAAACTTCTGTTGATGGACAGTGGAAAGTACCCTAACAAACTTCTACAGATGTACAGTGGAAACTGCACTAATAAACGTCTGTGGATGTTCAGTGGAAAGTAGCCTTACAAACGTCTGTAGATATACAGTGGAAAGTATCCTAACAAACTTCTGTAGATGTACAGTGCAATGTACCCTAACAATCTTCTGTCAATGTACAGTGGATATTATCCAAATGAAATTCTGTCGATGTTCAGTGGAAAGTATCCTAACTAACTTGTGTTGATGTTTAGGGGAAAGTAACCTAACCAACTTCTGTAGATGTACAGTGGAAAGTAACCTAACAAACCTCTGTAGATGTATACTGGAAAGTATCCTAACAAACTTCTACAGATGTACAGTGGAAAGTATCCTAACAACCTTCTGTTGAAGTACAGTGCAAAGTATCTTAACAAACCTCTGTAGATGTACAGTGGAAAGTATCCTAACAAACTTCTACAGATGTACAGTGGAAAGTATCCTAACAACCTTCTGTTGAAGTACAGTGCAAAGTATCTTAACAAACTTCTGTAGATGTTCAGTGGAAAGTAACCTTCCAAACCTCTGTAGATGTTCAGTGGAAAGTATCCTAACAACCTTCTGTTGAAGTACAGTGCAAAGTATCTTAACAAACTTCTGTAGATGTTCAGTGGAAAGTAACCTACCAAACTTCTGTAGATGTACAGTGGAAAGTATCCTAACAAACTTCTGTAGATGTACAGTGGAATGTACCCTAACAATCTTCTGTCAATGTACAGTGGATATTATCCAAATGAAATTCTGTCGATGTTCAGTGGAAAGTATCCTAACTAACTTGTGTTGATGTTTAGGGGAAAGTAACCTAACCAACTTCTGTAGATGTACAGTGGAAAGTAACCTAACAAACCTCTGTAGATGTATACTGGAAAGTATCCTAACAAACTTCTACAGATGTACAGTGGAAAGTATCCTAACAACCTTCTGTTGAAGTACAGTGCAAAGTATCTTAACAAACTTCTGTAGATGTTCAGTGGAAAGTAACCTTCCAAACCTCTGTAGATGTACAGTGGAAAGTATCCTAACAAACTTCTACAGTTGTACAGTGGAATGTAACCTAACAATCTTCTGTCAATGTACAGTGGAAATTATCCAAAAGAACTTCTGTCGATGTTCAGTGGAAAGTATCCTAACAAACTTGTGTTGATGTTCAGGGGAAAGTAACCTAACAAACTTCTGTAGATTTACAGTGGAAAGTATCCTAAGTATCATCTACAGATGTACAGTGGAAAGTATCCTAACAAACATCTGTAGAGGTTCAGTGGAAAGTATCCTAACAAACTTCTGCAGATGTACAGTTGAAAGTATCCTAACAAATTTCTGTAAATATACAGTGGAAACTCTCCTAACAAACTTCTGTGGATGTTCAGTGGAAAGTAGCCTAACAAACGTCTGTAAATATTCAGTGGTAAAGTATCCTAACACACTTCTGTAGATGTACAGTGGAAAGTATCCTAACAAGCTTCTACAGATGTACAGTGGAATTTATCCTAAAAAACTTTTGTAGAGGTTCAAGGGAAAGTATCCGAACAATCTTCTGTAGATGTACTGTGGAAAGTATCCTAACATACGTCTGTAGACGTTCAGTGGAAAGTCTCCTAACAAATCTCTTCAGATGTACAGTGGAAAGTGTCCTAACAAACTTCTACAGATGTACAGTGGAAACTCTCCTAATAAACGTCTGTGGATGTTCAGAGGAAAGTGTCCTAACAAACTTCTGTAGATGTTCAGTGGAAAGTATCCTAACAAACTTCTACAGATGTACAGTGGAAACTGCACTAATAAACGTCTGTGGATGTTCAGTGGAAAGTATCCTAACAAACTTCTACAGATGAACAGTGGAAAGTGTCCCAACAAACTTCTGTAGATGTACAGTGGAAAGTATCCTAACAAACGTTTGTAGATGTACAGTGGAAAGTGTCCTAACAAACTTCTACAGATGTACAGTGGAAATTATCCGAACAAAGTTCTGTGGACGTATAGTGGGTAGTCTCCTAATGTTCTGTAGATGTTCAGTGGAATGTATCCTAACAAACTTCTGTTGATGGACAGTGGAAATTATCCTAACGAACTTCTGTAGATGTTCAGTGGAAAGTGTCCTAAGAAGCTTCTGTTGACTTCCAGTGGAAAGTATCCTACCAAACTTCTGTAGATGTTCAGTGGATAGAATCTTAACAAACTTGTGTTGATGTTCAGGGGAAAGTAACCTATCAAACTTCTGTAGATGTACAGTGGAAAGTAACCTAATAAACTTCTGTAGATGTACAGTGGAAAGTATCCTCACAAACTTCTACAGATGTACAGTGGAAAGTGTCCTAACAAACTTCTGCAGATGTACATTGGAAACTCTCCTAATAAATGTCTGTGGATGTTCAGAGGAAAGTGTCCTAACAAACTTCTGTTGATGGACAGTGGAAAGTATCCTAACAAACTTCTACAGATGTACAGTGGAAACTGCACTAATAAACGTCTGTGGATGTTCAGTGGAAAGTAGCCTTACAAACGTCTGTAGATATACAGTGGAAAGTATCCTAACAAACTTCTGTAGATGTACAGTGGAATGTACCCTAACAATCTTCTGTCAATGTACAGTGGATATTATCCAAATGAAATTCTGTCGATGTTCAGTGGAAAGTATCCTAACTAACTTGTGTTGATGTTTAGGGGAAAGTAACCTAACCAACTTCTGTAGATGTACAGTGGAAAGTAACCTAACAAACCTCTGTAGATGTATACTGGAAAGTATCCTAACAAACTTCTACAGATGTACAGTGGAAAGTATCCTAACAACCTTCTGTTGAAGTACAGTGCAAAGTATCTTAACAAACCTCTGTAGATGTACAGTGGAAAGTATCCTAACAAACTTCTACAGATGTACAGTGGAATGTAACCTAACAATCTTCTGTCAATGTACAGTGGAAATTATCCAAAAGAACTTCTGTCGATGTTCAGTGGAAAGTATCCTAACAAACTTGTGTTGATGTTCAGGGGAAAGTAACCTAACAAACTTCTGTAGATTTACAGTGGAAAGTATCCTAAGTATCATCTACAGATGTACAGTGGAAAGTATCCTAACAAACATCTGTAGAGGTTCAGTGGAAAGTATCCTAACAAACTTCTGCAGATGTACAGTTGAAAGTATCCTAACAAATTTCTGTAAATGTACAGTGGAAACTCTCCTAACAAACTTCTGTGGATGTTCAGTGGAAAGTAGCCTAACAAACGTCTGTAAATATTCAGTGGTAAAGTATCCTAACACACTTCTGTAGATGTACAGTGGAAAGTATCCTAACAAGCTTCTACAGATGTACAGTGGAATTTATCCTAAAAAAACTTTTGTAGAGGTTCAAGGGAAAGTATCCGAACAATCTTCTGTAGATGTACTGTGGAAAGTATCCTAACATACGTCTGTAGACGTTCAGTGGAAAGTCTCCTAACAAACTTCTACAGATGTACAGTGGAAACTCTCCGAATAAACGTCTGTGGATGTTCAGAGGAAAGTGTCCTAACAAAATTCTGTAGATGTTCAGTGGAAAGTATCCTAACAAACTTGTGTTGATGTTCAGGGGAAAGTAACCTAACAAACTTCTGTAGATTTACAGTGGAAAGTATCCTAAGTATCATCTACAGATGTACAGTGGAAAGTATCCTAACAAACATCTGTAGAGGTTCAGTGGAAAGTATCCTAACAAACTTCTGCAGATGTACAGTTGAAAGTATCCTAACAAATTTCTGTAAATATACAGTGGAAACTCTCCTAACAAACTTCTGTGGATGTTCAGTGGAAAGTAGCCTAACAAACGTCTGTAAATATTCAGTGGTAAAGTATCCTAACACACTTCTGTAGATGTACAGTGGAAAGTATCCTAACAAGCTTCTACAGATGTACAGTGGAATTTATCCTAAAAAACTTTTGTAGAGGTTCAAGGGAAAGTATCCGAACAATCTTCTGTAGATGTACTGTGGAAAGTATCCTAACATACGTCTGTAGACGTTCAGTGGAAAGTCTCCTAACAAATCTCTTCAGATGTACAGTGGAAAGTGTCCTAACAAACTTCTACAGATGTACAGTGGAAACTCTCCTAATAAACGTCTGTGGATGTTCAGAGGAAAGTGTCCTAACAAACTTCTGTAGATGTTCAGTGGAAAGTATCCTAACAAACTTCTACAGATGTACAGTGGAAACTGCACTAATAAACGTCTGTGGATGTTCAGTGGAAAGTATCCTAACAAACTTCTACAGATGAACAGTGGAAAGTGTCCCAACAAACTTCTGTAGATGTACAGTGGAAAGTATCCTAACAAACGTTTGTAGATGTACAGTGGAAAGTGTCCTAACAAACTTCTACAGATGTACAGTGGAAATTATCCGAACAAAGTTCTGTGGACGTATAGTGGGTAGTCTCCTAATGTTCTGTAGATGTTCAGTGGAATGTATCCTAACAAACTTCTGTTGATGGACAGTGGAAATTATCCTAACGAACTTCTGTAGATGTTCAGTGGAAAGTGTCCTAAGAAGCTTCTGTTGACTTCCAGTGGAAAGTATCCTACCAAACTTCTGTAGATGTTCAGTGGATAGAATCTTAACAAACTTGTGTTGATGTTCAGGGGAAAGTAACCTATCAAACTTCTGTAGATGTACAGTGGAAAGTAACCTAATAAACTTCTGTAGATGTACAGTGGAAAGTATCCTCACAAACTTCTACAGATGTACAGTGGAAAGTGTCCTAACAAACTTCTGCAGATGTACATTGGAAACTCTCCTAATAAATGTCTGTGGATGTTCAGAGGAAAGTGTCCTAACAAACTTCTGTTGATGGACAGTGGAAAGTATCCTAACAAACTTCTACAGATGTACAGTGGAAACTGCACTAATAAACGTCTGTGGATGTTCAGTGGAAAGTAGCCTTACAAACGTCTGTAGATATACAGTGGAAAGTATCCTAACAAACTTCTGTAGATGTACAGTGGAATGTACCCTAACAATCTTCTGTCAATGTACAGTGGATATTATCCAAATGAAATTCTGTCGATGTTCAGTGGAAAGTATCCTAACTAACTTGTGTTGATGTTTAGGGGAAAGTAACCTAACCAACTTCTGTAGATGTACAGTGGAAAGTAACCTAACAAACCTCTGTAGATGTATACTGGAAAGTATCCTAACAAACTTCTACAGATGTACAGTGGAAAGTATCCTAACAACCTTCTGTTGAAGTACAGTGCAAAGTATCTTAACAAACCTCTGTAGATGTACAGTGGAAAGTATCCTAACAAACTTCTACAGATGTACAGTGGAATGTAACCTAACAATCTTCTGTCAATGTACAGTGGAAATTATCCAAAAGAACTTCTGTCGATGTTCAGTGGAAAGTATCCTAACAAACTTGTGTTGATGTTCAGGGGAAAGTAACCTAACAAACTTCTGTAGATTTACAGTGGAAAGTATCCTAAGTATCATCTACAGATGTACAGTGGAAAGTATCCTAACAAACATCTGTAGAGGTTCAGTGGAAAGTATCCTAACAAACTTCTGCAGATGTACAGTTGAAAGTATCCTAACAAATTTCTGTAAATGTACAGTGGAAACTCTCCTAACAAACTTCTGTGGATGTTCAGTGGAAAGTAGCCTAACAAACGTCTGTAAATATTCAGTGGTAAAGTATCCTAACACACTTCTGTAGATGTACAGTGGAAAGTATCCTAACAAGCTTCTACAGATGTACAGTGGAATTTATCCTAAAAAAACTTTTGTAGAGGTTCAAGGGAAAGTATCCGAACAATCTTCTGTAAATGTACTGTGGAAAGTATCCTAACATACGTCTGTAGACGTTCAGTGGAAAGTCTCCTAACAAACTTCTACAGATGTACAGTGGAAACTCTCCTAATAAACGTCTGTGGATGTTCAGAGGAAAGTGTCCTAACAAAATTCTGTAGATGTTCAGTGGAAAGTATCCTAACAAACTTCTACAGATGTACAGTGGAAAGTATCCTAACAAACTTCTGTAGATGTACAGGGGAAAGTGTCCTAACAAACTTCTACAGATGTACAGTGGAAACTGCACTAATAAACGTCTGTGGATGTTCAGTGGAAAGTAGCCTAACAAACGACTGTAGATATACAGTGGTAAAGTATCCTAACAAGCTTCTGTAGATGTTCAGTGGAAAGTATCCTAACAACTTTCTGTTGAAGTACAGTGCAAAGTATCTTAACAAACCTCTGTAGAAGTTCAGTGGAAAGTATCCTAACAAACTTCTACAGATGTACAGTGGAATGTATCCTAACAATCTTCTGTTAATGTACAGTGGAAATTATCCAAATGAACTTCTGTCGATGTTCAGTGGAAAGTATCCTAACAAACTTGTGTTGATGTTTAGGGGAAAGTAACCTAACAACATTCTGTAGATGTACAGTGGAAAGTAACCTAACAAACCTCTGTAGATGTACAGTGGAAAGTATCCTAACAAACTTCTGTAGACGTTAGGTGGAAAGTATCCTACCAAACTTCTGTGGAAGTTCAGTGGAAAGTAGCCTAACAAACTTGTGTTGATGTTCAGTGGAAAGTAACCTACCAAACTTCTGTAGATGTACAGTGGAAAGTATCCTAACAAACTTCTGCAGATGTACAGTTGAAAGTATCCTAACAGATTTCTGTAAATGTACAGTGGAAACTCTCCTAACAAACTTCTGTGGATGTTCAGTGGAAAGTAGCCTAACAAACGTCTGTAAATATACAGTGGTAAAGTATCCTAACACACTTCTGTAGATGTACAGTGGAAAGTATCCTAACAAACTTCTACAGATGTACAGTGGAAAGTGTCCTAACAAACTTCTGTAGATGTACAGTGGAAACTCTCCTAATAAACGTCTGTGGATGTTCAGAGGAAAGTGTCCTAACAAATTTCTGTAGATGTACAGTGGAAAGTATCCTCACAAACTTCTACAGATGTACAGTGGAAAGTGTCCTAACAAACTTCTGTAGATGTACATTGGAAACTCTCCTAATAAACGTCTGTGGATGTTCAGAGGAAAGTGTCCTAACAAACTTCTGTTGATGTACAGTGGAAAGTATCCTAACAAACTTCTACAGATGTACAGTGGAAACTGCACTAATAAACGTCTGTGGATGTTCAGTGGAAAGTAGCCTTACAAACGTCTGTAGATATACAGTGGTAAAGTAACCAAACAAGCTTCTGTAGATGTTCAGTGGAAAGTATCCTAACAAACTTGTGTTGATGTTCAGGGGAAAGTAACCTAACAAACTTCTGTAGATTTACAGTGGAAAGTATCCTAAGTATCATCTACAGATGTACAGTGGAAAGTATCCTAACAAACATCTGTAGAGGTTCAGTGGAAAGTATCCTAACAAACTTCTGCAGATGTACAGTTGAAAGTATCCTAACAAATTTCTGTAAATGTACAGTGGAAACTCTCCTAACAAACTTCTGTGGATGTTCAGTGGAAAGTAGCCTAACAAACGTCTGTAAATATTCAGTGGTAAAGTATCCTAACACACTTCTGTAGATGTACAGTGGAAAGTATCCTAACAAGCTTCTACAGATGTACAGTGGAATTTATCCTAAAAAAACTTTTGTAGAGGTTCAAGGGAAAGTATCCGAACAATCTTCTGTAGATGTACTGTGGAAAGTATCCTAACATACGTCTGTAGACGTTCAGTGGAAAGTCTCCTAACAAACTTCTACAGATGTACAGTGGAAACTCTCCTAATAAACGTCTGTGGATGTTCAGAGGAAAGTGTCCTAACAAACTTCTGTAGATGTTCAGTGGAAAGTATCCTAACAAACTTCTACAGATGTACAGTGGAAACTGCACTAATAAACGTCTGTGGATGTTCAGTGGAAAGTATCCTAACAAACTTCTACAGATGAACAGTGGAAAGTGTCCTAACAAACTTCTGTAGATGTACAGTGGAAAGTATCCTAACAAACGTTTGTAGATGTACAGTGGAAAGTGTCCTAACAAACTTCTACAGATGTACAGTGGAAATTATCCGAACAAAGTTCTGTGGACGTATAGTGGGTAGTCTCCTAATGTTCTGTAGATGTTCAGTGGAATGTATCCTAACAAACTTCTGTTGATGGACAGTGGAAATTATCCTAACGAACTTCTGTAGATGTTCAGTGGAAAGTGTCCTAACAAGCTTCTGTTGACTTCCAGTGGAAAGTATCCTACCAAACTTCTGTAGATGATCAGTGGATAGAATCTTAACAAACTTGTGTTGATGTTCAGGGGAAAGTAACCTATCAAACTTCTGTAGATGTACAGTGGAAAGTAACCTAATAAACTTCTGTAGATGTACAGTGGAAAGTATCCTCACAAACTTCTACAGATGTACAGTGGAAAGTGTCCTAACAAACTTCTGCAGATGTACATTGAAAACTCTCCTAATAAATGTCTGTGGATGTTCAGAGGAAAGTGTCCTAACAAACTTCTGCAGATGTACAGTGGAAACTGCACTAATAAACGTCTGTGGATGTTCAGTGGAAAGTAGCCTTACAAACGTCTGTAGATATACAGTGGAAAGTATCCTAACAAACTTCTGTAGATGTACAGTGGAATGTACCCTAACAATCTTCTGTCAATGTACAGTGAATATTATCCAAATGAAATTCTGTCGATGTTCAGTGGAAAGTATCCTAACTAACTTGTGTTGATGTTTAGGGGAAAGTAACCTAACCAACTTCTGTAGATGTACAGTGGAAAGTAACCTAACAAACCTCTGTAGATGTATACTGGAAAGTATCCTAACAAACTTCTACAGATGTACAGTGGAAAGTATCCTAACAACCTTCTGTTGAAGTACAGTGCAAAGTATCTTAACAATCTTCTGTAGATGTTCAGTGGAAAGTAACCTTCCAAACCTCTGTAGATGTACAGTGGAAAGTATCCTAACAAACTTCTACAGATGTACAGTGGAATGTAACCCAACAATCTTCTGTCAATGTACAGTGGAAATTATCCAAATGAACTTCTGTCGATGTTCAGTGGAAAGTATCCTAACAAACTTGTGTTGATGTTCAGGGGAAAGTAACCTAACAAACTTCTGAAGATGTACAGTGGAAAGTAACCTAACAAACTTCTGTAGATGTATACTGGAAAGTATCCTAACAAACTTCTACAGATGTACAGTGGAAAGTATCCTAACAAACTTCTGTAGACGTTCAGTGGAAAGTATCCTAACAAACTTCTACAGATTTACAGTTGAAAGTATCCTAACAAATTTCTGTAAATGTACAGTGGAAACTCTCCTAACAAACTTCTGTGGATGTTCAGTGGAAAGTAGCCTGACAAACGTCTGTAAATATACAGTGGTAATGTATCCTAACACACTTCGGTAGATGTACAGTGGAAAGTATCCTAACAAACTTCTACAGATGTACAGTGGAATTTATCCTAAAAAACGTTTGTAGAGGTTCAAGGGAAAGTATCCGAACAATCTTCTGTAGATGTACTGTGGAAAGTATCCTAACATACGTCTGTAGACGTTCAGTGGAAAGTCTCCTAACAAATCTCTTCAGATGTACAGTGGAAAGTATCCTAACAAACTTCTACAGATGTACAGTGGAAAGTGTCCTAACAAACTACTACAGATGTACAGTGGAAACTCTCCTAATAAACGTCTGCGGATGTTCAGAGGAAAGTGTCCTATCAAACTTCTGTAGATGTTCAGTGGAAAGTATCCTAACAAACTTCTACAGATGTACAGTGGAAAGTGTCCTAACAAACTTCTGTAGATGTACAGTGGAAAGTATCCTAACAAACTTTTGTAGATGTACAGTGGAAAGTGTCCTAACAAACTTCTACAGATGTACAGTGGAAACTGCACTAATAAACGTCTGTGGATGCTCAGTGGAAAGTATCCTAACAAACTTGTGTTGATGTTTAGGGGAAAGTAACCTAACAAACTTCTGTAGATCTACAGTGGAAAGTAACCTAACAAACCTCTGTAGATGTATACTGGAAAGTATCCTAACAAACTTCTACAGATGTACAGTGGAACATATCCTAACAACCTTCTGTTGAAGTACAGTGCAAAGTATCTTAACAAACTTCTGTAGATGTTCAGTGGAAAGTAACCTAACAAACGTCTGTGGATGTTCAGAGGAAAGTGTCCTAACAAACTTCTGTAGATGTACAGTTGAAAATATCCAAAAAAACCTCTACTGATTTACAGTGGAATGTATCCTAACATACTTCTGTAGATGTTCTGTGGAAAATATCCTAAAAAATCCTCTGAAGATGTTCATTCGAATGTATGCTAACAAACTTCTACAGATGTACAGTGGAAATTATCCCAACAAAGTTCTGTGGACGTATTGTGGGAAGTCTCCTAATGTTCTGTAGATGTTCAGTGGAATGTATCCTAACAAACTTCTGTTGATGTACAGTGGAAATTATCCTAACGAACTTCTGTAGATGTTCAGTGGAAAGTGTCCTAACAAGCTTCTGTTGACTTCCAGTGGAAAGTATCCTACCAAACCTCTGTAGATGTTCAGTGGATAGTATCTTAACAAACTTGTGTTGATGTTCAGGGGAAAGTAACCTATCAAACTTCTGTAGATGTACAGTGGAAACTCTCCTAATAAACGTCTGTGGATGTTCAGAGGAAAGTGTCCTAACAAACTTCTGTAGATGTACAGTGGAAAGTATCCTAACAAACTTCTACAGATGTACAGTGGAAACTGCACTAATAAACATCTATGGATGTTCAGTGGAAAGTACCCTAACAAACGTCTGTAGATATACAGTGGTAAAGTATCCTAACAAGCTTCTGTAGATGTTCAGTGGAAAGTATCCTAACAACCTTCTGTTGAAGTCCAGTGCAAAGTATCTTAACAAACTTCTGTAGACGTTCAGTGGAAAGTATCCTAACAAACTTCTACAGATGTACAGTTGAAAGTATCCTAACAAATTTCTGTAAATATACAGTGGAAACTCTCCTAACAAACTTCTGTGGACGTTCAGTGGAAAGTAGCCTAACAAACATCTGTAAATATACAGTGGAAAGTATCCTAACAAGCTTCTACAGATGTACAGTGGAATTTATCCTAAAAAACTTTTGTAGAGGTTCAAGGGAAAGTATCCGAACAATCTTCTGTAGATGTACAGTGGAAAGTATCCTAACAAACTTCTACAGATATACAGTGGAATGTACCCTAACAATCTTCTGTCAATGTACAGTGGAAATTATCCAAATGAAATTCTGTCGATGTTCAGTGGAAAGTATCCTAACAAACTTGTGTTGATGTTTAGGGGAAAGTAACCTAACAAACTTCTGTAGATGTACAGTGGAAAGTAACCTAACAAACCTCTGTAGATGTATACTGGACAGTATCCTAACAAACTTCTACAGATGTACAGTGGAAAGTATCCTAACAACCTTCTGTTGAAATACAGTGCAAAGTATCTTAACAAACTTCTGTAGATGTTCAGTGGAAAGTAACCTACCAAACTTCTGTAGATGTACAGTGGAAAGTATCCTAATAAACTTCTACAGATGTACAGTGGAATGTAACCCAACAATCTTCTGTCATTGTACAGTGGAAATTATCCAAATGAACTTCTGTCGATGTTCAGTGGAAGGTATCCTAACAAACTTCTGTAGATGTATACTGGAAAGTATCCTAACGAACTTCTACAGATGTACAGTGGAAAGTATCCTAACAAACTTCTGTAGACGTTCAGTGGAAAGTATCCTAACAAACTTCTGTGGATGTTCAGTGGAAAGTAGCCTAACAAACGTCTGTAAATATACAGTGGTAAAGTATCCTAACACACTTCTGTAGATGTACAGTGGAAAGTATCCTAACAAGCTTCTACAGATGTACAGTGGAATTTATCCTAAAAAACTTTTGTAGAGGTTCAAGGGAAAGTATCCGAACAATCTTCTGTAGATGTACTGTGGAAAGTATCCTAACATACGTCTGTAGACGTTCAGTGGAAAGTCTCCTAACAAATCTCTTCAGATGTACAGTGGAAAGTATCCTAACAAACTTCTACAGATGTACAGTGGAAAGTGTCCTAACAAACTTCTACAGATGTACAGTGGAAACTGCACTAATAAACGTCTGTGGATGTTCAGTGGAAAATATCCTAACAAACTTCTACAAATGGACAGTGGAAAGTGTCCTAACAAACTTCTGTAGATGTACAGTGGAAAGTAGCCTAACAAACTTGTGTTGATGTTTAGGGGAAAGTAACCTAACAACCTTCTGTGGATGTACTGTGGAAAGTATCCTAACATACGTCTGTAGACGTTCAGTGGAAAGTCTCCTAAGAAACCTCTTCAGATGTACAGTGGAAAGTATCCAAGCAAACTTCTACAGATGTACAGTGGAAAGTGTCCTAACAAACTTCTGTAGATGTACAGTGGAAACTCTCCTAATAAACGTCTGTGGATGTTCAGAGGAAAGTGTCCTAACAAACTTCTGTAGATGTACAGTTGAAAATATCCAAAAAAACCTCTACTGATTTACAGTGGAATGTATCCTAACATACTTCTGTAGATGTTCTGTGGAAAATATCCTAAAAAATCCTCTGAAGATGTTCATTCGAATGTATGCTAACAAACTTCTACAGATGTACAGTGGAAATTATCCCAACAAAGTTCTGTGGACGTATTGTGGGAAGTCTCCTAATGTTCTGTAGATGTTCAGTGGAATGTATCCTAACAAGCTTCTGTTGACTTCCAGTGGAAAGTATCCTACCAAACTTCTGTAGATGTTCAGTGGATAGTATCTTAACAAACTTGTGTTGATGTTCAGGGGAAAGTAACCTATCAAACTTCTGTAGATGTACAGTGGAAAGTAACCTAATAAACTTCTGTAGATGTATAGTGGAAAGTATCCTAACAACCTTCTACAGATGTACAGTGGAAAATGTCCTAATAAACTTCTGTTGAAGTACAGTGCAAAGTATCTTAACAAACTTCTGCAGATGTTCAGTGGAAAGTAACCTACCAAACTTCTGTAGATTTACAGAGGAATGTATCCTAACAAACTTCTGTAGAGGTATAGTGAAAAGCATCCTAACAAACTTCAGTCGATGTTCAGTGGAAAGTATCCTAACAAACTTGTGTTGATGTTCAGGGGAAAGGAACCTAACAAACTTCTGTAGATGTATACTGGAAAGTATCCTAACAAACTTCTACAGATGTACAGTGGAAAGTATCCTAACAAACTTCTGTAGACGTTCAGTGGAAAGTATCCTAACAAACTTCTACAGATGTACAGTTGAAAGTATCCTAACAAATTTCTGTAAATGTACAGTGGAAACTCTCCTAACAAACTTCTGTGGATGCTCAGTGGAAAGTAGCCTAACAAACATCTGTAAATATTCAGTGGTAAAGTATCCTAACACACTTCTGTAGATGTACAGTGGAAAGTATCCTAACAAACTTCTACAGATGTACAGTGGAATTTATCCTAACAAACTTTTGAAGATGTTCAAGGGAAAGTATCCGAACAATCTTCTGTAGATGTATTGTGGAAAGTATCCTAACATACGTCTGTAGACGTTCAGTGGAAAGTCTCCTAACAAACCTCTTCAGATGTACAGTGGAAAGTATCCTAACAAACTTCTGCGGATGTACAGTTGAAAATATCCAAAAAAAACCTCTACAGATTTACAGTGGAATGTATCCTAACATACTTCTGTAGATGTTCAGTGGAAAATTTCCTAAAAAATCTTCTGTAGATGTTCATTGGAATGTATCCTAACAAACTTCTACAGATGTACAGTGGAAATTATCCTAACAAAGTTCTGTGGACGTACAGTGGGAAGTCTCCTAATGTTCTGTAGATGTTCAGTGGAATGTATCCTAACAAACTTCTGTAGATGTATACTGGAAAGTATCCTAACAAACTTCTACAGATGTACAGTGGAAAGTGTGCTAACAAGCTTCTGTTGACTTCCAGTGGAAAGTATCCTACCAAAATTCTGTAGATGTTCAGTGGATAGTATCTTAACAAACTTGTGTTGATGTTCAGGGGAAAGTAACCTATCACACTTCTGTAGATGTACAGTGGAAAGTAACCTAATAAACTTCTGTAGATGTACAGTGGAAAGTATCCTAACAAACTTCTACAGATGTACAGTGGAAAGTGTCCTAACAAACTTCTGTGGATGTACAGTTGAAAGTATTCTAACAAACTTCTGTAAATGTACAGTGGGAAGTAACCAAACAAACTTCTGTAGATGTTCAGTGGAAATTATCCTAAAAAACTTCTGTTGATGTTCTTTGATAAGTATCATAACAAACTTTTACAGATATACAGTGGAACGCATCCTTACAAACTTCTGTAGATGTACAGTGGAAAGTTTTCTAACAAACGTCTTTAGATGTTCAGTGGAACGTGTCCTAACACACCTCTGTCGATGTTCAGTGGAAAGTATCCTAACAAAGATCTGTAGATGTACAGTGGAAACTCTCCTAACAAACTTCTGTGGATGTTCAGTGGAAAGTAACCTAAGAAACGTCTGTAGATGTACAGAGGAATGTATACTAACTAACTTCTGTAGAGGTCCACTGGAAAGTATCCTAACAAACTTCTACAGATGTACAGTGGAAAGTGTCCTAACAAACTTCTGTAGATGTACAGTGGAAAGTATCCTAACAAACTTCTACAGATGCACAGTGGAAACTGCACTAATAAACGTATGTGGATGTTCAGTGGAAAGTAGCCTAACAAACGTCTGTAGATATACAGTGGTAAAGTATCCTAACAAGCTTCTGTAGATGTACAGTGCAAAGTATCTTAACAAACTTCTGTAGATGTTCAGTGGAAAGTAACCAAAGAAACGTCTGTAGATGTACTGTGGAAAGTATCCTAACATACGTCTGTAGACGTTCAGTGGAAAGTCTCCTAACAAATCTCTTCAGATGTACAGTGGAAAGTATCCTAACAAACTTCTACAGATGTACAGTGGAAAGTGTCCTAACAAACTACTACAGATGTACAGTGGAAACTCTCCTAATAAACGTCTGCGGATGTTCAGAGGAAAGTGTCCTATCAAACTTCTGTAGATGTTCAGTGGAAAGTATCCTAACAAACTTCTACAGATGTACAGTGGAAAGTGTCCTAACAAACTTCTGTAGATGTACAGTGGAAAGTATCCTAACAAACTTTTGTAGATGTACAGTGGAAAGTGTCCTAACAAACTTCTACAGATGTACAGTGGAAACTGCACTAATAAACGTCTGTGGATGTTCAGTGGAAAGTAACCTACCAAACTTCTGTAGATGTACAGTGGAAACTCTCCTAACAAACTTCTGTGGATGTTCAGTGGAAAGTAACCTAAGAAATGTCTGTAGATGTACAGAGGAATGTATACTAACTAACTTCTGTAGAGGTCCAGTGGAAAGTAACCTACCAAACTTCTGTAGATGTACAGTGGAAACTCTCCTAACAAACTTGTGTTGATGTTTAGGGGAAAGTAACCTAACAAACTTCTGTAGATCTACAGTGGAAAGTAACCTAACAAACCTCTGTAGATGTATACTGGAAAGTATCCTAACAAACTTCTACAGATGTACAGTGGAACATATCCTAACAACCTTCTGTTGAAGTACAGTGCAAAGTATCTTAACAAACTTCTGTAGATGTTCAGTGGAAAGTAACCTAACAAACTTCTGTAGATGTACAGTTGAAAATATCCAAAAAAACCTCTACTGATTTACAGTGGAATGTATCCTAACATACTTCTGTAGATGTTCTGTGGAAAATATCCTAAAAAATCCTCTGAAGATGTTCATTCGAATGTATGCTAACAAACTTCTACAGATGTACAGTGGAAATTATCCCAACAAAGTTCTGTGGACGTATTGTGGGAAGTCTCCTAATGTTCTGTAGATGTTCAGTGGAATGTATCCTAACAAACTTCTGTTGATGTACAGTGGAAATTATCCTAACGAACTTCTGTAGATGTTCAGTGGAAACTCTCCTAATAAACGTCTGTTGACTTCCAGTGGAAAGTATCCTACCAAACCTCTGTAGATGTTCAGTGGATAGTATCTTAACAAACTTGTGTTGATGTTCAGGGGAAAGTAACCTATCAAACTTCTGTAGATGTACAGTGGAAACTCTCCTAATAAACGTCTGTGGATGTTCAGAGGAAAGTGTCCTAACAAACTTCTGTAGATGTACAGTGGAAAGTATCCTAACAAACTTCTACAGATGTACAGTGGAAACTGCACTAATAAACATCTATGGATGTTCAGTGGAAAGTACCCTAACAAACGTCTGTAGATATACAGTGGTAAAGTATCCTAACAAGCTTCTGTAGATGTTCAGTGGAAAGTATCCTAACAACCTTCTGTTGAAGTCCAGTGCAAAGTATCTTAACAAACTTCTGTAGACGTTCAGTGGAAAGTATCCTAACAAACTTCTACAGATGTACAGTTGAAAGTATCCTAACAAATTTCTGTAAATATACAGTGGAAACTCTCCTAACAAACTTCTGTGGACGTTCAGTGGAAAGTAGCCTAACAAACGTCTGTAAATATACAGTGGAAAGTATCCTAACAAGCTTCTACAGATGTACAGTGGAATTTATCCTAAAAAACTTTTGTAGAGGTTCAAGGGAAAGTATCCGAACAATCTTCTGTAGATGTACAGTGGAAAGTATCCTAACAAACTTCTACAGATATACAGTGGAATGTACCCTAACAATCTTCTGTCAATGTACAGTGGAAATTATCCAAATGAAATTCTGTCGATGTTCAGTGGAAAGTATCCTAACAAACTTGTGTTGATGTTTAGGGGAAAGTAACCTAACAAACTTCTGTAGATGTACAGTGGAAAGTAACCTAACAAACCTCTGTAGATGTATACTGGACAGTATCCTAACAAACTTCTACAGATGTACAGTGGAAAGTATCCTAACAACCTTCTGTTGAAATACAGTGCAAAGTATCTTAACAAACTTCTGTAGATGTTCAGTGGAAAGTAACCTACCAAACTTCTGTAGATGTACAGTGGAAAGTATCCTAACAAACTTCTACAGATGTACAGTGGAATGTAACCCAACAATCTTCTGTCATTGTACAGTGGAAATTATCCAAATGAACTTCTGTCGATGTTCAGTGGAAAGTATCCTAACAAACTTCTGTAGATGTATACTGGAAAGTATCCTAACGAACTTCTACAGATGTACAGTGGAAAGTATCCTAACAAACTTCTGTAGACGTTCAGTGGAAAGTATCCTAACAAACTTCTACAGATGTACAGTTGAAAGTATCCTAACAAATTTCTGTAAATATACAGTGGAAACTCTCCTAACAAACTTCTGTGGATGTTCAGTGGAAAGTAGCCTAACAAACGTCTGTAAATATACAGTGGTAAAGTATCCTAACACACTTCTGTAGATGTACAGTGGAAAGTATCCTAACAAGCTTCTACAGATGTACAGTGGAATTTATCCTAAAAAACTTTTGTAGAGGTTCAAGGGAAAGTATCCGAACAATCTTCTGTAGATGTACTGTGGAAAGTATCCTAACATACGTCTGTAGACGTTCAGTGGAAAGTCTCCTAACAAATCTCTTCAGATGTACAGTGGAAAGTATCCTAACAAACTTCTACAGATGTACAGTGGAAAGTGTCCTAACAAACTTCTACAGATGTACAGTGGAAACTGCACTAATAAACGTCTGTGGATGTTCAGTGGAAAATATCCTAACAAACTTCTACAAATGGACAGTGGAAAGTGTCCTAACAAACTTCTGTAGATGTACAGTGGAAAGTAGCCTAACAAACTTGTGTTGATGTTTAGGGGAAAGTAACCTAACAACCTTCTGTGGATGTACTGTGGAAAGTATCCTAACATACGTCTGTAGACGTTCAGTGGAAAGTCTCCTAAGAAACCTTTTCAGATGTACAGTGGAAAGTATCCAAGCAAACTTCTACAGATGTACAGTGGAAAGTGTCCTAACAAACTTCTGTAGATGTACAGTGGAAACTCTCCTAATAAACGTCTGTGGATGTTCAGAGGAAAGTGTCCTAACAAACTTCTGTAGATGTACAGTTGAAAATATCCAAAAAAACCTCTACTGATTTACAGTGGAATGTATCCTAACATACTTCTGTAGATGTTCTGTGGAAAATATCCTAAAAAATCCTCTGAAGATGTTCATTCGAATGTATGCTAACAAACTTCTACTGATGTACAGTGGAAATTATCCCAACAAAGTTCTGTGGACGTATTGTGGGAAGTCTCCTAATGTTCTGTAGATGTTCAGTGGAATGTATCCTAACAAGCTTCTGTTGACTTCCAGTGGAAAGTATCCTACCAAACTTCTGTAGATGTTCAGTGGATAGTATCTTAACAAACTTGTGTTGATGTTCAGGGGAAAGTAACCTATCAAACTTCTGTAGATGTACAGTGGAAAGTAACCTAATAAACTTCTGTAGATGTATAGTGGAAAGTATCCTAACAACCTTCTACAGATGTACAGTGGAAAATGTCCTAATAAACTTCTGTTGAAGTACAGTGCAAAGTATCTTAACAAACTTCTGCAGATGTTCAGTGGAAAGTAACCTACCAAACTTCTGTAGATTTACAGAGGAATGTATCCTAACAAACTTCTGTAGAGGTATAGTGAAAAGCATCCTAACAAACTTCAGTCGATGTTCAGTGGAAAGTATCCTAACAAACTTGTGTTGATGTTCAGGGGAAAGGAACCTAACAAACTTCTGTAGATGTATACTGGAAAGTATCCTAACAAACTTCTACAGATGTACAGTGGAAAGTATCCTAACAAACTTCTGTAGACGTTCAGTGGAAAGTATCCTAACAAACTTCTACAGATGTACAGTTGAAAGTATCCTAACAAATTTCTGTAAATGTACAGTGGAAACTCTCCTAACAAACTTCTGTGGATGTTCAGTGGAAAGTAGCCTAACAAACATCTGTAAATATTCAGTGGTAAAGTATCCTAACACACTTCTGTAGATGTACAGTGGAAAGTATCCTAACAAACTTCTACAGATGTACAGTGGAATTTATCCTAACAAACTTTTGAAGATGTTCAAGGGAAAGTATCCGAACAATCTTCTGTAGATGTATTGTGGAAAGTATCCTAACATACGTCTGTAGACGTTCAGTGGAAAGTCTCCTAACAAACCTCTTCAGATGTACAGTGGAAAGTATCCTAACAAACTTCTGCGGATGTACAGTTGAAAATATCCAAAAAAACCTCTACAGATTTACAGTGGAATGTATCCTAACATACTTCTGTAGATGTTCAGTGGAAAATTTCCTAAAAAATCTTCTGTAGATGTTCATTGGAATGTATCCTAACAAACTTCTACAGATGTACAGTGGAAATTATCCTAACAAAGTTCTGTGGACGTACAGTGGGAAGTCTCCTAATGTTCTGTAGATGTTCAGTGGAATGTATCCTAACAAACTTCTGTAGATGTATACTGGAAAGTATCCTAACAAACTTCTACAGATGTACAGTGGAAAGTGTGCTAACAAGCTTCTGTTGACTTCCAGTGGAAAGTATCCTACCAAAATTCTGTAGATGTTCAGTGGATAGTATCTTAACAAACTTGTGTTGATGTTCAGGGGACAGTAACCTATCAAACTTCTGTAGATGTACAGTGGAAAGTAACCTAATAAACTTCTGTAGATGTACAGTGGAAAGTATCCTAACAAACTTCTACAGATGTACAGTGGAAAGTGTCCTAACAAACTTCTGTGGATGTACAGTTGAAAGTATTCTAACAAACTTCTGTAAATGTACAGTGGGAAGTAACCAAACAAACTTCTGTAGATGTTCAGTGGAAATTATCCTAAAAAACTTCTGTTGATGTTCTTTGATAAGTATCATAACAAACTTTTACAGATATACAGTGGAACGCATCCTTACAAACTTCTGTAGATGTACAGTGGAAAGTTTTCTAACAAACGTCTTTAGATGTTCAGTGGAACGTGTCCTAACACACCTCTGTCGATGTTCAGTGGAAAGTATCCTAACAAAGATCTGTAGATGTACAGTGGAAACTCTCCTAACAAACTTCTGTGGATGTTCAGTGGAAAGTAACCTAAGAAACGTCTGTAGATGTACAGAGGAATGTATACTAACTAACTTCTGTAGAGGTCCACTGGAAAGTATCCTAACAAACTTCTACAGATGTACAGTGGAAAGTGTCCTAACAAACTTCTGTAGATGTACAGTGGAAAGTATCCTAACAAACTTCTACAGATGCACAGTGGAAACTGCACTAATAAACGTATGTGGATGTTCAGTGGAAAGTAGCCTAACAAACGTCTGTAGATATACAGTGGTAAAGTATCCTAACAAGCTTCTGTAGATGTACAGTGCAAAGTATCTTAACAAACTTCTGTAGATGTTCAGTGGAAAGTAACCTACCATACTTCTGTAGATGTACAGTGGAAAGTATCCTAACAAACTTGTGTTGATGTTCAGGAGAAAGTAACCTAACAAACTTCTGTAGATGTACAGTGGAAAGTAACCTAACAAACTTCTGTAGATGTATACTGGAAAGTATCCTAACAAACTTCTACAGATGTACAGTTGAAAGTATCCTAACAAATTTCTGTAAATGTACAGTGGAAACTCTCCTAACAAACTTCTGTGGATGTTCAGTGGAAAGTATCCTAACACACTTCTGTAGATGTACAGTGGAAGGTATCCTAACAAACTTCTACAGATGTACAGTGGAATTTATCCTAAAAAACTTTTGTAGAGGTTCAAGGGAAAGTATCCGAACAATCTTCTGTAGATGTACAGTGGAAACTCTCCTAATAAACGTCTGTGGATGTTCAGTGGAAAGTATCCTAACAAACTTCTGTAGATGTATAGTGGAAACTGCACTAATAAACGTCTGTGGATGTTCAGTGGAAAGTATCCTAACAAACTTCTGTAGATGTATAGTGGAAACTGCACTAATAAACGTCTGTGGATGTTCAGTGGAAAGTAGCCTAACAAACGTCTGTAGATATACAGTGGTAAAGTATCCTAACAAGCTTCTGTAGATGTTCAGTGGAAAGTGTCCTAACAACCTTCTGTTGAAGTACAGTGCAAAGTATCTTAACAAACTTCTGCAGATGTTCAGTGGAAAGTAACCTTACAAACTACTGTAGATTTACAGAGGAATGTATCCTAACAAACTTCTGTAGAGGTCCAGTGGAAAGTAACCTACCAAACTTCTGTAGATGTACAGTGGAAACTCTCCTAACAAACTTCTGTGGATGTTCAGTGGAAAGTAACCTAAGAAACGTCTGTAGATGTACAGAGGAATGTATACTAACTAACTTCTGTAGAGGTCCAGTGGAAAGTAACCTACCAAACTTCTGTAGATGTATAGTGGAAAGTATCCCAACAAATTCTACAGATGTACAGTGGAAAGTGTCCTAACAAACTTCTGTAGATGTACAGTGGAAAGTATCCTAACAAACTTCTACAGATGTACAGTGGAAACTGCACTAATAAACGTCTGTGGATGTTCAGTAGAAAGTAGCCTAACAAACGTCTGTAGATATACAGTGGTAAAGTATCCTAACAAGCTTCTGTAGATGTATAGTGCAAAGTATCTTAACAAACTTCTGTAGATGTTCAGTGGAAAGTAACCTAACAAACTTGTGTTGATGTTCAGGAGAAAGTAACCTAACAAACTTCTGTAGATGTACAGTGGAAAGTAACCTAACAAACTTCTGTAGATGTACAGTTGAAAGTATCCTAACAAATTTCTGTAAATGTACAGTGGAAACTCTCCTAACAAACTTCTGTGGATGTTCAGTGGAAAGTATCCTAACACACTTCTGTAGATGTACAGTGGAAGGTATCCTAACAAACTTCTACAGATGTACAGTGGAATTTATCCTAAAAAACTTTTGTAGAGGTTCAAGGGAAAGTATCCGAACAATCTTCTGTAGATGTACAGTGGAAACTCTCCTAATAAACGTCTGTGGATGTTCAGTGGAAAGTATCCTAACAAACTTCTGTAGATGTATAGTGGAAACTGCACTAATAAACGTCTGTGGATGTTCAGTGGAAAGTATCCTAACAAACTTCTGTAGATGTATAGTGGAAACTGCACTAATAAACGTCTGTGGATGTTCAGTGGAAAGTAGCCTAACAACCTTCTGTTGAAGTACAGTGCAAAGTATCTTAACAAACTTCTGCAGATGTTCAGTGGAAAGTAACCTTTCAAACTACTTTAGATTTACAGAGGAATGTATCCTAACAAACTTCTGTAGAGGTACAGTGGAAAATAACCTACCAAACTTCTGTTGATGTATAGTGAAAAGCATCCTAACAAACTTCAGTCGATGTTCAGTGGAAAGTATCCTAACAAACTTGTGTTGATGTTCAGGGGAAAGTAACCTAACAAACTTCTGTAGATGTATACTGGAAAGTATCCTAACAAACTTCTACAAATGTACAGTGGAAAGTATCCTAACAAACTTCTGTAGACGTTCAGTTGAAAGTATCCTAACAAATTTCTGTAAATGTACAGTGGAAACTCTCCTAACAAACTTCTGTGGATGTTCAGTGGAAAGTAGCCTAACAAACGTCTGTAAATATACAGTGGTAAAGTATCCTAACACACTTCTGTAGATGTACAGTGGAAAGTATCCTAACAAACTTCTACAGATGTACAGTGGAACGTATCCTAACAAACTTCTGTAGAGGTTCAAGGGAAAGTATCCGAACAATCTTCTGTAGATGTATTGTGGAAAGTATCCTAACATATGTCTGTAGACGTTCAGTGGAAAGTCTCCTAACAAATCTCTTCAGATGTACGGTGGAAAGTATCCTAACAAACTTCTGCGGATGTACAGTTGAAAATATCCAAAAAACCCTCTACAGATTTACAGTGGAATGTATCCTAACATACTTCTGTAGATGTTCAGTGGAAAATATCCTAAAAAATCTTCTGAAGATGTTCATTGGAATGTATGCTAACAAACTTCTACAGATGTACAGTGGAAATTATCCTAACAAAGTTCTGTGGACGTATAGTGGGAAGTCTCCTAATGTTCTGTAGATGTTCAGTGGAATGTATCCTAACAAACTTCTGTTGATGTACCGTGGAAATTATCCTAACAAACTTCTGTAGATGTTCAGTGGAAAGTGTCCTAACAAGCTTCTGTTGACTTCCAGTGGAAAGTATCCTACCAAACTTCTGTAGATGTTCAGTGGATAGTATCTTAACAATCTTGTGTTGATGTTCAGGGGAAAGTAACCTATCAAACTTCTGTAGATGTACCGTGGAAAGTAACCTAATAAACTTCTGTAGATGTATAGTGGAAAGTATCCTAACAAACTTCTGTGGATGTACATTGGTAAAGTATCCTAACAACCTTCTGTTGAAGTACAGTGCAAATTATCTTAACAAACTTCTGTAGACGTTCAGTGGAAAGTATCCTAACAAACTTCTACAGATGTACAGTTGAAAGTATCCTAACAAATTTCTGTAAATGTACAGTGGAAACTCTCCTAACAAACTTCTGTGGATGTTCAGTGGAAAGTAGCCTAACAAACATCTGTAAATATTCAGTGGTAAAGTATCCTAACACACTTCTGTAGATGTACAGTGGAAAGTATCCTAACAAACTTCTACAGATGTACAGTGGAATTTATCCTAACAAACTTTTGAAGATGTTCAAGGGAAAGTATCCGAACAATCTTCTGTAGATGTATTGTGGAAAGTATCCTAACATACGTCTGTAGACGTTCAGTGGAAAGTCTCCTAACAAACCTCTTCAGATGTACAGTGGAAAGTATCCTAACAAACTTCTGCGGATGTACAGTTGAAAATATCCAAAAAAACCTCTACAGATTTACAGTGGAATGTATCCTAACATACTTCTGTAGATGTTCAGTGGAAAATTTCCTAAAAAATCTTCTGTAGATGTTCATTGGAATGTATCCTAACAAACTTCTACAGATGTACAGTGGAAATTATCCTAACAAAGTTCTGTGGACGTACAGTGGGAAGTCTCCTAATGTTCTGTAGATGTTCAGTGGAATGTATCCTAACAAACTTCTGTAGATGTATACTGGAAAGTATCCTAACAAACTTCTACAGATGTACAGTGGAAAGTGTGCTAACAAGCTTCTGTTGACTTCCAGTGGAAAGTATCCTACCAAAATTCTGTAGATGTTCAGTGGATAGTATCTTAACAAACTTGTGTTGATGTTCAGGGGACAGTAACCTATCAAACTTCTGTAGATGTACAGTGGAAAGTAACCTAATAAACTTCTGTAGATGTACAGTGGAAAGTATCCTAACAAACTTCTACAGATGTACAGTGGAAAGTGTCCTAACAAACTTCTGTGGATGTACAGTTGAAAGTATTCTAACAAACTTCTGTAAATGTACAGTGGGAAGTAACCAAACAAACTTCTGTAGATGTTCAGTGGAAATTATCCTAAAAAACTTCTGTTGATGTTCTTTGATAAGTATCATAACAAACTTTTACAGATATACAGTGGAACGCATCCTTACAAACTTCTGTAGATGTACAGTGGAAAGTTTTCTAACAAACGTCTTTAGATGTTCAGTGGAACGTGTCCTAACACACCTCTGTCGATGTTCAGTGGAAAGTATCCTAACAAAGATCTGTAGATGTACAGTGGAAACTCTCCTAACAAACTTCTGTGGATGTTCAGTGGAAAGTAACCTAAGAAACGTCTGTAGATGTACAGAGGAATGTATACTAACTAACTTCTGTAGAGGTCCACTGGAAAGTATCCTAACAAACTTCTACAGATGTACAGTGGAAAGTGTCCTAACAAACTTCTGTAGATGTACAGTGGAAAGTATCCTAACAAACTTCTACAGATGCACAGTGGAAACTGCACTAATAAACGTATGTGGATGTTCAGTGGAAAGTAGCCTAACAAACGTCTGTAGATATACAGTGGTAAAGTATCCTAACAAGCTTCTGTAGATGTACAGTGCAAAGTATCTTAACAAACTTCTGTAGATGTTCAGTGGAAAGTAACCTACCATACTTCTGTAGATGTACAGTGGAAAGTATCCTAACAAACTTGTGTTGATGTTCAGGAGAAAGTAACCTAACAAACTTCTGTAGATGTACAGTGGAAAGTAACCTAACAAACTTCTGTAGATGTATACTGGAAAGTATCCTAACAAACTTCTACAGATGTACAGTTGAAAGTATCCTAACAAATTTCTGTAAATGTACAGTGGAAACTCTCCTAACAAACTTCTGTGGATGTTCAGTGGAAAGTATCCTAACACACTTCTGTAGATGTACAGTGGAAGGTATCCTAACAAACTTCTACAGATGTACAGTGGAATTTATCCTAAAAAACTTTTGTAGAGGTTCAAGGGAAAGTATCCGAACAATCTTCTGTAGATGTACAGTGGAAACTCTCCTAATAAACGTCTGTGGATGTTCAGTGGAAAGTATCCTAACAAACTTCTGTAGATGTATAGTGGAAACTGCACTAATAAACGTCTGTGGATGTTCAGTGGAAAGTATCCTAACAAACTTCTGTAGATGTATAGTGGAAACTGCACTAATAAACGTCTGTGGATGTTCAGTGGAAAGTAGCCTAACAAACGTCTGTAGATATACAGTGGTAAAGTATCCTAACAAGCTTCTGTAGATGTTCAGTGGAAAGTGTCCTAACAACCTTCTGTTGAAGTACAGTGCAAAGTATCTTAACAAACTTCTGCAGATGTTCAGTGGAAAGTAACCTTACAAACTACTGTAGATTTACAGAGGAATGTATCCTAACAAACTTCTGTAGAGGTCCAGTGGAAAGTAACCTACCAAACTTCTGTAGATGTACAGTGGAAACTCTCCTAACAAACTTCTGTGGATGTTCAGTGGAAAGTAACCTAAGAAACGTCTGTAGATGTACAGAGGAATGTATACTAACTAACTTCTGTAGAGGTCCAGTGGAAAGTAACCTACCAAACTTCTGTAGATGTATAGTGGAAAGTATCCCAACAAATTCTACAGATGTACAGTGGAAAGTGTCCTAACAAACTTCTGTAGATGTACAGTGGAAAGTATCCTAACAAACTTCTACAGATGTACAGTGGAAACTGCACTAATAAACGTCTGTGGATGTTCAGTAGAAAGTAGCCTAACAAACGTCTGTAGATATACAGTGGTAAAGTATCCTAACAAGCTTCTGTAGATGTATAGTGCAAAGTATCTTAACAAACTTCTGTAGATGTTCAGTGGAAAGTAACCTAACAAACTTGTGTTGATGTTCAGGAGAAAGTAACCTAACAAACTTCTGTAGATGTACAGTGGAAAGTAACCTAACAAACTTCTGTAGATGTACAGTTGAAAGTATCCTAACAAATTTCTGTAAATGTACAGTGGAAACTCTCCTAACAAACTTCTGTGGATGTTCAGTGGAAAGTATCCTAACACACTTCTGTAGATGTACAGTGGAAGGTATCCTAACAAACTTCTACAGATGTACAGTGGAATTTATCCTAAAAAACTTTTGTAGAGGTTCAAGGGAAAGTATCCGAACAATCTTCTGTAGATGTACAGTGGAAACTCTCCTAATAAACGTCTGTGGATGTTCAGTGGAAAGTATCCTAACAAACTTCTGTAGATGTATAGTGGAAACTGCACTAATAAACGTCTGTGGATGTTCAGTGGAAAGTATCCTAACAAACTTCTGTAGATGTATAGTGGAAACTGCACTAATAAACGTCTGTGGATGTTCAGTGGAAAGTAGCCTAACAACCTTCTGTTGAAGTACAGTGCAAAGTATCTTAACAAACTTCTGCAGATGTTCAGTGGAAAGTAACCTTTCAAACTACTTTAGATTTACAGAGGAATGTATCCTAACAAACTTCTGTAGAGGTACAGTGGAAAATAACCTACCAAACTTCTGTTGATGTATAGTGAAAAGCATCCTAACAAACTTCAGTCGATGTTCAGTGGAAAGTATCCTAACAAACTTGTGTTGATGTTCAGGGGAAAGTAACCTAACAAACTTCTGTAGATGTATACTGGAAAGTATCCTAACAAACTTCTACAAATGTACAGTGGAAAGTATCCTAACAAACTTCTGTAGACGTTCAGTTGAAAGTATCCTAACAAATTTCTGTAAATGTACAGTGGAAACTCTCCTAACAAACTTCTGTGGATGTTCAGTGGAAAGTAGCCTAACAAACGTCTGTAAATATACAGTGGTAAAGTATCCTAACACACTTCTGTAGATGTACAGTGGAAAGTATCCTAACAAACTTCTACAGATGTACAGTGGAACGTATCCTAACAAACTTCTGTAGAGGTTCAAGGGAAAGTATCCGAACAATCTTCTGTAGATGTATTGTGGAAAGTATCCTAACATATGTCTGTAGACGTTCAGTGGAAAGTCTCCTAACAAATCTCTTCAGATGTACGGTGGAAAGTATCCTAACAAACTTCTGCGGATGTACAGTTGAAAATATCCAAAAAACCCTCTACAGATTTACAGTGGAATGTATCCTAACATACTTCTGTAGATGTTCAGTGGAAAATATCCTAAAAAATCTTCTGAAGATGTTCATTGGAATGTATGCTAACAAACTTCTACAGATGTACAGTGGAAATTATCCTAACAAAGTTCTGTGGACGTATAGTGGGAAGTCTCCTAATGTTCTGTAGATGTTCAGTGGAATGTATCCTAACAAACTTCTGTTGATGTACCGTGGAAATTATCCTAACAAACTTCTGTAGATGTTCAGTGGAAAGTGTCCTAACAAGCTTCTGTTGACTTCCAGTGGAAAGTATCCTACCAAACTTCTGTAGATGTTCAGTGGATAGTATCTTAACAATCTTGTGTTGATGTTCAGGGGAAAGTAACCTATCAAACTTCTGTAGATGTACCGTGGAAAGTAACCTAATAAACTTCTGTAGATGTATAGTGGAAAGTATCCTAACAAACTTCTGTGGATGTACATTGGTAAAGTATCCTAACAACCTTCTGTTGAAGTACAGTGCAAATTATCTTAACAAACTTCTGCAGATGTTCAGTGGAAAGTAACCTTACAAACTACTGTAGATTTATAGAGGAATGTATCCTAACAAACTTCTGTAAAGGTACAGTGGAAAGTAACCTACCAAACTTCTGTAGATGTATAGTGGAAAGCATCCTAACAAACTTCTACAGATGTACACTGGAAAGTATCCGAACAAACTTCTGTAGATGTATAGTGGAGAGCATCCTAACAAACTTCTGTAGATGTACAATTGAAAGTATCCTCACAAACTTCTACAGATGTACAGTGGAAACTCTCCTAACAAACTTCTGTGGATGTTCAGTGGAAAGTGTCCTAACAACCTTCTGTTGATGAACAGTGGAAAGTATCCTAACAAACCTCTACAGATGTACAGTGGAAAGTATCCTAACAAACTTCTGTCGACGTTCACTGGAAAGTTTCCTTACAAACTTCTACAGATGTACAGTTGAATGTATCCTAACAAACTTCTACAGATGTACAGTTGAATGTATCCTAACAAACTTCTGTAGATGTTCAGTGGATAGTATCCTAACAAACTTGTGTTGATGTTCAGGGGAAAGTAACCTATCAAACTTCTGTAGATGTACAGTGGAAAGTATCGTAACAAACTTCTACAGATGTACAGTGGAAAGTATCCTAACAAACTTCTACAGATGTACAGTGGAAACCCTCCTAATAAACGTCTGTGGATGTTCAGAGGAAAGTGTCCTAACAAACTTCTGTAGATGTACAATTGAAAGTATCCTCACAAACTTCTACAGATGTACAGTGGAAACTCTCCTAACAAACTTCTGTGGATGTTCAGTGGAAAGTGTCCTAACAACCTTCTGTTGATGAACAGTGGAAAGTATCTTAACAAACCTCTACAGATGTTCAGTGGAAAGTAACCTTACAAACTACTGTAGATTTATAGAGGAATGTATCCTAACAAACTTCTGTAAAGGTACAGTGGAAAGTAACCTACCAAACTTCTGTAGATGTATAGTGGAAAGCATCCTAACAAACTTCTACAGATGTACACTGGAAAGTATCCGAACAAACTTCTGTAGATGTATAGTGGAGAGCATCCTAACAAACTTCTGTAGATGTACAATTGAAAGTATCCTCACAAACTTCTACAGATGTACAGTGGAAACTCTCCTAACAAACTTCTGTGGATGTTCAGTGGAAAGTGTCCTAACAACCTTCTGTTGATGAACAGTGGAAAGTATCTTAACAAACCTCTACTGATGTACAGTGGAAAGTATCCTAACAAACTTCTGTCGACGTTCACTGGAAAGTTTCCTTACAAACTTCTACAGATGTACAGTTGAATGTATCCTAACAAACTTCTGTAGATGTTCAGTGGATAGTATCCTAACAAACTTGTGTTGATGTTCAGGGGAAAGTAACCTAACAAACTTCTGTAGATGTACATAGGAAAGTATCCTAGCAAACTTCTGTAGGGGTACTGTGGAAAGTGTCCTAACAAACGTTTGTAGATGTACAGTGGAAAGTATCGTAACAAACTTCTACAGATGTACAGTGGAAAGTATCCTAACAAACTTCTACAGATGTACAGTGGAAACCCTCCTAATAAACGTCTGTGGATGTTCAGAGGAAAGTGTCCTAACAAACTTCTGTAGATGTACAATTGAAAGTATCCTCACAAACTTCTACAGATGTACAGTGGAAACTCTCCTAACAAACTTCTGTGGATGTTCAGTGGAAAGTATCCTAACAACCTTCTGTTGAAGTAAAGTGCAATGTATCGTAACAAACTTCTGTAGATGTACAGTGGAAAGTATCGTAACAAACTTCTACAGATGTACAGTGGAAAGTATCCTAACAAACTTCTACAGATGTACAGTGGAAACTCTCCTAACAAACTTCTGTGGATGTTCAGTGGAAAGTATCCTAACAACCTTCTGTCGAAGTACAGTGCAAAGTATCTTAACAAACTTCTGCAGATGTTCAGTGGAAAGTAACCTTACAAACTACTGTAGATTTACAGAGGAATGTAACCTAACAAACTTCTGTAGAGGTACAGTGGAAAGTAACCTACCAAACTTCTGTAGATGTATAGTGAAAAGCATCCTAACAAACTTGTGTTGATGTTCAGGGGAAAGTAACCTAACAAACTTCTGTAGATGTATACTGGAAAGTATCCTAACAAACTTCTACAAATGTACAGTGGAAAGTATCCTAACAAACTTCTGTAGACGTTCAGTTGAAAGTATCCTAACAAATTTCTGTAAATGTACAGTGGAAACTCTCCTAACAAACTTCTGTGGATGTTCAGTGGAAAGTAGCCTAACAAACGTCTGTAAATATACAGTGGTAAAGTATCCTAACACACTTCTGTAGATGTACAGTGGAAAGTATCCTAACAAACTTCTACAGATGTACAGTGGAACGTATCCTAACAAACTTCTGTAGAGGTTCAAGGGAAAGTATCCGAACAATCTTCTGTAGATGTATTGTGGAAAGTATCCTAACATATGTCTGTAGACGTTCAGTGGAAAGTCTCCTAACAAATCTCTTCAGATGTACGGTGGAAAGTATCCTAACAAACTTCTGCGGATGTACAGTTGAAAATATCCAAAAAACCCTCTACAGATTTACAGTGGAATGTATCCTAACATACTTCTGTAGATGTTCAGTGGAAAATATCCTAAAAAATCTTCTGAAGATGTTCATTGGAATGTATGCTAACAAACTTCTACAGATGTACAGTGGAAATTATCCTAACAAAGTTCTGTGGACGTATAGTGGGAAGTCTCCTAATGTTCTGTAGATGTTCAGTGGAATGTATCCTAACAAACTTCTGTTGATGTACCGTGGAAATTATCCTAACAAACTTCTGTAGATGTTCAGTGGAAAGTGTCCTAACAAGCTTCTGTTGACTTCCAGTGGAAAGTATCCTACCAAACTTCTGTAGATGTTCAGTGGATAGTATCTTAACAATCTTGTGTTGATGTTCAGGGGAAAGTAACCTATCAAACTTCTGTAGATGTACCGTGGAAAGTAACCTAATAAACTTCTGTAGATGTATAGTGGAAAGTATCCTAACAAACTTCTGTGGATGTACATTGGTAAAGTATCCTAACAACCTTCTGTTGAAGTACAGTGCAAAGTATCTTAACAAACTTCTGCAGATGTTCAGTGGAAAGTAACCTTACAAACTACTGTAGATTTACAGAGGAATGTATCCTAACAAACTTCTGTAAAGGTACAGTGGAAAGTAACCTACCAAACTTCTGTAGATGTATAGTGGAAAGCATCCTAACAAACTTCTACAGATGTACACTGGAAAGTATCCGAACAAACTTCTGTAGATGTATAGTGGAGAGCATCCTAACAAACTTCTGTAGATGTACAATTGAAAGTATCCTCACAAACTTCTACAGATGTACAGTGGAAACTCTCCTAACAAACTTCTGTGGATGTTCAGTGGAAAGTGTCCTAACAACCTTCTGTTGATGAACAGTGGAAAGTATCCTAACAAACCTCTACAGATGTACAGTGGAAAGTATCCTAACAAACTTCTGTCGACGTTCACTGGAAAGTTTCCTTACAAACTTCTACAGATGTACAGTTGAATGTATCCTAACAAACTTCTACAGATGTACAGTTGAATGTATCCTAACAAACTTCTGTAGATGTTCAGTGGATAGTATCCTAACAAACTTGTGTTGATGTTCAGGGGAAAGTAACCTATCAAACTTCTGTAGATGTACAGTGGAAAGTATCGTAACAAACTTCTACAGATGTACAGTGGAAAGTATCCTAACAAACTTCTACAGATGTACAGTGGAAACCCTCCTAATAAACGTCTGTGGATGTTCAGAGGAAAGTGTCCTAACAAACTTCTGTAGATGTACAATTGAAAGTATCCTCACAAACTTCTACAGATGTACAGTGGAAACTCTCCTAACAAACTTCTGTGGATGTTCAGTGGAAAGTGTCCTAACAACCTTCTGTTGATGAACAGTGGAAAGTATCTTAACAAACCTCTACAGATGTTCAGTGGAAAGTAACCTTACAAACTACTGTAGATTTATAGAGGAATGTATCCTAACAAACTTCTGTAAAGGTACAGTGGAAAGTAACCTACCAAACTTCTGTAGATGTATAGTGGAAAGCATCCTAACAAACTTCTACAGATGTACACTGGAAAGTATCCGAACAAACTTCTGTAGATGTATAGTGGAGAGCATCCTAACAAACTTCTGTAGATGTACAATTGAAAGTATCCTCACAAACTTCTACAGATGTACAGTGGAAACTCTCCTAACAAACTTCTGTGGATGTTCAGTGGAAAGTGTCCTAACAACCTTCTGTTGATGAACAGTGGAAAGTATCTTAACAAACCTCTACTGATGTACAGTGGAAAGTATCCTAACAAACTTCTGTCGACGTTCACTGGAAAGTTTCCTTACAAACTTCTACAGATGTACAGTTGAATGTATCCTAACAAACTTCTGTAGATGTTCAGTGGATAGTATCCTAACAAACTTGTGTTGATGTTCAGGGGAAAGTAACCTAACAAACTTCTGTAGATGTACATAGGAAAGTATCCTAGCAAACTTCTGTAGGGGTACTGTGGAAAGTGTCCTAACAAACGTTTGTAGATGTACAGTGGAAAGTATCGTAACAAACTTCTACAGATGTACAGTGGAAAGTATCCTAACAAACTTCTACAGATGTACAGTGGAAACCCTCCTAATAAACGTCTGTGGATGTTCAGAGGAAAGTGTCCTAACAAACTTCTGTAGATGTACAATTGAAAGTATCCTTACAAACTTCTACAGATGTACAGTGGAAACTCTCCTAACAAACTTCTGTGGATGTTCAGTGGAAAGTATCCTAACAACCTTCTGTTGAAGTAAAGTGCAATGTATCGTAACAAACTTCTGTAGATGTACAGTGGAAAGTATCGTAACAAACTTCTACAGATGTACAGTGGAAAGTATCCTAACAAACTTCTACAGATGTACAGTGGAAACTCTCCTAACAAACTTCTGTGGATGTTCAGTGGAAAGTATCCTAACAACCTTCTGTCGAAGTACAGTGCAAAGTATCTTAACAAACTTCTGCAGATGTTCAGTGGAAAGTAACCTTACAAACTACTGTAGATTTACAGAGGAATGTAACCTAACAAACTTCTGTAGAGGTACAGTGGAAAGTAACCTACCAAACTTCTGTAGATGTATAGTGAAAAGCATCCTAACAAACTTGTGTTGATGTTCAGGGGAAAGTAACCTAACAAACTTCTGTAGATGTATACTGGAAAGTATCCTAACAAACTTCTACAGATGTACAGTGGAAAGTATCCTAACAACCTTCTGTAGACGTTCAGTTGAAAGTATCCTAACAAATTTCTGTAAATGTACAGTGGAAACTCTCCTAACAAACTTCTGTGGATGTTCAGTGGAAAGTAGCCTAACAAACGTCTGTAAATATACAGTGGTAAAGTATCCTAACACACTTCTGTAGATGTACAGTGGAAAGTATCCTAACAAACTTCTACAGATGTACAGTGGAACGTATCCTAACAAACTTCTGTAGAGGTTCAAGGGAAAGTATCCGAACAATCTTCTGTAGATGAATTCTGGAAAGTATCCTAACATATGTCTGTAGACGTTCAGTGGAAAGTCTCCTAACAAATCTCTTCAGATGTACGGTGGAAAGTATCCTAACAAACTTCTGCGGATGTACAGTTGAAAATATCCAAAAAACCCTCTACAGATTTACAGTGGAATGTATCCTAACATACTTCTGTAGATGTTCAGTGGAAAATATCCTAAAAAATCTTCTGAAGATGTTCATTGGAATGTATGCTAACAAACTTCTACAGATGTACAGTGGAAATTATCCTAACAAAGTTCTGTGGACGTATAGTGGGAAGTCTCCTAATGTTCTGTAGATGTTCAGTGGAATGTATCCTAACAAACTTCTGTTGATGTACCGTGGAAATTATCCTAACAAACTTCTGTAGATGTTCAGTGGAAAGTGTCCTAACAAGCTTCTGTTGACTTCCAGTGGAAAGTATCCTACCAAACTTCTGTAGATGTTCAGTGGATAGTATCTTAACAATCTTGTGTTGATGTTCAGGGGAAAGTAACCTATCAAACTTCTGTAGATGTACCGTGGAAAGTAACCTAATAAACTTCTGTAGATGTATAGTGGAAAGTATCCTAACAAACTTCTGTGGATGTACATTGGTAAAGTATCCTAACAACCTTCTGTTGAAGTACAGTGCAAATTATCTTAACAAACTTCTGCAGATGTTCAGTGGAAAGTAACCTTACAAACTACTGTAGATTTATAGAGGAATGTATCCTAACAAACTTCTGTAAAGGTACAGTGGAAAGTAACCTACCAAACTTCTGTAGATGTATAGTGGAAAGCATCCTAACAAACTTCTACAGATGTACACTGGAAAGTATCCGAACAAACTTCTGTAGATGTATAGTGGAGAGCATCCTAACAAACTTCTGTAGATGTACAATTGAAAGTATCCTCACAAACTTCTACAGATGTACAGTGGAAACTCTCCTAACAAACTTCTGTGGATGTTCAGTGGAAAGTGTCCTAACAACCTTCTGTTGATGAACAGTGGAAAGTATCCTAACAAACCTCTACAGATGTACAGTGGAAAGTATCCTAACAAACTTCTGTCGACGTTCACTGGAAAGTTTCCTTACAAACTTCTACAGATGTACAGTTGAATGTATCCTAACAAACTTCTACAGATGTACAGTTGAATGTATCCTAACAAACTTCTGTAGATGTTCAGTGGATAGTATCCTAACAAACTTGTGTTGATGTTCAGGGGAAAGTAACCTATCAAACTTCTGTAGATGTACAGTGGAAAGTATCGTAACAAACTTCTACAGATGTACAGTGGAAAGTATCCTAACAAACTTCTACAGATGTACAGTGGAAACCCTCCTAATAAACGTCTGTGGATGTTCAGAGGAAAGTGTCCTAACAAACTTCTGTAGATGTACAATTGAAAGTATCCTCACAAACTTCTACAGATGTACAGTGGAAACTCTCCTAACAAACTTCTGTGGATGTTCAGTGGAAAGTGTCCTAACAACCTTCTGTTGATGAACAGTGGAAAGTATCTTAACAAACCTCTACAGATGTTCAGTGGAAAGTAACCTTACAAACTACTGTAGATTTATAGAGGAATGTATCCTAACAAACTTCTGTAAAGGTACAGTGGAAAGTAACCTACCAAACTTCTGTAGATGTATAGTGGAAAGCATCCTAACAAACTTCTACAGATGTACACTGGAAAGTATCCGAACAAACTTCTGTAGATGTATAGTGGAGAGCATCCTAACAAACTTCTGTAGATGTACAATTGAAAGTATCCTCACAAACTTCTACAGATGTACAGTGGAAACTCTCCTAACAAACTTCTGTGGATGTTCAGTGGAAAGTGTCCTAACAACCTTCTGTTGATGAACAGTGGAAAGTATCTTAACAAACCTCTACTGATGTACAGTGGAAAGTATCCTAACAAACTTCTGTCGACGTTCACTGGAAAGTTTCCTTACAAACTTCTACAGATGTACAGTTGAATGTATCCTAACAAACTTCTGTAGATGTTCAGTGGATAGTATCCTAACAAACTTGTGTTGATGTTCAGGGGAAAGTAACCTAACAAACTTCTGTAGATGTACATAGGAAAGTATCCTAGCAAACTTCTGTAGGGGTACTGTGGAAAGTGTCCTAACAAACGTTTGTAGATGTACAGTGGAAAGTATCGTAACAAACTTCTACAGATGTACAGTGGAAAGTATCCTAACAAACTTCTACAGATGTACAGTGGAAACCCTCCTAATAAACGTCTGTGGATGTTCAGAGGAAAGTGTCCTAACAAACTTCTGTAGATGTACAATTGAAAGTATCCTCACAAACTTCTACAGATGTACAGTGGAAACTCTCCTAACAAACTTCTGTGGATGTTCAGTGGAAAGTATCCTAACAACCTTCTGTTGAAGTAAAGTGCAATGTATCGTAACAAACTTCTGTAGATGTACAGTGGAAAGTATCGTAACAAACTTCTACAGATGTACAGTGGAAAGTATCCTAACAAACTTCTACAGATGTACAGTGGAAACTCTCCTAACAAACTTCTGTGGATGTTCAGTGGAAAGTATCCTAACAACCTTCTGTCGAAGTACAGTGCAAAGTATCTTAACAAACTTCTGCAGATGTTCAGTGGAAAGTAACCTTACAAACTACTGTAGATTTACAGAGGAATGTAACCTAACAAACTTCTGTAGAGGTACAGTGGAAAGTAACCTACCAAACTTCTGTAGATGTATAGTGAAAAGCATCCTAACAAACTTGTGTTGATGTTCAGGGGAAAGTAACCTAACAAACTTCTGTAGATGTATACTGGAAAGTATCCTAACAAACTTCTACAGATGTACAGTGGAAAGTATCCTAACAAACTTCTGTAGACGTTCAGTTGAAAGTATCCTAACAAATTTCTGTAAATGTACAGTGGAAACTCTCCTAACAAACTTCTGTGGATGTTCAGTGGAAAGTAGCCTAACAAACGTCTGTAAATATACAGTGGTAAAGTATCCTAACACACTTCTGTAGATGTACAGTGGAAAGTATCCTAACAAACTTCTACAGATGTACAGTGGAACGTATCCTAACAAACTTCTGTAGAGGTTCAAGGGAAAGTATCTGAACAATCTTCTGTAGATGAATTCTGGAAAGTATCCTAACATATGTCTGTAGACGTTCAGTGGAAAGTCTCCTAACAAATCTCTTCAGATGTACGGTGGAAAGTATCCTAACAAACTTCTGCGGATGTACAGTTGAAAATATCCAAAAAACCCTCTACAGATTTACAGTGGAATGTATCCTAACATACTTCTGTAGATGTTCAGTGGAAAATATCCTAAAAAATCTTCTGAAGATGTTCATTGGAATGTATGCTAACAAACTTCTACAGATGTACAGTGGAAATTATCCTAACAAAGTTCTGTGGACGTATAGTGGGAAGTCTCCTAATGTTCTGTAGATGTTCAGTGGAATGTATCCTAACAAACTTCTGTTGATGTACCGTGGAAATTATCCTAACAAACTTCTGTAGATGTTCAGTGGAAAGTGTCCTAACAAGCTTCTGTTGACTTCCAGTGGAAAGTATCCTACCAAACTTCTGTAGATGTTCAGTGGATAGTATCTTAACAATCTTGTGTTGATGTTCAGGGGAAAGTAACCTATCAAACTTCTGTAGATGTACCGTGGAAAGTAACCTAATAAACTTCTGTAGATGTATAGTGGAAAGTATCCTAACAAACTTCTGTGGATGTACATTGGTAAAGTATCCTAACAACCTTCTGTTGAAGTACAGTGCAAAGTATCTTAACAAACTTCTGCAGATGTTCAGTGGAAAGTAACCTTACAAACTACTGTAGATTTACAGAGGAATGTATCCTAACAAACTTCTGTAAAGGTACAGTGGAAAGTAACCTACCAAACTTCTGTAGATGTATAGTGGAAAGCATCCTAACAAACTTCTACAGATGTACACTGGAAAGTATCCGAACAAACTTCTGTAGATGTATAGTGGAGAGCATCCTAACAAACTTCTGTAGATGTTCACTGGAAAGTATCTGAACAAACATCTGTAGACGTACAGTGGAAAGTATCCTAACAAATGTCTGTAGATGTGCAGTGGAAAGTATCCTAACAAACTTCTACAGATGTACAGTGGAAAGTGTCCTAACAAACATCTGTAGATGTGCAGTGGAAAGTTTACTCTCAACCTTCTGTGGACGTACACTGGAAAGTATCCTAACAAACTTCTGTAGATGTAATGTGGAAAGTATCCTAACAAACTCCTGTAGATGTCCAGTGGACCGTAACCAGAGCCTTGTATGGAAGCACCATTGGTTAGCAACAGAACGGCCTGCAGAATGTCGAGGACACAGCCTGTCCATCACATGCAAAGCCCTCTCTACCACTGAGCACATTTACATGATACGAGAAAGCAGCATCCATCATCAAGTACCCCCGCCATCCAGGCCATGCTCTCTTCTCATTATACTACCAAGGGGCATTATGTACCTCGCCTCCAGACTCAGGAACGGTTATTTCCTAAAAACCATCAGGCTTCTGAACAGCAGAGATAACGTCAAACACCGTGATTCTGAACTGGTGCTATGACCTACCGGCTCACTTTCAAGGATCTATGTTCTCAGTATTATTTTTTATTAGCACAGTTTAACTTCTTTTGTCTGTCTGTTTATGTGTATATTTTTTGGGTAAATTATATTGCATTTCTTTACTTCCCTGTAAATGCCTGAAAGAAAATGAATCTCGGGGTGGTATATGATAACATATATAATTGGCAGGGCAATTTACTCCAGGAATCCAGCGCACCGGGTGGAAACAAACACAGGGATGAGAGGCAAATATGTCACAAACTGCCCCTGAGCTCAGGATTGGACCTGGGTCCCTGGCACTGTGAGGCTACAAACCCTACCGTCTCCACCAGCTGCCTGCCCAACAATGAAGCTGCCGGGATGTCACTCAGGCTAATGTCTTAGCAGCTTGTGTGGGAGATGCCGCTGTCGGTGACTGTGTACGTTAAGGAGGCTGAACAGCTAGCTGCCTTCTCGAGGAGCTCAAAGTAGCTCTGGCACCACTGTACAGGCCCTTCATCTTACGATATTCTGCAGACCTTTTAACCTACTCTGATCAATCTAACCCTTCCCTTCCAAATAGCCCTCCATTCTTCTATCATCCACGTGCCCATTAAAGAGTCTCTTAAATGTCCCTAATGTATTTGCTTCTACCACTACCCCTGGTAATACGTCCACGCACTATCCATCTGCGCGTAAAAAAACTATCTCTGACATCCCACATATACTTTCCCTCCAATTACCCTAAAGTTATGGCCCACATATTAGCCATTTTCTTGGAATAAAAAGTGCTGGCTATCCACTCTATCTATGCCTCTTAACATTTTATACACCTCTATCAAGCCACTTCTTAACCTCTATCAAGTCAAAGTTCATCATGGAATAACAACCATAACAAAATCAATGAAAGACCACACCAACTTGGACATTCAACCAGTGAGTAAAAGACAGTGCAAATACAGAAAAAAAAGAAATAATAATAATAAATAAATAAGAAATAAATATTGAGAACATGAGATGAAGAGTGCTTGAAAGTGTGCCCATGGGTTGGAGGAGCAAGGGGGCAAATGAAATTGAGAGAAGTTATCCCCTCTGGTTCAAGAGCCTGATGTTTGAGGGGTAATAACTGTTCCTGAACCTGGTGTTGTACCTCCTTCCTGAGGGCAGCAACAAGAAGAGAGCATGGCCTGACTGGTGGAGTCCCCGATGATGGATGCTCTCTCCTGCAACAACACTCCGTGTAGATGTGCTCAGTGGTGGGGAGGGCTTTACCCCTGATGGACTGAGCTGTATCCACTTCTTTTTATAGCATTTTCCATTGGTGTTTCTATACCAGGCTATGAAGCAGCCAGTCAATATACAATCCATCACCCATCGATAGAAGTTTGCCAAAGTTTTAGATGTACTTCTCCCTATAGATGCTGCCTGGCCTGCTGCATCCCACCAGCATTTTGTGTGTGTTGCTTGAATTTCCAGCATCTGCAGATTTCCTTGTGTTTGCTCACTGAATAATTTTTTGTTTTTCACACCATTCTCTGTAAACTCTAGAGACTGTTGTGAATGAAAATCCCAGGACATCAGTAGTATTTGAGATACTCAAACCACCCCATCTAGCACCAACAATCACTCCACAGTCACATTCACTTGGATCACATTTATTCCTCATTCTGACGTCTGGTCTGAACAACAACTGAACCTCTTGACCGTGTCTGCACGCTTTTATGCATTGAGTTGCAGCACATGATTGGCTGATTAGATATTTGCATTAATGAACAGGGATACAGGTGTACCCAATAAAGTGACCACTGTCATCAGCTGTTAGCTGCCATACAAAATTCGCCTCTTGAAATCACCGTCTTGTGCTACAGGGAAACAGGCCATTCGGCCCACTTTACTGGCTGTGTGAAGGAGCGATCCAACTTCTCCCACTGTCCTTCGAAATTACCCATATAAAGAGTGCTTCGACAGAAGGATTAACTACTCCTAATGCTTTTGGCTGTGAGAGACCCAACATTCTGGATTACAAAGTGTGTACTTCCGCCTTTTGTTCCCGGTCTCGGCTGGGAGAATGGGAATGTTCATTATCTTCCGGGGGAGGGGCGGGGAGAACATTCATTTCTGCCTGGAGGGTTTGAAGGGATATTAATTGCCTTTTTGTCCGAGTGGACTGTAAGCACGTACTTAGTGAAAGAACACACTTCCCAGATTGCGCTGAGTAAACACAGTTTAAGTAATGTCAACACTGGCTATCGCGGTGCCGCAGAGGCCAGCGTATTTCCTCGGCGCCGTGTTTACAGTGACGTCAGAGCCATTACATCATTTGCCTCCCACCATCCATCACTGTCTGACTTGCTACTGATGCCGACCTCTCCCTGGATCCGTGCGTGGAATCTGGCGGATTCACAGGATGGCTTTGGAAATTCCTTCTCCGCCTTCATTAATCATAGAGGCAGCTGCAAAAATACTCCCAATGGCCACTTTATTAGGTACAGGAGTGGAGCCCGGTGTAGCCTCCCATTGCTGCAGCTCAGCCTGTTGTCCATTCAGACATCCTCTTCCACACACGACAGTTGTAACCTGTGGTTACCTGAGTTACTGTCACCTTCCTGGCAGCCTGAACCAGTCTGGCCATTCTCCTCTGACCTCTCTCGTTAACGGGGCATTTTCACCCACAGAACTGCTGCTCTCTGGATGTGTTGGTTTCTCACACCACTCTCTGTAAACTCTAAAGACTGTTGTGCATGAAAATCCCAGGAGATCAGCAGTTTCTGAGATACTCAAACCATCCCGTCTGGCCCCAACAATCATTCCACAGTCAAAGTCACTTAGATCACATTTCTTCCTCATTCTGATGTTTGGTCTGAAGAACAACAGAAACCTCCTGAGCGTGTCTGCATGCTTTTATGCGTTGAGTCGCTGCTGCATGATTGGCTGATTAGATATTTGCATTATCGATCAGGTGTGCCTAATAAAGTGGCCACTGGGTTAAAACGCAGAGCGCAGAATGTCAGAGAGCGCGCTGGGGTACAGGGTGGGAGGGGACAAGGTGGCGTGTTAACACTGGACCTGCTGTGTTCTTGGCCAATCCACCTACACCCTTCATTTTTGACCAATCAATGGGAAATCTTGGTGTACCTCTGGGGAATGAAGATTAACAGCGGGCTACAGTGAAGCGAGGCGCAGTTGGTGTGCCAGCTGTAATGATCATTCACGGAACGGCAGCACAGCGCCAATGACCTGTGTTCATTTGCTGCCGCTGTCCATAAGGAGTCTGCACGGTCTCCCCGTGACCGGGAGCTTCAGTTCACTCTCACAGTCCGAAAGAGAAACAGGCTTGGTAGGGTAATTGGTCACATGAGCGAAACTGGGCTGTATGATTTGAAAGGGCCTCTTTGATTTGAAAGGGCCTGTTACCGTGCTGCATCTCGAAAGGTAAACAATAAGCGTGAAGGCAGAAAAAAATGCAGGACATAGTTGAAGTGCAAGTGCAGAGCAGGTCGACAGACAAGGTGCGAGGGTCACGACAAGGGAGGTTGGCAGATCAAGAGCTCATCTTATTGGATAACAGATCCGTTCAGGAGTCTGATAACAGCGGGATTGAAGCTGCCCTTGAGCCTGGTGGTCCGCGCTGTCAGGCTTTTGTGTCTTCTGCCTGATGAGAGGGTGGGAGAAGAGAGAATGATTGGGGTACAAGGGTTTTTTGTGACTAGTTCGGCACAGACTAGAAGGGCCGAGATGGCCTGTTTCGGTGCTGTAATTGTTATATGGTTATATGACTAGAGAGGACACACACAACATACTGGATGAACTCAGCGGGTCATGCAGCATCTATGGAAATTAATAAGCAGTTGACATTTTTGGCTGAGACCTTTCATTGTGAATCCTGCTGAAGTGTCTCCCCCCAAAATGTTGTCTGTTTATTCATTTCCATAAATGCTGCCTGATCTGCTGAGTTCCTCCAGCATTTAGTGTGTGTTACTCTGAATTTTCAGCATCCTCGGAACCTCTTGAGTTTCTGTTGTCAATAAAGGGGGGGAGGCTGGTTAGTGTACTGAACTGTTCCTCTCTCCATAGTCGCTGCCTCACCTGCTGTGCTTCCATTACGCCCTGTTTTTGTTTCGGGTTCTGAGAAGAAATGATACCATTCTTAAACAGAAATGACTTACATTTATACAACAGTTCAATGTACTATTATGTCCACAGCCAGAGAGTTATCAAACTAAAATTGACACCCAGACACAAAGGGAGCAGGAGTTGGTTTATTGTTGTCATGTGCTGAGATACAGTGAAAATCTTATCTTGCACATGGTTTATACAGAGTGTCATTAATTAATTAAACAGTGTTGGAGATAGTACAAGGTAAAAGTTTATTTTGTCTTTTTTTGTACTGTGGTTGTTTGTCAGTCTTCGTTTATCTGTGCTTTTCATGAGTTCTATCATGTTTCTTTGTTCCCCTGTAAGAAAACTATTCTCAAGGTAGTATCATGCAACATTTGATAATAGATCTACTTTGAACTTTAAAACAATAACTGAAGGCAGAATAAGAAGATCATGTGATGGAGCTTTTATGGAGAGTCCTGAAGGAGAGAAGAGAGAGACAGACAGAGATGGAGAGACAGAGAGAGGGGAAAAGATGGCACAGTCCCGTTAATGAGTGATTACTTTAGTGGAGTGGGAGGGGATAAACTCATGCAAGGATCTGAAAGCAAAGTTGAGAGTTTTCAAATTGAGGGGGTTGCTGGACTGTAAGGATTATGATTGAAGGCTAATCTAGTATTTAGCGTTAAACTCCCGAGGATAGAAGAGATAAGACCATAAGACACAGGAGCAGAATTAGGCCATTCAGCCCATTGAGTCTGCTCTGGCATTCTGTTATGGTTGATCCTGAATCTCACTCAACCACATACACCTGCCATCTCACCATTTTATGCCCTGACTGATCAGGAAACGATCAACTCACACCTTAAATATACACATGGACTTGGCCTCCACCGCTGTCTGTGGCAGAGCATTTCACAGGTTCACTACTCTGGCTAAAAAAATTCTCCTTAATTCTGTTCTAAAAGGTTGTTCCTCAATTCTGAGGCTGTGCCCTCTAGTTCCCCACCGCAGGAAACATCGTCTCCACATCCGCCTTATCTAGTCCTTTCAACATTCGGTAGGATGCAATGAGATCCCTCCACATTCTTCCAAGTTCGAGTGTGTACAGGCCCAAAGCTGCCAAACGTTCTTCATGTGTTAACCCTTTCATTCCCAGAATCATCCTCATAAACCTCCTCTGGACTCTCTCCAATGACAGCACATCCTTTCTGAATATGGGGCCCAAAACTGTTGACAATATTCCAAGTGCGGCCTGACTAATGTCTTATAAAATCTCAGCATTATCTCCTTGATTTTATATTCTATTCTCTTTGAAATAAATGCCAACATTGCATTTGCCTTCTTTACCTCAGACTCAACTTGTAAATTAACCTTCTGGGAGTCTCGCATGAGGACTCCCAATTCCCTCTGCACCCCTGATGTTTGAACCTTCTCCCCATTCAGATAGTAGTCTGCACTATTGTTCCTTTTAACCTAAATGTATTATCATACATTTCCCAACACTATTCCATCTGACACTTGCCCATGCTTCCATTTTGTCCAAGTCCTGCTGCATTCGCATTGCTTCCTCAGCACCACCTACCCCTCCACCTATCTTCGTATCATCCACAAACTTTGCCACAAAGCCATCAATTCCATTATCTAAATCAATGCCAAACAATGTGAAAAGTAGAGGTTCCAACACTGACCCCTGAGGAACACCAGTAGTCACTAGCAACCAACCAGAAAAGGCCCCTTTTATTCCCAGTCACTGCCTCCTGTCTGTCAGCCATTCCTCTATCCATGCCAGCATCTGTCCTGTAACACCATAGGATTTTATCTTTTTAAGCAGCTTCAGGTGAGGCACCTTAACAATTGCCTTCTGAAAATCTAAGTAAATGACATCTCCTTTGCCCACCCTGCTTGTTACTTCCTCAAAGGACTTTAACAGATTTGTCAGGCAAGATTTCCCTTTACAGAAACTGTCCTGACTTTGACTGATTAGTTTCCAAGTACTCTGTAACCTCATTCTTAATAACAGACTCCAACACTTTCCCAACCACTGAGGTTGGGCTAACTGGCCTATAATTTCCTTTCTTTTGCCTTCCTCCCTTCTTAAAGAGTGGAGTGACATTTGCAATCTTCCAGTCCTCCAGGACCATGTCAGAATCAGGTGTTTCTTGAAAGATCATGACCAATGCATCTGTTATCTCTTCAGCAACCTCGCTCAGGAGTCTGGGACGTAGTCCACCTGGTCCGGGAGACTTATCCACCTTAAGACCTTCCAGTTTGCCTAGCAATTTTTCTTTTGTAATAGCAATAGCGCTCACTCCTGCTCCCTGACACTCATGGACCTCTGGCACACTGCTAGTGCATCCCACAGTGAAGACTGATGCAAAGTACCCATAAAGTTCATCTGCCATTTCTTTGACCCCATTACTACCTCATCATCATCATTTTCCAGTGGTCCAATATCAACTCTCACCTCCTTTTTATTCTTTATATTACTGAAAAAAGTTTTAGTAATCTGCTTTATATTATTGGCTAGTTTGCCTTCATATTTCATCTTTCCCCTTATAGCATTTTTAGTTGCCTTTTGTTGGATTTTAAAAGCTTCCCAATCATCCAGCTTCACACTCACATTTGCTACCTTATATGCCCTTTCCTTGGTTTTTATCCAGTCCTTACCTTTCCTTGTCAGCCACAGTTGCCTACTCCTGCCATTTGAGGACATGTCTACCCTGCGCCTTGTGAACTATTCCCAAAAACTTCAGCCATCTCTGCTCAGCCATCATCCTCGCCAGTATCCTCTGCCAATCCACCTGGACAAGCTCCTCTCTCATGCCTCTGTAATTCCCTTTATCCCATCGCGATACTGATACATGTGACTTACGCTTCTCCCTCTCAATTTGCAGTATGAATTCAATCATATTATGATCACTGCTTCCTATGGGCTCCTTTACCTTAAGCTCCCTAATAATATCTGGATTATTACACAAAACCCAGTCTAAGAAAGCCTTCCCCTGAGCAGGCTCAAGCAGAAGCTGCTCTAAAAAAACCATCTCGTAGGCATTCAACAAATTCTTACTCTTGTGATCTGACACCGACCTGATTTTCCCAATCCCTTTGCATATTGAAGTCCCCCATCACAATTGCACCATTACTCTTATTACATGTCTTTTCCAGCTCCCTCTCTGATCTGAACCCGACGTCTTTGCTGGGTACACTATTTTGAGTAAACGTTGTCCAGTGCAGAAGCCTTTCCCTAGACAGATGGACAATACTAGTTTTCAGATTACAAAATGACAAGGGGGTTGATAAGGTTGATGGTAGGAAGGTTTTCTCCACTGAGGGGGTAAGTAGAACTAGAGGCATGGTTTAGGCAGGCAATGGGGAAGAACTCTTCCTTTGGGAGTGTGGTTAGAATCTGGAATGTGCCTCGAGAAGACGGTGAGGGCAAAGGCTCTCACAATATTTGAATACCAAGGGTCAGAAGGCAAAGTGGGATTTGTGCAGGTGGGTAATCGATGGTCACTTCAGGTAACTGGCAGAAACATGGGTAGGGAGATGAGGAAAGGAGGTTTCCATCAGAGGGTTGGGTGGGTCTGAAGCTCCCTGCCTGAAACCCTCGGCGTATTTAAACCATATCTGAAGAACAGTGTCCTGCAGGGTTGTGGTGGGGTTGGGCTTGGAGTTCCTTTGCGCCAGGCACAGACACGATGGGCCAAATGGCCTCAAATGGGGTGGAACGGTAGCTTAGTGGTCAGCACGGCACTTTGTGTGTGTAGACCTCCGTTAGTCTTGATAGACCATGGATTTGCACCTTGGGAGGTTTCCAGGGTGCAAGCCTGGGCAAGGTTTTTTTTATGGAAGACCGTCAGTTGCCCAAGCTGCAAGTCTCCCCTCTCCACACCACCGATGTTGCCCAAGGGAAGGGCATTAGGACCCATAGAGCTTGGAACCGGTGGCATCACAGAGGAATGTGTGCTCAATGACACACACGTAGCCTCAGCCAAGGCTCAAACTAGCAACCTTCAGATCACTAGATGAACGCCTTAACCACGTGGCCACGCGCCAGCACCACGGCACTTTATGGTACAGGTGACCGGGGTTCAATTCCTGGTGCTGGCTGTAAGGAGTTTGTACATTCTCCCCGTGACCGTGTGGGTTTCCTCCAGGTGCTCCAGCTTCCTCCCAAAGTCCAAAGGCATACCGGTTGGTAGGTTAATTGGTCGTTGTAAATTGTCCAGTGATTAGGCCAGGGTTAAATCAGGGGGTTGCTGACAGCACGGCTCGAAGGGCCAGAAGGGCCTTTTCCGCGATGTATCTCAATAAATAAGTAAAGTCAAGTTGTTCATTACCTCATTAGGAGTTTGAGGAGTATGTGCTGTAGAAGTACAGTGGAGAGCATTCTGAGTGGTTGCATCACTGTCGGGTGTGGAGGCTCCAAAGCACAGAGAGTTGTAGACTGAGACAGAATCCATCACGGACACAACCCTCCCTACCATCGAGGAGAGGTGGTGCCACAAGAAGGCAGCCTTTATCGTTTACCATCTAGGACGTGCCCTCTTCTCACTGCTACCGTCAGGGAGGAGGTACAGGAGCCTGAAGACACTCACTAAATATTTTAGGGTCAGATTTATCCCCTCCACCGTCAGCTTTCTGCACCGACCACAAACACTGCCTCACTATTCCTCTTGTGCACTGTGTATTTATTTTTGCAACTGATAGTAATTTTTATGCCTTGCCACCGCAAAGCAACAAATTTCATGACATGGGTCAGTGCTAATAAGCCTGCTCCTGATTTCCTGACAGCGGAGCCACAGTTGAAGAAGACATCGCCGGAGCAATGGTGCGTAAAGTGCCATCGCCAGGACCGACTCGGCAGAGCTGTGAAAAAACAAGCTTAAAAAGATTCTGAAATCTGTAACGTTTCAGTTTGTGTACGTGTCACAGCTGTCATTGTAATTAGATGTAAAGCTCGTCTAAAGGGGAAAAGAGCTGGAAGGTATCCGTGGGCACCTAACGATAGTTTCTTTAAGGAGCGATGTGCACACTTCAAATGTCTACATACATCATTGGAAGTCGCCGTCTCTGTCGTGTGTGAGACTATACAGATACCGACAGAAGCTGCAGTGATCAGTCTGCTGTCTGTCCGCAGGGTCCTTGAACTGACCCCGTGTCTGCTTTGTGGCTTCCTCCACGGAACGAGATCAGACTATCATCAACATGTCTTTGCACGGCTGTATCGTAGAAATCAGAGCACCGAAGAACAATTATAGCACTGGAGTCCATTTGGCCCATTGTTACTGTTCAGGTCAAGGCAAGTTGTCGAGCTTATTGTCATCTGTACAAGTACGGTGACGTTCACATAGAGTGAGGAACTTGCAACACCACAAAAGACCATTCACAGCACTGAGGCCATTCGGCCCACTGTTGTGCTGGCCGTCAAGGCAAGGCAAGTTGTCAAGTTTGTTATCATGTGCACAAGTACAGTGAGGACACGAACAGTGAGGAACGTGCTTGCAGCAACTTTGCAATATCACACAGAACTCAGGAAAGTACAGCACAGTACAGGCCCTTCGGCCCACCATGCTGTGCTGTCTTTTTAACCTACTCCACGATCAATCTAAACCTCTCCCCCTCACTACACAGCCCATAACCCCTCCATTTTATTACATCTATGTGCCTATCTTAGAGTCTTAAATGACCTCAATGTATCTGCCTTGACCATCGCCCCTGGCAGTGCATTCCATACACCCAGCACTCTCTGTGTAAAAAACCTACCCCTGACATTCCTCTAATCTAGTCTTTTGATATTAGACGTTGCCACCCTGGGAAAAGGGTGATGGATATTCACTCTTCCTGTGCCTCTTATAATCTTACACATCTCTATCAAGTCACCTCCCATCCTGCTTCACTCAGCCTTTCCTCAAAACGTCCACAACTCTCTGACTATTAGAAAGGTTTTTTTTAAATCAAATTTTAGAAATTACAAAGAATAAATGTGATGATAAAATAGTAGAAAAATAATATTAACCCTCCCCCTCCCCTTAACCCTCCCCCCCCTTAACCCTTATCTAAAGAAAGAAAAAAAGGAAAGAAGAGAAAGATTGCCTGGATACCGGAGGATCCCCACATGTTCCATGGAGTTCAAAATAATTTTGATATTTATTTTTACTTTCCCCAATTACTTTATAATTTTATCTTCAAAGGACCTATGTATTTAATCCTATCTTTTGTAAGTATGGGAAGCAAATTTTCAAAAATATATCATATTCATTTCTTAGATTATATGTAATTTTTTCAAGTGGAATACAACTATATATTTCATTATTCCAACGATCCATAGTTAAATATAAATCAAATTTCCAAGTAACTGCGATAACTTTTTTGGCTCCTGCCAATGCAATTTTTATAAATTTTTTCTGATACTTATTCAATTTAAGTTTCGATATTGTCCCTTCAATGTCTCCTAATAAAAATAATAGCAGACTATGTGGGAGTTGTACTCCAGTAATTTGCTCCAATAAAAGTCTTAAATTTATCCAAAATGGTTGAATTTTAAAACAAGACCAAGTAGAATGTAAAAATGTACCAATTTCTTGATTACATCGAAAACATTGATCAGACATATTTGAATTTAATCTATTTATTTTCTGTGGTGTTATATATAATTGATGTAAAAAATTATGTTGTATTAATCTAAGTCGAACATTATTGTATTTCTCATACTATCAGAACATAATCTTGACCAGTTTTTTCCATCAATTTTAACATTCAAATCAGATTCCCATTTTTGTCTTGATTTATGAATTCCTGATTTAATTGTCTGCTTTTGAATCAAATGATACATACAAGATGTAATTTTTTTAATTTTTCCTTTCTAGATTAATATTTCTCTTTCACTAGGTTTTGGTATCAACATTGTTTGACCCAGCTTTTCTCGTAAATAGGCTTTTAATTGAAAATAACAGAAAAGAGTGTTATTTGATATTTTATATTTATTTTTTAATTGATCAAATGACATCACTATACCTCCTTCAAAACAATCACCTATATATTTAATCCCTTTTTGGAACCAATTATGTAAAACTATTAGAAAGGTTGAGCGAGTTTTCTCTTTGGAGGTGCCTTGATGGAGGAGAGCATGGTGAGTTATAAGTTATACGTTGATTATGCATAAACTGTACAAGGTAGTGAAGAAAAAAGTGTGCAAGACAAGACATTAATACACAAATAGCCAATTGGAGACATGCCCATGGTAGTGTCAGAAGCGATCTGTAGTTTCCCATTGCTGAGGTAGCTTTGGGGTTATGCAGGTCGGTTCAAGGACTTGATGATTGTAGGGAAGTAGCTGTTCCTGAATATGGCGGTGTGGGGTCTCAGTAATACGCACAAAGTGCTGGAGGAACTCAGTAGGTCAGGTAGCATCTATGGAGAGGAATAAAGAGTCAAAGTTCTGGGCCGAGATCCTTCATCAGGACAGTGTGGTGCCTCAGGCTCCTGTACCTCCTGCCCAATATTAGCAGCTACGTAGCAAGGTGAGGCCTTACCAGCACCTTATAAAGCCGCAGCATCACATCCCTGCTCTTGCTTTCTAGATTTCTTGCAATGAACGCTAACATTGCATTTGCCTTCCTCACCACTGACTCAACCTGCAAGTTAATCTGTAGTGTGTTCTGCACAAGGACTCCTAAATCCCTTTGCATCTCAGATTTTTGGATTTTCTCCCCATTTAGAAAATAGTCCACACATTTATTTGTTCTACCAAAGTGCATGACCATGCATTTTCCAACATGTATTTCATTTGCCACTTTCTTGCCCATTTGCCTAATCTACCTAAATCCTTCTGCACCCTGCCTGTTTCCTCACCACCACCTGCCCCTCCTTCATATCTTCCCAATCTTCATATCATCTGCAAACTTGCCAACAAAGCCGTCTATTCCATCATCTAAATAGTTGGTATACTGCATAAAAAGAAGTGGTCCTAATACTGATCCTGCAGAACATCACTAGTCACTGGCAGTCAACCAGAAAAGGATCCTTTTATTCCCACTCGTTGCCTCCTGCCAATCAGCCAATGTTCTAACCATGACAGTAAACCTTCCTGAAATACCATGGGCTCCTAACTTGGTAAGCAGCCTCATGTGTGGCACCTTGTCAAAGGCCTTCTGAAAGTCCAAATATACAACATTCACTACATTCTCTTTATCCTACTTGTAATCTCCTCAGATAATTCCAACAGGTTCGTTAGACAAGATTTTCCCATAAGGAAACCATGCTGACTTTGTCCTACCTTGTCCTGTATCACCAAGTAATCCATAACCTCATCCTTAACAATTGACTCCAATATCTTCCCAACCACTGAGGTCAGGCTAAGTGGACTATAATTTCCTTTCTGATGCCTCCCTCCTTTCTTAAAGAGTGGAATGGCATTTGCAATTTTCCTGCCCTCTGGAACCATGCAGAGTCCAATGATTCCTGAAAGATCATTACTAATGACTCCACAATCTCTACCACTACCTCTTTGAGAACCCGGGGCTGCAGTTCATCTGGGTCAGGTGACTTATGTACCCTTAGGTCTTTCAGCTTTTTGAGCACTTTGTCCTTTGTAATAGTAACTGCAGTCATTTCTCTTTGTTCAACACTACAACAGCTGGCAGACTGCTTGTGTCTTCCCCATTGAAGTCTGATGCAAGATACTCATTTAGTTCATCTTCCATCTCCTTCTCCCCTGTTATTATTTCTCTGATCTCATTTTCTCGCGATCCTAAATCCACTCTCATCTCTTTTTTTATTTTTTATATACTTGAGAAAACTTTTTCTATTCACTTTAGCAACACACACAAAATGCTGGAGGCTCTCAGCAGGCCAGGCAGCGTGAAGGAAAAGAGTACAGTCAATGTTTCTTGTCGAAACCCCTTTCAGCAGGACTGCCAAAGGGTTTTGGCCCAAAACATCGACTGTACTCTTTTCCTAGATGCTGCCTGACCTGCCGAGTTCCTCCAGCATGTTGTGTGTGTTGCTTGGATTTCCAGCAGGTTTTCTCCTGTTTGTGATTCGATCCACTTGATAGTGCTTGCTAGCTTGCTTTCATATTTCTTCTTTTCCCTCCTAATGATTCTTTTAGTTGCTTTCTGTAGGTTTTTGAAAGCTTCCCAATCCTCTATCTTCCCACTAATTTTTGCTTTGTTGTATGTCCTCTCTTTTGCTTTTACATTAGCTTTGACTTCCTTTGTCAGCCACGGTTGTACCATTTTACCATCTGAGTATTTCTTTGTTTTTGGAATACATCTATCCTGCACCTTCCTCATATTTCCCAGAAACTCACGCCATTGCTGCTCTCATGCCATCCCCTCCAGGATCTCTTTCCAATTTACTTTGGCGAACTCCTCTCTCATGCCACTGTAATTTCCCTTACTCCACTGAAATACTGCTATGTCACACTTTATTTTCTCCCAATCAAATTTCAATCACATTGTGATCACTGTCTCCTAAATGTTCCTTTACCTTAAGCTCCTTAATCGCCTCCAGTTCAGTACATAACACCCAGTTCAGTACAGCTGATCCCCTAGTAGGCTGAACATCAACTGGTCTAAAAAGCCATAGGCATTCAACAAATTCACTCTCTTGAGATCCATTACCAACCTGATTTTCCCAATTGACCTGCATGTTAAAATCTCCCACGACTACAATAACATTGCCTTTTTGACATGCCTTTTCTATTTCCTGTTCTAATCTGTGGTCCCCGTCCGCTGCTGTTGGGAGGCAAGTATATAACTGCCACCAGTTACCCTTGCAGTTTCTTAACTCAACCCACAAGGATTCAACACCTTCTGATCCTATGTCACATCTTTCTACTGATTTGTTGCCATTCTTTACCAGCAGAACCATGCCACCCCCTCTGCCTACCTTCCTATCCCTCCAATACAACGTGTAACCTCGGACATTCAGCTCCCAACCACAACCATCCTTCAGCCACGACTCAGTGATGGCCACAACATCAAACCCGACAATCTGTAATAGTGCAACAAGATCATCCACATTGTTTCTTATACTCTGTGCATTGAGATGTCACACTCTGAGTACTGTATTTGCTACTCTTTTTGATTCTGCACCCCTAATGCACTGATGCTCACCCTGCTGGCTGCGGTTCTGCCCTATCATCTGCCTGCCCTTCCTGACGGTTTGACCTTTGTTGTCTTACCATCCGTCCTGTCCTGAGTCCCTTCACTCCAGTTCCCGTCCCCCTGCCAAATTATTTTTAACCATCCCCAACAGCTCTAATAAACCTGCCTGTGAGAATGCTGACCCCCCCTCGGGTTCAGGTGCAACCCGTCCCTTTCATGCAGGTCGTACCTCCCCCCAGAAGAGATTCCAATGGTCCAAGAAATTGAAGCCCTGCCCCCTGCACCAGCTTCTCAGCCACACATGTATCTGCCAAATCATCCTTGTTTCTACCCTCACTGCTGAGCGGTGCAGGCAGAAACCCCAAAATTACTACCCGGGAGGTCCTACTTCTCAGCTTTCCGCCTAGCTTTCTAAATTCTCTCTTCATGATCTCATTGCTTTTCCTTCCTATGTCTTTGGCACCGATATGTACCAAGTTATATGGCTGCTCTCCCTCCCTCTCCAAAATGCTGTGGACATGATCCAAGACATCCTTGACCCTGGCACCTGAGAGAACTCCTGGACACTTGGGGAGGTCGACCGAACTAGGGCTTTTCTCTTTGGAGCAAAGGAGGATGATTTGATAGAGGTATGTAAGGTGCAAAGATAGAGTAGGCAGCCAGCGACTTTTTCCCAGGGCAGAAATGACTAGTATAAGGGGGCATAATTTTAAGGTATTTGGAGGAAAGTAGAGGGGGAACATCAGAGACTGTTTTTTTACCCAGAGTGGTGAGTGTGTGTAACATATTATCAAGGGTGATAGTAGAGGCAGATGCATTAAGCCGTTTAAGAGACTCTTGGATAGGCACATGGAGGGAAGAAAAATGGAGGGTTCTGTGGGAGGGAGGGTTAGGTTAAAAGGTCAGCACAACATTCTGGGATGAAAGGCCTGCACTGTGTTGTAGGGAGATAGCTGTTCCTGAACATGGTGGCTTGGGAACTCAGTAACACACCACAAAAAGCTGAGGGATCTCAGCAGGTCAGGCAGCACCTGTGAAGAAAAGTAACAGCCAACACTTCAGGCCAAGACCCTTCATCAGAACAGTGTGGGGCCTCAGGCCCCTCTATCTCCTGCCCGATAGACGAAGTTACTCAGCTTATGTTCTATGCATGCACACAAAATGGATACGCTTGGATTTACCCCTTATACATAAATATAGAAATACCACCAAAATAGACCAATGATCTAATTGACATGGGCACAGCCAATAAACATGATATAACCAAGATATAGGTGCAGCATTGAAGAGAGATATGCAGGTACTGTGTTCATTCAGATGAATCTGACATACAGGACTGTGCAAAAGTCTTAGGCACCCTAGATTTTTTTCATGTGGTAGATCCTCCACAGACCCCTCACCTCAACATCATCGAGGCTGTCTGGGATTACCTGGAGAGACAGAAGCAAGTGAGGTAGACAAGGTTTGCAGGATAACTGTGACAAGTTCTCCAAGATGCTTGGAACAACCTAC